>NC_132858.1:55482610-55851777 GCF_048164855.1 Canis lupus baileyi
ACAGCCTAACGTTGGCCAGAAACCTTATCAATAATATACACAGTCAATTAACACGTTTTGTATGTTATATGTTTTATATACTGTGTTTTTCTAATAAAACAAGCTAGAGAAAAGAAAAATGTTATTAAGAAAATCATAAGGAAGAGAAAACACTTTAGAGTACTCAAGTGTGAGTCTTGAAAAAATTCCACGTGTAAGTGGACCTGTGTATTCCATGCATTCCAAACTCGCGTTATTCAAGGGACCAGGATCTGAATTTGAGCATGGCAGGTGACACAGACCCTTCCTTTCCGACAGCGACAGTGGGCAGAGAGGGGTGAAGAGCACGAATGATACTCCGGTGTAGGTGACTGGCCAAGGAAATTTGCTCCTGTGCTGAAGAGTGAAGAGTCAACATAACAAAGGGTCAAGTACAATTCCTTCTTAAATCTTACTTTTCTAATATGTAAAAGTAAATGAAAGGATTGGAAGTTAACACTATTTAGCAAAATATTTTCATGAAAGTCTTACTTCTATCTCTGTCTTATTTACTTTCTTCCTTCCCAAACTTTATTGCTTTATACATTAAACTTGCAGATTTTCTTTCTGAAAGCGTATAATCTTCTCTGCCTGTCCCCCCTCCCCTGATCTTCCGTCCCCTCCAGAGTTAAAAAGGGTAGTATGTTATTAACAGATTTCTGCTCTTTTTCATATACTAAAATCTTCTAGGGATCAATTCATATGAGAGATCCTTCATATCTTCCTTACAGATTCATAATATAGCCGAGTATGGATCTAGGTATAAGACCAATGTCATATTTATGGACATTTGATGTGCTTTCAATTTTTGCTGTTAGAAATGAAATCACAAAGGAAATGATCACTTTTGGCCAAGTTGCATTGTTATAAGGAGTAATATTGATAAACTAAGAGGGAAATACATATGCTATTTTTCCAGATATTTGCAGGTATTTCCAGATATTTCTGATTTTTTTCTCCATAAACTTTACATTCGCACCAGGAATGTATTATAGCCCCATATTATGGACAGTATAAGTGTGTGTTGGCATAATTTTGCATTTCTGCTAGTTGATAGATGAAAAATATCTCAATGTAATTTTAATTTTTCCTGCAATACCTGAATTTGAAAAAATATTCCACACTTAATGGCAATATTTTTAACTTTTAGTTTTTAAAATTGCTTTAGATTTATAGAAGAGTGCAGGAAGAGTACAGGGACTTAAAACATGCCCTCGTCCTGCTTCCCTTCATGTTAACATCTTACAGAATCATGGTTAATTAACAAAACTAAGGTGTTAGGATAGAATACTAATAAATAAGTGAGGTTTTGTTTGGATGTCACATTTTTTTTTTTTTTCCCCTGAAGTCCGTATTCAGCCCCAGGATCCCATCCAGGACCCACGTTGCTTGTCTCTGCATCTCACATCTCTTCAGCCTCCTCCAGTTGGAAGCAGGTCAGCCTGTCCTTATTTGCATGACTTTGAAACTTTGAAGTTTAATGGTCAAGTATGTTGTCAAATGCCTCTAATTGGAGTTTGTGTGGTGTGGTCTCACAATCACACCTGGTTTATACATTTTGGAAGAAAGATGACAGAGGTGAAAGTGCCCTTATCAAGGAGCATGATCTCACCATGGTGCCCCGGGTAAGCGGGTGTCTGCTGATGTCTCCACAGTGAGCTCCTGTTTCCATGCCGATCGCTACTTTATTGGCTAAAAGTGGGTCACCAGGACTTAAGCTTCACATTCCCTGCTACCTCCTCAGCCTTTGGCAATTCCTCAGACGTTTTAATTGGGTTTTTTTAATGACCCATATGACACTGAGAGGCATGTCTCCCAGCAAGCAAATTGCAAGTCTTATTTCCCTATAAAGGTGCCCACCTCTCTCCAAATTTGGAGTTGAAAGTTTGCCTTGTCACCTGAGTCCTCCAACCGCCTCAAGAGAACTTGTTACTTTACAGCTTTCTAGTCTTTTTCTTGTAAGGGTGGAGCTGACGCCTACTCCACTTCTGAGTATCTTGGAGCTCACACCTAACCTATGCAATGTCATTTTTGCTTCTTCTTCTGAGATCTGTGTTCAGAATGTTTGCCCAAGTCATTGGGCTGTATTTCTGGAGTTAATCCTATGTGGTTATAGTCTGATGTGTTTTATTATTGGATTGTGTTTATTATATTTTATTTAAGAATTTTATATTGATGCTTGAAATTGAGACTTGTGAGCTTCCTATTTGGGCAGTGCTTATAAGTTTCTGTGTCAGTGTTAAACTCCAACAGACAACTTAAAAGGTTCTTATTCTGCCACAGTCTTGAACAGTTTTTGTAGGAGTGGGATTATACATTCTTTAATAGATCGTTAAAGTTTTTTGTTATTTTTTCCAATGGAAATTTGATTTTTTGAGGTCCTATCACCATTACATTTAGTTTTAGTAAGTAAAGTAAATAATTAGTATGCTTACTTTGGAGTAAATATAAGTAAATATTTATAAATATAAATATAAGTAAATAATATAAGTATATAAATATATGTATAGTTTTTCTCTGTGGATAGTTATCTATTGCTTGACCCTGTTACTCTGTGTTTCTTCTTTTGCCCCATCCCACACATTCTAGTGCATGATAGGGATTATTCTGTTGCTTTGATTTGTCCAAGAAATAAGTTTAATGTTTACTCATTTATTAGTGATACTTTTCTATGTTTCTAATTTATTATTTTCTGGTCTTATATAATTTATATAGTTTATGCTATCTTATATTATTTGTGTCTGTATTTAATGAAAATTTCATGAAAGAGAGTTGGGAGGTTATGTTTTGCTGTTCCTGGTCTCATCACAACAGACAGATGTGTCACATTGGGAAGTGTGGCAACACACGAGCTGACCTTGGGCTTTAGGAGCTCAGATAACTGAGGTAACTCATAGCTGCTTGTAAAAAAAATATGTTTGAAAGCATCACAGCTCCTAAGTTAGAGGATTAGAAAGTGGATTGTCATTTTCATGTCTGGGTGCAAAGAGTTTTTAAAATTCCATTTCCAGAACTTAAAATGTTTGACGTTTATTCATTTATTTATTGAATAAATATGTGTTGAACATTCATTATGTGATTCACTGTGAAAATGTTCAAGGAAACAGAGATAAATAACAGACAGGAATTAGCCTGAGAGAGTTTACCTTCTAGAAGAGACAGGTACACAGCTGTACACACACACACACACACACACACAGCTTGCACCTCATGTTCTAATTATTTATAATACTATACAATATCATTTATTAGAGAAACAGTGAAAATACCCTTGAGAACACAAGAGAAATCTATAAAGTTTGCCTGGAAAAGGCAGAAGGGTCTACAGTAGTGGTTCAGACACTTGAATTAGATCATAAAGTTTTGTGGGAATTTTATCAGTTCTAAAAAGAGTAATCTCTAGCATAAAAAGTTATTAGAACATGTAAAATGACAAACTTGATAATCAATATGTTGAATGTGACTAATGTCACTGAGCAAAGGGAATGACAGAAGGGCAAGGGACACGGTCAGGAATGTACATCAGAGGGACGACTGTAATGACTTCCAGGGCTCCTCTTATAAATATACTTAAATTATGCTGAAGGCTGAGCAGAAGCTCCGGACTGGTCTATGGCTCCTCTTCTCTTCAAATCCTTTCTTCTAATCTATTTTTGTTACAGGAGCCCGTAACAGCAATCCTTTCCGCGGCATCTCACTTCTGGGGTACGGATGGAGCTCCACTCCGTGTGTGCTTTCGTTTCTGCTCTCCTTTCTCACCCAGCTATACCTCCAGCGTTTGTACGGCTGGAGTATTTCCCTGGAAGCCACACTACCTGCCAGCTTCCCAACAGTGTGGCTGGGATAATGTGTTGAGAAATTCAAACCCACAGCTGACGGCTCCGGGACGTTCTGCATGGTAACCAAAAGCAATTTTCTTTACTTTTTTTATAGGAAAAATGATAATTCCCTCAAGCCCAGTGTTCTGGCATGTCTGTGATTCCCCTACTTGTAAATCATAGCTTTGGTATTAAAAGCCCTTTGGATAATTCCCACCTTTTTTGCAATTGTGGATAATATGCTGTTCTGAGCATGGGCGCATGGATTCCTGTTTGATTCCCTGTTACCGATTCCTTTCTGGGGTCTATACCCAGGGCTGGCACTGCGGGCTCATGTCATAATTCTATGTCACCTCTTTGGGGAAACACCAAACTCTTTTCCATGGTGGCTGCTGCACCATCCCATGATCCCTCTGGCAGAGCACAAGGATTCCTATTTCCCTACATTCTCCCTAATATTTTAGTTTTCCATTAAAAAAATAATAATAACCAACCTAGCAGGTGTGAAGTGATATCTCTTTGTTGGTTCTATCTTTTCCAAACTTGTCATCCTTGGACTGAGGACTTGGTGTTCTCTCCCTTCTGTTTCCCACCCATTCTACTCCTTTTACAATCTCCTTTGGCCCTTGGCTGAAATACCGTGGACCTGCTCATGTGTAATACTAGCTCCGACCCCCACTCAGCTGTAGGTTCATATATATGGCGTTGAATAATGGGTACCTTTATTACTTGGATGTTGCATAGGCACATCAACAATGAAATGCCCAAAATAGAAGCCCTGCTCCAAGCACTCTGTCTCTCATGGCCCTTGAAACCACCCCTCACACAATGGCATCTCCATTCTACCAGCTTCATGGGGCTCAAACTCTGGATTATTCATCCTTTACTTTTCTCTTTTCCTTGTTTCCTGTATCCACCAATAAGTCCTATTGCTTCTACTTTCAAAATACACCCAGGGTTTTTGCTTCATCCCTGTTCGAATGCTGTCTGCACAGATGGGATGTCTCTGTACAAAGTAGCCCCTGCCCTGGGGTTTCAGCTCAGATCATGATCTCAGGGTCATGAGATCAAACCTCGTGTCGACTCTGCGCTTAGCTCCAAGTCTATTTAAGACTCTCTCTTTCCTTCTCCCTCTGCCCCTTCCCCTGCTCATGTTCACTCTCTCTCTCTCAAAGAAAAAATAGCCCCTGCCCCAACACCCTGCATACCTTTACCGTGCCCTATTCTTCATAGCACTTGACATCACATATATTTAAGTAGCATCCCTGAACCACTGTAAGGACAGGAACTTGTCCGATTTCTTTACTGATGATTCTCCAGTGCCTTGAACTGTGCCAATTCGATATTTGTAGAATGATGATTGGGAAACAAATGGAAGATATGGTGGGTTTTTTTTTTCCCCTAAAAAAAAGCACTTTGAGCTCTTTAATAGGCACCAGCTCTGATAGACTGTCAGAGCTCTCCACCTCTCTGCTCACTCCCTGGGACCACAGACTTCTTACAAGGTTCAGTGGTTCAGGCAGATAGTTCCATCCATTCCCAAACCAGGTGTGTGTGTGTGTGTGTGTGTGTGTGCGTGTGTGTGTGTCTGAGCACTTACATTTGTGCTTTTTATGGCAATAAGCCACAAGCCTCAAGTGTCTGTTGAATCCTCTCTGGGCTCTTGGGAACGAAAGATCTCACAGAGTTTGCACACGTATTCCTTGACTCTCCCTGGAAATCCTTAACTGTTACCCCAGACTTTTTTCCAAATTATGCTTTGCTTTGTAGTCCACATTCTAAAAATCTCACTGGGGAGGAAAAACATGGAGAGACTGCTTCCATCCTTGGGTATTTTAGTTTCCTCAACTGACTGATCTATATTTTCAACTCTTCACGAGCTTGTCACTCTATCATCACATTGACTGCATTTTTAGAGATTTATTTTCTTTATTTAGATGAAAGCTAGGCTACTGATTCTCTCTTCCTTTTTTATAACATGTGCAAGTTTGGTTTAGTTTTCCATAAATTGCATGGACAGTATAGAATTTGAAACTTCCCTGTTGTCCACATGTAGGTTTGGAGGTACTGTGACTTTCACAAAATTGGATGCAGGCATTCGCGTTTATTGAGGATATTTGTTTTATTAGAGCCCATCATTTTAAGAAGGTTCACAAAAGATCTCTGGTTTCAAAATAATTCAGAACCACTAATTGAGAAAAACAAATAACCAAAAATCCCAAACTTGTCTGAAATCCCTTGTAGGAAAACTGCCATTTCTTTGAATAAAATCATGACAATGAACAGAAAGTCAGCACTTGGGGACTAAGGACCACACGGTCTTGCCTCTGAGTTTTGGATACCTCTTCATCAGGGAAGCAGCCACATCAGGCTGCCTGTCCCACTAGGGTTCATGTGTGAACCTATGTCCCCAGCTCCCAGCGACACTCACAGCCAGATTTAGGATAGACAAGACACCCAAAGGGGTCACATGTATGCATGAGCAGTGCCATCTAATTGAATGATCCAGTGTAGGAACTATACCCCCTCCCCTTCCACATCATTGTTTGCCAGTAGGGTCCCTGTTGGGGGTTTTTTTTTGTTTGTTTTTCTGTCACTCAAGAGTACCTCAAGCATTTCCAGACACACTGGT
Source organism: Canis lupus baileyi (assembly GCF_048164855.1). Classification (NCBI taxonomy): domain Eukaryota; kingdom Metazoa; phylum Chordata; class Mammalia; order Carnivora; family Canidae; genus Canis; species Canis lupus. The sequence continues at coordinate 55,489,079 of NC_132858.1, forward strand.
GTATGAAGTGGAAAGTCAGCAGGAGAGAGTCAAATAGGGACTCTCTCTCCAGTGGAGGGTTGGGGAGGCGCTGGGGTCCTTCGGTGCTGTCCAGGGCACGTCTCCTCCTCTCAGGGAGACCAGTGAGGAGCTGCTCTTAGCTCCGTTTACTGTAGCTCTCCAACCTCTTTCCTTGAATATGCTCTCAATTTCTTTGCATCTCCTTATAACATTTTAAAATGTTCTTTCTCCTCATTCCCCCGATCTGTGAAACTACCTTCGGGCTGAATGCAAGCTTTCTAGCTGCGAATCTTCTCCTGAAGCTGGGAGACAAGCTTCCAGAACTCACTGGGTCAGTAATGGGCACCTGCCCCAGGCAGAAAAATAGAGGTGTGCATGCCCAGCGGGCTCAACACATATCTCGTGAATCGTGGAAAAATCCATTTCTGCACAGACTTCTCAGCTTTCTGACCTCCAGAGAGGTAGAAAATAAACGTATCTGCGAGCATTTGCTTGGTTAAGTGGGCTCGCCTTCCCCTCCCTGAGTACTTCTGCCAATATCTGGAAATTCAGTATAGCTCCTGGGTGTCACGGGCAATTCACCTCAGCAGGATGAATTATTATTCATTCATTCACTTGCTCTCACACAACAAATACATAAAAATACTACAAATATTGTGGGGGACAGTGGCTATCCAATAACAAAAAAAAGTTTCTGTTATAAAATGGAGGAGGCAGGTTAATAGGCACCCAGTTGTACAACCAAAGTACTAAAGAGGTCTTCCCTGCAGCCATGGTGATACCTCCTGCCTTCAACAGATCATGTCTTGAGAAAGGACATTTCAGGGAGCTGGGTGGTGTAGAGGAAGGATATAGATCCTCTATATGCAGGGAGAGTCCAGGGAACATTCTGGAGGTTCAAGCAGAGGCTTGTGATGGGGGACTTAGTGTTTCTGTGTTTTGGTGAACTGTACAGATGACGTGGGAGATGGTGGGTCTCCCAGAAACATCATTCCAGGACCCCCATCTGCTCCTTTCAAGAGGTATGCCTCACGTGTGCCCCAGGTGTGCCGGACGGCCCAGACTGGGGAGACCAGAATTGGTCTTCTATCTCGGTGTTGCTCTCCTTTAGACATAGTCCTGAATGACATCTGGAAATGTGTACTGCTCCACAAAGAGGCACAGAGTAGAGCAAAATTGACCATTCATTCCAGGATGGCTTCAGCCTCTAAAATCCAATGTATCCCCCCATGTTCTGATCATTTTAAACTAACCCCAGAGGAAAAATTGTATTTCCAATGTAATAACCACAGAAGAGAATGATTGCTGTACATTTAAAAGTGAATAGTAATACCAGTATTAAATTAGAGGCCTATTGTTTATGTCTATTAAAATGAAATTAATTGCTCTAATTAAGTCTGGATTTGTTCTTAAAAAACAAAACCAAAGCAAACCAAACACAAAAACTTCAGAGGCTACCTGTCCCCAGTAACTTTATAAACCTGAGTGCAGTTCTGGTCAATTCAATTCAATCTGATTCAACTCAGACCCTCTCAAAAGCATTTCCTGTGCCTTCTGCCTCGTGCCAAGCCCTGCAGCAAAGTGGAGCCATAGAGATAATTGGAGTGTAAAGCCCACGCTGCCTCCGTAAAGCAGGAATACGCTCAGTGTGTTCACACACAATGTGCTCAGTGTACTGGGGAACACAGGTGGGCACAACTAGCTTTACCTGGGGAGAGCGACTAATCCTTCAAACATAGGTACCCTTCACAGTGAGCCTTGAGGGTTGAGGAGGGTTTCCTGCAGCAGAGGGAGCTATGAAAGGACATTCCGGACATCAAGGCCCAGAAATTAAAGTTTCTGAAGCATGAGGGCACCTCATTTCATTATCTGGGTGAACAGATTGCAGTGCTCACGGCATAGGTTGAGTTGAGGGAGAGCAAGGGATCCAAAAGGAAAGGCTGGGCTGGGAAAGGCAAGGTTTGTAGGGCAAATCTTGCAGTAACATCACACTGCAGTATACGACTCGATAGATACTACTGCAACAACACGTTTGACATCCTCAAAGTGTGTTCACATCTGAACTGTAGGCCCAGTTGCAGGGCCTTCTGTGGGCCTCTTTCATGTACCTTTGCCTCTTTTGGCCTTCACTCTATCAGCTCTAATCTCACAGCGGTCTTGCTACCGGTCAGAAGCAAACACTCTTGGTGGCACGTCGGACATCTGGCATCGGAGAAGGAAGGAAAGGATAGACAGGGTGAGCATTTCCAATCACAGATCACGGGGAATGCTAGACCGAGGAGGGCAGCAGGTAACCAAGGCCGTACATGTACCTGGAAGGGGTTCCCATCTGTGGAAAGAGATTCAGAAAGAGACAGAAAAAGCAGTAACACAATGAAAGATACACAAAATACAGACAAATTGATGGGCTTTTACTGAAGAAAGATAAAAATAGGCAGCAGAGATCACAACAGTCTCAATTTGAACCATCCAAATCGAAGAAGCGACTGTAATAAAACTTGTTATTCGGTCTGTAGTTTGTGATAACATGGCCTCATTCTCGGGCATTAAAAGTTTATTCATCTGACACAGATCGATAATTACAAATACTGGGAATTCGGTTAGAATGGTTCCCATGGTTCTCACGCATCCTACCTTTTGGTGACAGAGACATAAGTGGATCATTACAATCCACTGATCACGTGCAATGATGTCGTTCCATGAGGTGGAGAGTGTGGATTGATTAACTCTGGCTCAGTTCATTTTCCCTGACATCATACAACAAGCATGTTTCTGAAATTGCCAGAGAGAATTGCATTCTGATTTGTATGCGATCCTTTGGAGCAAGCCCTCTCCATGTTAACTGGGGATTTTATCATTGGATTTTCTTAGAGTTAGAAGCTTCTTTCATCATGGCTGTTTTCCACTTTATAAAATAATACTAAGCAAGGATTACTTAATGCAGATGATATTGGACCTCGACATTAAGGGGGGTTGGACCTCTTAAAAAAGGGATAACAAACTCAAGATTTCTTGACACTATTTTGCACACCAGGTTCCCACACGTCTGTCTTTACTGCAAATATCTCCTAGATTATGTTCAGTCCCATGCTGGTGGGAAGATCTAGGATTTCTTCCAGAACTGTCTTATTTCACTGAAAGTCAGTTGTTCTGTTTCACCAATATATCCCGAGAAATGAAAATGACATTGCAAACTTCATTAGCTCAACGTTTCAAATCCACAGCAACACACTTTACATGCTTTGCTATGTAATCGTGGCTCCCCACATTGTAACGATCACATAAAACACTCATGATTGTGAAAGCTTGGTGTAAATCAGAATGTTCTCTCAATAAATCTTCAAGGCCAGGGACCCCTGCCTCACCCTCTCCCATTGCCACATATCTCTTTCCTTCCCTCACTGCAGCTGGGCAAGATTCCCTGCTTTGAAGGACTCACAGGATTAGCTGGGGCTCATCCTGATAATACAGGATAATCTCACTGCTTTAGGTTCACCACCCTTAATCTCATCTGCAAAATTCCTTTGCCATGCAAGACAACATATTCAGAGTTTCTGGGGATTAAATATTTGGATGCTTTGTGAAGGGGGCATTATTCTGCTTATTACAAAATGTAAACAAAAAAAGAGCCACCTCTGGGGCACCTGGGTGGCTCAGTGGTTGAGCATCTGCCTTTAGCTCTGGGCATGACCCCGAGGTCCTGGGATCGAGTCCCGCATCGGGGTCTCCCTTGCCTGTGTCTCTGCCTCTCTCTGTGTCTCTCATGAATAAATAAATACTCTTAAAAAAAAAAAAAAGAAAGAAAGAACCGCCCTTAACCTATTTCTGAGGCGCTTTCCTTGTCCTCCAGTAGGTGATGATACGAAGCCATGATGTGGCTCTTGTCAAGATCAAGTTTTCCTTCAGAAAACAAGATGGTGTAAGGTTTTGATCACAGGTTCTGGGCCAGGGTGTCTGACCTGGAAATTAAGCACAACCATTTACTAGCTGTTGACCTCGGACATGTTACTTAAATTATCTGGGTTTCAGTCCCCTCTATATGGTGATCAAAACAACGTCAGGGGTGGCGTGCAGAATTATAAAAAGAAGTTAACATCAGTGAAGTATTTATACCAGCTTGGCACATACGAATTCTTCTAAAGACATTGCTTATTATGTTATTCTCAACCCAATGACACCTCTGAAAAATTCTAAGTATCCCAGTGTGACTAGAATAGAGCAAGGGACATTCCAAGGGTGATAAACGAGCCTGGAGTACTCAGAAGTCACCAAAGAAGAGACATCTTCTGACTGCCTTGACTAAAATTTGGTCTTTATCATAAGGGTAGCAGGAAGGGGGCACATTCTGTAGCATTTCTGGGATGAGCACGGCATAGCTTTTTAGAAAAGAACCTGTTGGCTCAGATCTGGAAAAATGAATTAGAAGTATGGAGTGACAGTGGAAGCCAAGGGACCACTTAAAAGGATTTTGCAAACTTGCCCTCCTCATTGTTGACCATCACCTGAATTAAGAGTCGTATTAATGGAAACACTTGGTGAGCTAAGCCAGCCGGACTTTGGAATGAGGATGAATATGAAAGGAGACTTTAGGGTTTCATGTCAGTGAATACATGGAGCTGTTCTTTGATATTAAACACACACACCTAAGTGCACGAATGGGTTTTGAAGTCAAGAACTTTGATGTTGGAAACGTTTATTTAGTGGTGCTTCTGAGGTACTCGAGAACGGCTTTCCAGCAGACTCTTAGATGAAGTGGGGCTCTTAATATCGGCGTCTACACTAAGTAGAACAATGGCCCCCAAATTGTCCACACCTCATCCGTGAAGCCTGTCAAGATGTCACCTCACACGACAAAAGGCATGTCAATGGAATTAAGATCATGGGGATAAGTTGGGGGGAGTCATCTTGGACTGTCTGCGTGGCCCAAACTAACCACAGGAGTACGCAGAAGAGGAAGAGGAGGGCGGGAGAGTAAATTCCAGACATTTGGCAGGAGAGGCAGAAGATATTAGAAGCATGAGAGGAGCAAGCAGCAGCCGGCGTGGGCCGGGAAGCAGGGCCTCTGGAGCCTCCTGCAGGGCCACGGCCTACCTGAGACCCCGTGAGGCCAGACGCAGACGCCCGCCTACCGCACCGTGAGATACAAAGTCTGTGTTTTGCGCCACTAACTCTGTGGTGATTTGTTATGGCAGCAATGGAAAATTACTCCAATATTTGAGAAAAAGACATACATTTGAGAGTCTTCAGACTAAAGATGCGAATTAAAGCCATGGGACTCGTTTACTGTCTGCAATTTACTTTAAGTACATATAATTTAAAGTGGTTAAGTGGCGATAGTGTGATATGTTTGTCTGTGAAGTGACATTAACCCACGAACTGAGGCTGATTTGCTAGAAGTTAGATTATGATAGTTAAGGACGAACAGGTGACATTCGAAGACCTCTCAGTAGGCTTTGTGTCCCCAAGGCACTTCACTGGAGCTGTCTAGATCTTCAGCGGAGGTGCATTTAGCATGATAATAGATAGGAACAATCTTTCATGATTTAAATGAGTCAAGATATATTTGATATATGGAGCACATGGGTGGCTCAGCGGTTGAGCGTCTGCCTTCGGCTCAGGGCATGATCCCGGGGTCCCGGGATCGAGTCCCGCATCGGGCTCCCTGCATGGAGCCTGCTTCTCCCTCTGCCTGAGTCTCTGCCTCTCTCTGTGTCTCTCATGAATAAATAATGTTTTTTTTAAAGAGAGAGATTTGATATGAATAAATATGGTCAATCACTTCTGTCTCTTACATGAATGGTGACCAGAATGTGATGCGTCCACCTCCCTCACACCTTTGGAGTCAGCACCTAGATCTTTTTTCTTTTTTCTTTTTTTTAAGATTTTGTATCTATTTGAGAGAGAGCTAGAGAGAGAAAGTGAGTTGGAAAGGGAGGGAGAGAAAGTCTGAAGCCGACTCCTCACTGAGTGCAGAACCTGACATGAGGCTTGATCCCATGACCCTGAGATCATGACCTGAGTCAAAACCAAGAGTAAGACATTTAACTGACTAGCCATCCAGGTGCCCCAGTAGCCGCCTAGACCTTGAACTCAATTCGGTCCTGGATTCCCACTTAAATACGATCTCTGTTGCCTTATCCACCTACATTTTAGACTGATGTGCCAACAAAATATCATGGCATCCACCTTGGATTGAACCATTCATCCAAAGGCTTCCAAAAACCTGACTTAGGACAGAGAACAGAAGTTCCAAGAAGCTTGTAGGAAGATATTATGCTTTCTGTCTGTATGTGAAAAAAATTGCAAGTTTGTATGCTTGGCTGATTTAGATCTCTACTTTCTTTATTGTAACATAACCTGAGAGCAAGGTGTGTGTGTGTGTGTGTGTCTGTGTGTGTGCATGTGTGTGTGACCTTTAGCTGCTTCCAAGCACTGCACTGAAGGAAACCCATATTGATGGAAAGAATGTGCCATGCATCAACAATCAAAGTGATACAGGTCATTTCTCAACAGGAATGGTTTCATCCCTTCAGACTGTGAGAAGGAGACTGAGTTTAGAATGCTAGTACATCTTTTAAAAAGTCTGTTAAGTCCAGGTAAACCAAGGAAATAAGGAGAAATCTATCCCATATGTTACTGTGAAACTTGCAGGAAGTGGCATGATAATCATAAAGATGTATTTTATTGTTACACAGAAGTCAGGACATTCCTTTAGATGAATTATTTCATTGAGCTTAAACACAACGAAGTAACTAATATTGGTGTTTGCAGATGCAGAGTTGAAGCCTACCGAAGGACGGAAGACTCATGTTTAAGATCATGGACAAGGTGATTGTCGGAAACTTTTTTTTTATAGGCAGGGAGCAGAGAAAGAGGGGGAGAGAATCCCAAGCAGGCTCCACACCCAGCACAGAGCCCAACAGGGAGCTTGATCTCATGACCCTGAGCTCACGACCTGAGCTGAAATCAAGAGTCGGATGCTTAACTGACTGCCACCCGGGCGCCCCTCAGAGACATTTTCTAGACACATGTGTAGAATAGGTAACAACACCACATTCTGTAAGAGCAGCATGAAGTGCTCCTTTCCTGAACTCCGTAGAAGGCTAGCACACATTGTATATTCAAAAGGCACTCATTTCCTTCTCTGCCTAGTGCCGCAGAGAAATTAGTTGGGGGGTGTCATAGCACCTGCCAGGGAAAGGATGTTGTGGTAATAACAGTTCCATTTGAAGCTGTGGGAGTTGCTCTTGCTGCAAATATTGCATCTGTTTATTGTAGAAGAGCTGGCAACGGAAAGGTCCTTCCTTGCCGGGATGAATACAGCATGTTCCATTTTCAGTGAGTTCAGCTAACAGGGCCAGGGGGCCGCTCAGTGAGTTCTCTCACCTGGGTGTGGAAAGACGAGTCAAGAGAATGTGGAAAGCATTGGCACAGGGTGGGGAGTGCAGTGGACACAGGAGTGTCATTCCTCGAACCGAAATTCTAATCAATAAGTAAGTATTTGGGATCCAACCAAAAAGGAAATTAAGCTATTAAGCAGGAGGCATAATGTAAATTTTAGTGCATTTTCACAAATTAAGGTGATAATGATGTTCAGTCGTTCTGGACTTCCTGACTTGGATGCTGCCTCATTAGAAGAGCTGCCATTAGAGAAGAAAAAGATATGAGGGCAGAGCTCTGGAAAGAAATGATAAATTGCTGGTGTATAAACATGCTCACAGAGAGGCTATCATGGAAGCCACTGAAAAATCAGATCATTTTAAGACTATATGAAAAACCCAACCTCCAACGATATTGTGAAAACATTCCGGCTTTGCATTATTCTCATAGAGACAATGCTATTGCTTATTGTCACTTTGTTTTGGTAAATGTAGTATTGTTATTGACATTTTATAATAACAGCCTTTTTAAAAAAATTCAGAGATATTTTAGCTCATTTCTTACTAAACTTATTTACTCGACACATTGATACATACGGATTATTCAGCAGGATATGAAGAAGATTCTGACATATAACATACCCTTGCCCTTAGTAATGGTACCAACACACAGTGAGGTTAGACATATACACAGATCTGTAGAATCCAGAGTAATGTTCATTCATTCAACAGGCTCTATCTGGGGATACAGAAATAATCAAAATTGATTGGGAAAAAACAAACAAACAAACAAAAAGCCTCACTGTCTTTACAAAATTCACAGTTTGATTCTTGCAAATATGTAATAGAAAATGAATATAGGGGCACCTGGGGGGCTCTGTGGTTGAGCATCTGCCTTTGTCTCAGGTCATGATCCCAGGTCCTGGGATCGAGTCCCCCACTGGGCTCCCCACAGGGAACCTGATTCTCCCTCTGCCTGTGCCTCTGCTTCTCTCTCTGTGTCTCCCTGAATAAATAAATAAAATCGTAAAAAATTAATTTAGGACGTTTAGAATTTTGTCAGTTCTTTTCAAATTGATCTGCAGATTGAATGCCATCCCCATTAGATCTCAGAAAGTTATCTTGTAGGTAGAAACAAAATGATTTCAAAGTTTACACACAGAGGCAAAAGACCCAGAGCAACCAACACAATATTGAAGGAGCAGAACAAATTCAGAGAATTTACACTCCCTTTAACTTCAAGACCTACTCTAAAGCCACAGTAATTAAGAGAATGTGTTGAAAAAAATGAGAAATAGATCAGGAACAGAATAGAGAGCTCAGAAACAGACCACATATATCCTCAACTTAACTCTGAGAATCAGTAAAGATAGTCATTTAAAAAATGATGCTAAAGGGGCCTCAGGGTGGTTCAGTTGACTAAGTGTCCAACACTTGGTTTAAGCTCAGGTCATAATCTCGGGATCATGAGATCAAACCCCATGCCCAACTCTGTGCTCAGGATGCAACCTGTTTGTCCTTCTCACTCTCTCTCTCTCCCTCTAAAATAAATAAGTAAAATCTTAAAAAAAAAAAAAAAAGATGCTTCAACTAGTGGACATCCACATGCAAAAAAGACAAAAGAAAAGAGAAGAGAAGAAAAACAATTTAGACATTACTTCTTTCACAAAATTAATTCAAAATGGATCATAGACTTCTATGTAAAATGCAAAAGTATAAACCCCTAGAAAATAATATATGATCTTAGATGACCTTAGGCTTGACAATAGCTCCTTATGTGTGACCAAAAACACAGTCCCTGGAAGAAAACATTGATAAGGTGGACTTTTTAAAATTAAAAACTTCTGTTTAAAGAAAAAAAAAAAGTTAATATATGAAAAGACAAGCCACAAACTGGAAAAAAAAATCTTTGTGAAACTCATAGCTGAAAAAAAACTTGATTACAGAATATACAATGAACTGTTAACATGAAAATAAATAAGTAAACATGGTCAAAAGATCTGAACAGATACTTCAACAAGGAAGATATATAGATGGCAAATGAGCATATAAAAATATGCTCAACATTATATGGCATTTGGAAAATGCAAATTAAAATAAAAAATTGTCACTATACGTGTATTAGAATGGGCTAAAACCCAGAGCACTGAGCATCCAATACTGGTGAGGATTGTGGAGCTACAGAACTCTCATTCATTGCTGGTGGGAATGCAAAATGGCACCGCCGCTTTGGAAGAGAATTTGGTGATTTCTTAGAAAATTGCACATACTCTGGGGGACAGGAATCGTGCTCCTTGGTATTTAGTGAAATGAGTTGATAATTTATGTCCACGCAAAAACCTGCACACAGATGTTTATAGCAGCTGTATTCACAGTTGCCCAACCGGAAGCAACCAAGATGTCCTTTGATGGTGAATGACTAATCCATTGTGGTCCATCCAGACAATGAAAGGTCTCTCAGCACTAAAAATAAGTGAGCTATCCAACCACGAAAAGACAGGGAGAAACCTTGAAAGCATGGTGCTAAGTATAACAAACCAATGTGAAAATGCTACATTCTGTATGACCCCACCCCTGTGATATTCTAAAAATGGCAAATTCACGGAAATAGTAAAGAGGTCAGTGGTTTTCAGTCCTTACAGAGGAGAGGGTGGGAGGGATGACTAGTTGGATCATAGGGGATATTAGGACAGTGGAACTATTCCGGATGATGTCATAACGGTGGAGACATGTCACTGTATGTTTGTAAAACCCATAAGAATGTGCAATGCAAAGAGTGCACCCGAACGGAAACTGTGAACTTCAGCTAATATTACCGTATCAATATTGGTTCATTGATAACATTGGGGAACATGATCACAAACATTTGTATCACATCAAAGCAAGTTGTTAAGAATAGAAGAAAGTTGAGGAGGAAGGTGATGGGATATTTAGGAACTCTTTGTAGTGTTCACTCAATTTTCCATAAGCCAAAAAAATGTTCAAAGAATAAAATCTACTCATTTATTTGCTTTTTATTTTTTTAGAGAATTATTTATTTGAGAGAGAAAAATTGAGTGGGAGGAAGTACAGAGGGCTACTATGTGCTGAGCGCAGAGCCCAACACAGGGCTGGATCCCAGGACCCTGAGATCGTGAGCTGAGCTGAACCCAAGAGCTGGATGCTTAACCCACTGAGCCACCCAGGTGCCCCAGTCTATAATTTAAATAATAATAATAAAGTGATGTTAAAATGTGATAATTTTTTGAATGGCAGTGGACTGAAAAGAAATCAGGAAGTCATGAGGAGGAGCAGGAAATGGTCAGGTAGGCTGCTCTCCTAGTGCTGTCCTACAGATAGATGTTGATGTGGAACAGGAGCCCGGGAGACTTGAGCATAGAATCAGAGGCGCCGGCGGTAAGTAGTTCCGGATGTGATAATTCACATCTCATCATGTGAACTCGTGTAGAAATTCTGTTTCAGCTCCTTATTCCAACTCCTTTACTCAACAAGTAGCCCCATAGTCAGGTCTTAGATTATAGTCCAAACCCAGGATGCTCTGATTTGCCTGTGAGGCAACTCCACGTATTCGGATGAGTTTCCTCCCGTAGACTCTAAGTTTGTATCCTCAAAATTACAGTCTACCTCACCTCAAAGCAAATATCGAATTCAAGAGCATCCAGCTGGGGACTTGATCCACAGTTACATTAGCAGCAGCACGGCTTGTGTTGTTTAGTATTTAAAGAAAATGAAAGCACAAGAAAAATATTAAGGCATATAAAAAAGAGGGTCATATTTATATGTCACAGGAAATACTCACGTAGATGTACATATGTAGGGAATTGATGGTGTGACCTTTATTATGATCTGACCTAGCATCATGGCTCTCGTCAAAGGAGGGAGCATGGTATTTCACTGTGAAAGCGATTCTAACTGTTGAGGGGCAGAGTTCTCAAGCTTTTCTGTGCCAAATTATCACCTTGGGGACCTTGTTAAAAGGCTGACAGCCAGAGCTTCTGATTCCTTGTCTCTGATGGATCTCTGGAATCAGGATTAAAACAAAAAAATCAAACAAGGTACTGTTACAATTCTTAACCTATGCTTTGAAAAACAAGGAAGATATTTTAAAAATTAGTAGCTGGGCTTTCAAACCCTGGAGTGGCTGCCACTGGAGAACTGTGTATTGATTTTTTTCTCAATTCAGTTAAATTGATTTCAGTTCAGCTCCACAAGTATATGTTCATGATGTGCTAAGATAAGCATTAGATTAGCATAGTGAGCAGTACAGTTTAAAGAAAGGAATTTTATCATTCCGCACATCTAACAACTGACCAAAAATATATCCTTTTAGTTTCAAATGCAGTTTGCTTTTCTGTTAGGTTTTTCTTGTTTTGTTTTGTTTTCTGAAAGTTGTAGAAAGGTTTTTAGCTAGTATTTTATAGAACTTTTCTCAGAAATGTTGATGCCGTGACTAATTGATTAGCTTAAAAGACTATACATTCGTGTAAAGCCTAGCATACCAAATAATAAAAAAACTGTGTTATGAAACAAGATAATTTTTGTTCCTATATTGAGAATGTGAATTACTCATCTGTGATTGCTTAGCTACATACATTCAGCCAAATTTTACAAGAAATTTCACATAGTGATAAGAGCTTATTCCAACCCCATGGATTACTGGATTTCTTCATTCCTTGAGCTATATGAATTTGATGACCTCTCCTCGCCATCTACTTCACACCCCCTTCCCCTGTTTAAAACAGAAATGCTGCAAACTCTTGAGAGTGGTGAGAATCACTGGAAAGAAATGATCCAACATTTCTTGAATGATATAGCAATTATAAGTGTTAGACATTTTGTATTACAATATATTGTAATCGTCATTTCACTATGAAGTTGGCATCACCAGCTCCATATAAATGAACAAGCTAATGTTAAAAAAAATAGAATTAGAAGATCTTTTTTTCCCCAACAATTCATGAGTTGGGCAGCATCCAATCTAGCAGATAGAGAGGAGCTCCAAAGAGCTATACAAGGTAAGAGGTTTTAGAAGCAAAAAGGAGCAGGAGCAATGATGTCATGTTAGGGAGAAAAGCAGACAAGTTACTGCAAATTTACCTTCCTTTAGGGGTAGCAAATGTCCATCAGGCAGATTACCTACTAATGTTGATCAGGCAATTCCTGATCCTCCGGTTTAAGATTTCATTTCTGGAAGAGCCAAACTGCAATTTAAGCAAGGCTGGTTTTGGTGTTGTGGAACTTAGCACAAGTAACTCCATTTTGGGCCTGCTGTGTTAGTTTCAACATTAATATTCAGAACACTATGGAAACTGCCCAAGGGTTCTTCAGCATGACGCTTCTGGGTCACAATGCATTAACTTTACTGGAAGGCATCAATACTAACAAAACATAGTTGGTAAAATCAGACTTCTTTCTTTGAGTGAGACATCTGTAAATCTTAATTGCAATTAGGAGAGATTTTGATCCAATAGTAGCATATTTGAAAACTTGACAAAAGCAAATATGTGAATCGTATGATTCCAATGGTGCATTTTAAAAAGTCAGGGATTTTTCTCTGAATAATAAGGATCAGGTGCAAATACTCATTGATTCATGGATTTCCTGAAGAAAAACTCTGCTGAGTTGTAGGTAAGAATATCAGGGAAGAGCTGGATTGGGACACAAAATAAAGATATATAAAGGGAGACTATTTACCCTCTGCAAAAGTAAACATTTGAGAGAATAAAACATAGTTTCACATGAAAGGAATATTTAGGATGGTCAATGGAAAGTTGGTATGATCTAAGGATACATTAAACCAGAAGAAACATTGGCAGTCCATTAAAGTTCCATATTTCTACAACTTTCTTTCTGTGTTTTTTAAATGGAATAATAATTTTGACATTAATCTCTTCCTTCAGGTCCTGAAGAAGTCGGGCTGGTATTGTGCTCTAATTACCATCTTATGTCTCCATTTTTCATGCATACATAACTTGTAAAATCCTTTCATCATCTGTTTATTTCTTCCTGATAGTGTGCAGATTTAATGGAAACTTTTCAACCTAAGAAGAATATTAATGCGATGGGTAAAAGAGTGATTTCAGTTTATGTCACAGGCTTTATGTTGTCTCCCATTTAATGGGATATAAATTAACTTGTTCATGGAGTAAAGTCAAATTTATGCATGGCATTCTACTTAATAATTTAAGAAGCTTCAGACTGAACGAAATATGTACTTGAAAGAATTTTTAAAATGTAATGTCAGAAAGCTTTAAAGTACTTTTAAAGAAAAAGTTTGAAAGAGGAGATTTTAGGTTATGCCAACATTAATGGCTATGCAAAAATATAAAGGTACCATCTGTGAAAATAATAAAATAAAGGGGGAGGCACAGAGACATCAGAGTGCTTTGTATACTGTTAAAATTAAGTTGATATTAGTCAACTAGATCATTAGCATATTTAAGATGTCAATTGTAAACCTCTCATTAACCACGAAGAAAATAACTAAAAAAAGTGCACAGGAAAAGGAGAAGAAAAGAATCAAAATAGGATACTACAAAAACTCCAGAAAATATAAAAAGAATGAGGAGATTGAAAAAAATATGCCTATAAGGAAAACAAAAAGCTAAATTAATGGAGGATGTAAATCTTTATCAGTAATCACATTAAGTTCAAATGTGTTAAATTCTCCTATTGAAAGGTATACATCGACAAAAGTGAGTATAAAGTGAGTATAAAGACTCACTTTAGATATTACACAGGAAGATCAAAAGTAAAAGAATACAGAAAGGTATTCTATGAAAATAGTAACCAAAGAGAAGGGTGGTGGCTGTATTATTATCAGATAACATGGATTCTGGATAAATGGGTTTACAATAAACAAAAAAGGACTTTGTATGTTGACCAAGTGGCAATACAGCAAGAAGATACAGTAATTATAAACATATGCACTCCAAAGAAGCCCCAAAATATATGAAGCAAAAATTGATAGAAATGAAGGGAGAAATAGTAACATAATAATTGTGGAGACTTCAACATCCTCCTTTTGATGATGGATAAACCATCCAAAGGGAAGATCACCAAGGAAATAATGGCTTGAACAACACTGCAAACCAATCAGACCTAACAGATTACCCAACAGCAGAGTATGCACTCTTCTCATGCACATGGAATATTCTCTAGAATAGGTCATATTTTTAGGACACAAATCAGTCCCAATACATTTAAAGAGATTGAATTTTTTTTTGAAAAAATTGTCTTCAAAAACAGTAAAATGAAATTAGAAATGACTAACAGATGGAACAGTGGAAAATTAAAAAACATGGAAATTAACAGACTCTTAAACGACCAATAAGCCAAAGAATAAATCAAAAAAGAAATTAGAAGCCGTGCCTGGGTAGTGTGGTCAGGTAGGCATCCAAGACTCTTGGTTTCAGGTCAAGTTGTCATGTTGTCAGGGTTGTGAGATCGAGCCCTGTGTGGGGCTCTCTACTCAATGCGGAGTCTGCTGGAAATTCTCTTTCCCTTTGCTCTTCCCACTCATGTTCTCTCTTCCTCTCTCTAAACTAACTAAATAAATCTTTTTTTTAAAAAAAGGAAATTAGAAAAAAAACTTGAAATGAATTAAACAAAACACATTATAACACAACTTAGAAGTGATTTCACCTGTATGAAATACTATGTAGATGGGCAATTTCTGGGGATAGAAAGTACAGTACATGAGGAGTTAATGTTTACGGGTAACCGAGTTTTTTGTTTCGAGTGATGAAAAGTTTTAGAAACAGACAGTGGTGATGTTACACAACACTGTGAATGTAATTCATGCTGCTGAACTGCATACCAGAAAACCAGTTCAATGGACAAATTTATGTTGTATGCATTTTATGATAATTTTTAAAATTAATAATGTAAAAAATAATGTAATTTACCAAAGAGCATTGAGTTGTACATTTTAAGTAAGTGAATGGAATGCTATGCAAATTATAGGTAACAAAATAATAGGAAGATTCAATACCAATGCATTTTGTTTCACATGCTAAGCCATTTAAACCCAATTTAAAAAATCTATAGAGTAAGCGTATCTCTGTTACTTCTATTTTTCAAGACGAGTTTTATTTACAAGGCTGAGATCACCTGCTTCTTTCTGAAGCCTCTGTCACTTGTAGTTCACTACGGCATTTCTATGAGGGATTAGGGATTAAAGGAATTTGTCACTGAAGGCAATTTCAGACTTAATGCCTTGTTCACAAAAGGGTAAGAAAAATAAACCCTCCCATTTTTCAGAGAGTCAGGTTTTTAAATTTGTCACAAATGGGATGCGGAACGAGTGATTTATTTGTTTGTCGGGACAAATAACGAAAAACAGTATGAAGTTCCTCAAACAACAGCCCATTTCAAAAAGTAACTGGAAAAAGGAGTCACAGCCTTGAGGGAATAAGGCATTAACTATTTTAAAGGCTCTTTTATACACACACATACACACACACAACTCTGTTGGCCAGAAAATATGTTAGAATGCTGCATGACAATCTCTTTAAGTTTCATTATATGAATTTTGATTCTTGAATTCAGTCCGTCATCTGGAAGTTCCGATAAAGGTCATAGAGATCACTACTATCGTTTTAGGTCCCCTGCACCGTACAGATCTATAAACCTACACACTTAAACCTTGCCACTTCTTACCAATCCTAAAAGTCTCGCCTGTTTGTCTGCGAGCATCAGAAAGCCGTCTCTAGCGCTTGCTGCTAGGAGAGCAGCCCAGACGTTACCAAGGGAACCAGTTTGGGAGTTGGACAGACTCAAGTCCAGCCAACAGTTCTAACGTGACGCTGTGTGGAGTGCACGTTGGCATCCCAGAGGCCTGCCTAACTCATAGGATTCTTGTAATAATAAAACGGGGTTGCATGTGTGAAAGCAACCGGCGCTTTGCAATTTCTTCTCTGATGGAAAAATTTGACAACGCATACTGTTTCCAAAAATGGGGACAGTTGCAGAAGGGCGAGCCGCAGTGACTTTTCAGGAGGGGATTACATAAGATCACTAAATATTTGGATTCACAACATTTGAAATCCGGTAGTCCCACTTCTAGGTATTAATTACACAAGCATATGCAGATACGCACAAAGGGATTTGTGAAGGATGTAGGGGATCATGGCTGGTGTGATTCATTTTACAAACACCAATGTGTGGACATACGACATCTCTTTGCTCCTTCTCAGAAACTTTATTTTTGACTTTAAGCCCTCACTCTGCCAAACTGATGGTAAATGGTAGTCAATGTTTCTGGCAGCCTGGAGACCGGGAGCTTGAAGTCAAAATTTATGCTGATTTGTGGGGACGTAAAAGTGATCTTTCGTGACTCTGGGTTTGTGAACTAAGATTTGCAACCTCCCTATGCATCATCTTTTCTCCTCCCGGATATTGAATTGATATTTCTTCGTGACCCTATGATCTAACCTTCAACCATGATCTACTCAAGTTTGCAGTTGATACTTTACACTTTGGAGACTCAGTATAACCCCAGAACTCCTTGTCATGAAAATCAGCCTGAATTAGTTCAAGAGCATAAACTTAAGTACAAGTTTATGAGAAAGACAGGTGACACAGGTCCTGATAATGACATAAGGACAGGTGCAGCTGTAAAATGCAGATAGTGGAGAATTCTATCAGAAAACGGACTGATCCCTTCAACAAATAAACTACAAGATCAAATAAAGAAGGACGGAGACTTTGGTAGATTAAAACAAGTGGACTAGACACTTCAAACAGATGTAATACGTGAACCTTAGTTGGATTCTGATTCAAATGATCCACGATTTTTACAAAATGAAACAAAGGGCAAATCTTTTTTTTTATTTAATAAGATAATTTTTATTGGTGTTCAATTTACCAACATACAGAATGACACCCAGTGCTCATCCCGTCAAGCAACGGGCAAATCTTAAATCCTGATTGAGTATTTAAAGATACCATAGAATTATTATTTTTTTAGTTGTAATGGTATTCAGGTTATAGTAAAAATAGATCCCGAGTCTTTAAGAGAAACAGTCAGACATGTTCATTGATGACTTCGTAGACTGGTGTTTGCTTCAAAATAATAATTTACGGTGTATGAGTGTGCACGAGTGTGGAGACGGGCACAGGAGAGCCTAGATGAAATAAGATTCATAAAGTGTAAATAATTGTTAATCTTTGTGGTAGGTTGGTGGGGATCTATTTTTCACTGTTCTCTCTACATTTTGATATGACTGAAATGTCTAGTTAGGTTTAAAAATATCCTGAAGCACGACATTTTAAAATTATCTTTTATTGCTAGAGTGTAGCGCTATTTGCCAATACTGCCCTTCACCGCTAGAAACGGTCACTTCTTAGGTTTTACCTCAAACAGGCCAACTTTTTCCTGGTGAGCTCAAGTCTGAAAATCCTTCTGACTAATTCGCATCTCAGTAAAGGCACAGACGCGGTGTTTTAATGCCTCATGCACTGAACTAATTTAGAAACCTGAGACTGTACTTTCACTGCATTAAAATGGTCTCATGGATATTTTTGTCTTGCACATTTTCTGAGCAAATTTCTTTTACCTTTGATTCCTTCCATATACGAAGGGATGGTTTGCCCTGTGTGAACTCAAACATTCAAGCTGTCTAGTTAAATGCAAAGACTTTTTGAGATAAGGTTTCTGAATACTTTTAAATGGAATAAAGTGAACTTTTCTGAACCAAACCTAAATAATTCACTGATGCTGCCATTATTGAGTTATTTTTTTCTTCTTTCCGTTGTGAGCACCCATGGAAAATAGAGTCAATGTGTGAAAAACCAACGGGCTCATAGATTCTAGGACAGATCCACTGGGGTTTCTTCGTCTATGTATTTCTTTCTTCTACCTATAGACATTTTAGTGAGTGGACCCTGAGAACCATTGTGATTTCAACAAAGTCACTTTGATTTTAAAAATCAAAAACTATGATACAAGAAGTGATGGTGGGTGCGTGGGTGGCTCAGTCGGTTGAGCATTCAACTCTCGGTTTCAGCTCAGGTCATGATCTGAGTCGTGACGTCAAGCCTAGGTTAGGTCCCACACTCAGTGGGGAGACTATATCTCCTCTAATTACGTTCCTCCTCCCAACTCAAGTCCATGCTCTTGCTTTCTCTCTAAAATAAATAAATTAATCTTAAAAGAAAGAAGTAATATCTATGTTTAAAATTGTGATAATACTTAGGTAAAAGAATATCATTGTTGGTATTATCTTTATAAATCGTCTTACTAGAACGTTATATGTTAATAATCATCCCAGTTTCTTTTTTCTGTCATGTCCAGTATATGTTTATTTTTTATTATTTTTTAATAATAAATTTATTTTTATTGATGTTCAATTTGCTAATATACAGAATAACACCCAGTGCTCATCCCATCAAGTGCCCCCCTCAGTGCCTGTCACCCATTCACCCCCACCCTCCGCCCTCCTCCCCTTCCACCACCCCTAGTTCGTTTCCCAGAGTTAGGAGTCTTTATGTGCTGTCTCCCTTTCTGATATTTCCCACACATTTCTTCTCCCTTCCCTTCTATTCCCTTTCACTATTATTTATATTCCCCAAATGAATGAGAACATACACTGTTTGTCCTTCTCCGATTGACTTACTTCACTCAGCATAATACCCTCCAGTTCCATCCACGTTGAAGCAAATGGTGGGTATTTGTCATTTCTAATAGCTGAGGAATATTCCACTGTATACATAAACCACATCTTCTTTATCCATCATCTTTCGTTGGACACCGAAGCTCCTTCCACAGTTTGGCTATTGTGGACATTGCTGCTAGAAACATCGGGGTGCAGGTGTCCTGGTGTTTCATTGCATCTGCATCTTTGGGGTAAATCCCCAGCAGTGCAATTGCTGGGTCATAGGGCAGGTCTATTTTTAACTCTTTGAGGAACCTCCACACAGTATATGTTTAGAATAATGTTAGGTAATTAGGATCAGCAGCATCTTAGAGAGAACAGGCTCACAGGGTTTAGTGACTCACAGAAGCTCCCTCAGCAAGTGGAGGGACCATCACCAGCTCTGTTCATTCTAAGTCTGGAATTCTTCTTGTTGCAGAGATCATGTTGTTACCCTATATTAAGTGAAATCTCCATAAGCACATTTCCCCATAGAAGTGCATTTGGTACCTCTGAAACTTCTAATTTTAGTAAGACTCATCATGATGGTCCTGAGTGACCCTCTCCAATCCCGGTTTCTTGCAAGACACAGGAATATAAACTACTTAAAGAGTGGTGTCAGCAAAATGATTGAGTAGGCAGCTCTGAGATTCCATCCTGCCACAAAAACATTGAAAAACAAGCAGAAACTATCAGAACCAGTTTTGTCACAACTCTAGAAAGCCGTCAAAGGTTTACAGCAATCAAGCGAATGATGAATTTAGGAAAAGCATGAAAGTAGTAGGAGAGCCTTGTGGTGTTTTTCACTTTGCCAGACTTTACCCCATCCTGGTGTGGTGCCAGTCTTGAGGATGCTGGCCCAGGATCTCAGAGTGGGACACTGGTCCTGAGTTCCAGAGGCAGAAGAGCAGAACACATGAAAAGATTAGCGCTTATGGATTCTCTGACTTCTTTGGAGGCTCCCTGAACAACTGACGCCAAGTTCTGTCTCTGGTTTGCCTAACTGAATTCACCTCCGCCTCAGACACAGTTGCCATAGCTCAAAAACCTCTTAAGGGGGTGTGATATTGCGATTTATAATAAGACATATGTATTTGATCTTCAGCTTCCTGGGCATAAAGCTAAAACTTTGGAATTCCTTAAGTGATGAGAGCAATGCAAGCATCTTTTGTTATGTTAGTGAGGAGACAGTTGAACCTCACCCGCAGAGGGGAACTGATCACCAGTGGAGACATGACTAGAGGCTTGGAACATCCAGTCCCACCCCTGACCTCAGGGAGGTGTGAGAGAATGGAGGTGGAATTCAACTGCCAGTGGCCAATGATTGAATCATTCATGGCGATTTCATGAGGTCTCCATAAAAGTTCAAAAGATTTTTGAGTTGGTGAACACGTGGAGCTTTGGGGAGAGCGGTGCTCTTGAGAAAGCATAAGAGCTCTGTGCCCTTTTCCTGGGGCCTGTGCATCTCTTCCATCTTCCATCTGCATCTCTGTAAAAGGCTTCCATATAGCCTTTCACAATAGACTGGTGATCTACAGGGTAATCGGCAGCATACTGTGCTCCCCGGAGTTCCATGAGCAGTTCTAGCACGTTAGTCAAGCCACAGGAGGAGGTCATGGGAACCTCCAGTCCATAGCCTGTTGGTCAGAAGCACAGGCGACCACCCAGGCATCTGAAGTGGGCACCGGGTAGTCGGCGGAGCCATTAACCTGTGGGGTTTGATGCTATCTCTGGGTAAATCGTATCACATTGGATTGAGTTGTAGGAGGTGAGGAAAGAGTGACACTGGTTTAGTCATCTAAAAAACTGGTGCTCTAGGGACACCTGGGTGGCTGAGAGGTTGAGCATCTGCCTTCTGCTCAGGTAGTGATCCCGGGGTCCTGGGATCGAATCCCACATCAGGCTCCCTGCATGGAGCCTGCTTCTCCCTCTGCCTGTGTCTCTGCCTCTCTCTCTTTCTCTCTCTCTCTCTCTCTCTCTCATAAATAAATAAATAAATAAAGTATTTAAAAAAAAAAAAAAGCTG
Source organism: Canis lupus baileyi (assembly GCF_048164855.1). Taxonomy (NCBI): domain Eukaryota; kingdom Metazoa; phylum Chordata; class Mammalia; order Carnivora; family Canidae; genus Canis; species Canis lupus. The sequence continues at coordinate 55,510,120 of NC_132858.1, forward strand.
GTGCTCAGATAAATCATCCTGGTCAAGGTGGCACTCGGGTATTCACAAGCAAACACACTAAAGTACAAAAGTAGAGAATCCCCATGAAAATGATTCCACAAAAAGGCAATAGACCTCTTGCAAAAATTAATATTGAAGCCTGCAAAATAAACATTGGGGGAGGCCTATGCAAGCAGTCTTACTTAAAAGCATGTCTTAACTAGGCTTCAAATAAGGCTTTGAACAGTATATGTCTCATATAAAAACTTGTTACCTGAGAGAAACACTTTTATTAAAGAAATAAACTTTTCCAAAATGTTAAGGATAAGGTAGTCTGCCTAAAATAGTATTACTCAAAATTTTGGCCTCAAGACCCCTTTCTATTCTTTTTTGTTATTGATGTTTTTCAAAGATTTTATTAGTTATTTGGGGAAGAGAGAGGCTGCACAAGCAGGGGAGGGGCAGAGGCAGACGGAGAAGACAGACTTCCCACTGAGCAGGGAGCCTCACACGGGACTTGACCCCCGAACCCTGAAATCACGACTTGAGCCAAAGTCAGAGACTCAATCGACTGAGCCACCCACGTGCCTTGACCCCTTTCTACTCTTAAAATTATTGACGACCCTAAAGAGATCTGATTAATATGTTACATCTGTCAAGATTTATTATATTAAAAATTAAAACACTAGAAGACACAATCCCTCTATTCATCTGAGCAATGATATTGTCATACCCCATTAAGCTTCCGGAACACTCGTCTGCGAATTCATGAGAGAACAAGGGTGGAAAATTGAAAAATTGGAAAATTCCAATGACTTCTTAGTGTTACCAAAAAAAATAATTTTGATCCCACTGAAAAAGTCTCACTGCCCCCAGGTGTCCTTCAACTGCGCTTTGAGAACCACTCTCCTTGAAAATTTCTTACGGGAAAAAGTTTAAGTTACAATTGATCACAAGGACTCAGATGGATCCAACAATCATTTGGAATGGGTAAAAACAATAAAAAAATTGTAAATATCTTCTCTTCTTTCTTCAGACCTCACATTGCTCCCTTTTATCAGATGATGGGTTCACTTTATGTTTCATTGAAAAAATGGAAGCTCTTAAATGAGGACTTCCTCCTTCCTCTTTCCTCTTGTCATATTCTGGAAATATTGTCCATTCCTATCCAAGGCTGATTCTTCAACCCATGCTCTAGATTCCATCCCTTGTACCTTTCCTGAGAACTTCATTTCTTCCATCACTTCTCTCTGGCTTGTCAATCTCTTCATAATGAATTAATTCCAACAGGATAATATCTTCCAGTTGTCAAAGCTAAAAACGTGGAGTCATCTAGCACATCTCCCTTTTAATTAGTATTCATATAATTTCCTCTGCAAAGCCAATTGACTCTACCTTCCAAATACACACTTTCACCATGTATTTTCCTCCATGTCCATTGCCAAGACCTTAGTTCAAGCCAACATCATCTCTTGGCAGGATTGTAGCGCTACCTTTCCAGCTGCTCTTCCTCCTTCCATTCTTCTTCTTTTTAAAGGTTTGTTTATTTATTTGAGAGAGACAGAGCACCCATGTGAGTGAGGGAAGGGGCAGAGAGGGAGAGAGAGAGAGAGAGAATCCCAAGCCAACATCCTGCTGAGCTCAGAGCCCAGAGCGGGGCTCCATCTCACGACTCTGAGATCGTGACCTGAGTGGAAAGCAAGAGCCTGACACTTAACTGACTGAGCCACCCAGGCGCCCCATTCCTCCTTCCAATCTTATTATCAATAATCCATTCAACAGCCAAAGTTATCTTTCAAAAACATATTCTGGTATGTTTCAGACATGTAAATGGGTTTAATTAATTATGTAATCAGCATGATGGAACCCACCTCCCAGCTAAAATGATGAACTATTACTACTGCATTTGAAATCCTCCATATGTTCATGTTTATTCAGAATTTCCTCTTTTTCTCCCAAAGACCATCTCTGTGCCAAATATCTGCATCAATACATGTTGCTGTTCGTTATGAGTTTGAACATTAGAAACCCAAGCTCATACATTTGGTTAGGCTTTCTTCTTTCAAGTATTTTTAGTTCTTATTTATTTATTTTTTTATTAGTTTCCAAAATAGGATGTAGCAATTCATCAGTTGTGTACAATACCCAGTGCTCATCACATCATGGCTTAATGCCCATCACCTAGTTACTCCATCCCCCACCAACCTCCCCTCCAGCAACCCTGTTTGTTTCCTAGAGTTAAGAGCCTCTTGTGATTTGTCTTCCTCTCAATTTTCATATTATTTTATTTTTTCTTCCCTTTCCCTGTGTTCATTTGTTTTGTTTCTTAAATTCCACATATGAGTGAAATCATATGCTATTTATCTTTCTCGGACTGACTTATTTCACTTAGCAATATACCTTCTAGTTCCATCCAAAATGGAATCCAACTAATCAGTCTATGTATACTCTTCAGTGACTTGTTTCTTATTCAACGTATTTTTTAAAAATTCTCCAGCAATATTAGCGATATTTGTAGTTAATTTACTTTCATTGTTGTGTAGATTTCCATCTACTTTAGCCATTGTTGTGTTGATGGACATTTGCATCTGCTCATTCCATTATTGCTGATTATTCAATGAGGGGCTGTCAAGACTTCTCTTTGATTCGAAATCTCCATGGGAGCTTCCCAAGTAAGACCTGAAATCAGACTTTGTACATGGAGGGCAGGGAGAGACTGAATAAAGAGGTAGGCCACTCCAGATTGGCAGATGGAAAGTCTAACCAGCAAGAAGGCTTACACAGAAGGCTTGTCTTGAGCAGCTGCAAGATGAAGATATCTCTTCCCCACCCCCCAAATCTTAAAAATTTCTAAGGAAGCCTTACCTGGGTTTAGTTACATGTACCATCCAGGTGGCCCCAGTACCACATCACTAGCTCAAGGCTGCGTTTTGGGGACAGCTTCTGGAAACAGGAAATGCAAGTTGGATGCACTTTCCAAGGACAGAGATTGCTGGAGTCCACCTCTAGCGTTAAGCAGGGTCATGTCCTCTCCACACCCTCTCTTAGCACTCCACCCTTCATGACCTGCTTTTATAATGTTATACGCTCCCCTTTTGCAACATGCCCTGACTTTTTAGGAAGGGGTGTCACTCAGATGGAAGTGGCCATCTCAGTGGTTGTCTGGTTGCACCAGAGGCAGATGCCACAGAAATAATGCAGATACATGCAGGAGAAAAGCCAGATTAAGGTAATGATTCCTAAAATCGGTGACAACTTTTTCTACCAAGAGCACCATAATGTGAACCACTGATTTATTAAGTCCCCGAGGCTGGGGGTCAGATACTTCAAGGCCATCACTTGAGTCCTCGCATAATTTAATAAAGAGGATGCATTAACAGACTCATCAGGTATGAACACACAACACTCTCTTTGGATAAAGACACAGGTCCCTCCTTGAAGGCAGTCATAATGTCCAAGGCCATCCTATTCTGAGGACAGCTTTTCTCATTAGAGACACCTCAGTAGTTCAGGAAGGACAGGCTTTGTTGTCGTTCGTTGACTTCATTGACAGAGATTTGCAGAGTTTGACTTTATAGAATATTCAAGCCCAATATGTTCTCTGGTACTGGAGTCGTAAGAACAGCATGTTTTCAGGGGAAGAATACCCAAGATTCAGTGTCAAAGGATCTTCCTGACTATAACTGTTTGCCCCCCATTGTCACCAATGGCACAGATGAGACCAGAAAACTTCTGAGGGGCACCACGGATTAGAGGACATCCAGCTCCAACAACCACCAGAACACCACCTTCTGTTCATTCCTGGAGGACCAGTGAAGACTGAGCTCAACAGGAGGCCACCAGTCACCTCCAATCCTCACCAATTTTGGTCCCCACCCCAAATGGGATGGTATCCGTGAGGCCTCTGCCAGAACAGGTGGTGCATCCAGGATGGTAGGGGCAGATGGGGCAGGGCAGGTCTGTACTCTTGTTCAGGGTTCCAGGCTTCCCACAGCTGACCAACAAGGAGTTGAGTTATCCATCTAGATGCTCAGGTGGGGTCCCTGCAGCAATGAGATCAAACTACATTTACTTCTGGGTTATTTTAACCAGCTCTTTAGAGCTGATTGGGAGAGTTTTTCTTTTTCTTTCTTTTTTTTTTTTTTTTTTGGCTTTCTGAGCTTCCCGTTTCTTGGGTCCTTCCCACAACCTGTACCCATTCCCAGGATTTATCGGTCCCCCTAGGAACAACAATGAATTGCCCAACATCATAAATGTCTTGTCCCAGGACTGTGCTCAGCGTGGGTGTCAGCATCACATACCAGGTGCTGGGGAGGAACTGGAGAACCCTGGCTCCCGTCACTGCTGTGAATGTGGCCCCCTCAGGGCCTTCAGCCACAGGGATCTATTCAATCCCTGCCCCCTGAGAATTCGTTGTATCTCCTCCATGCATTTCCGGGGCCAGGCATGCCCTGGGAGTCCATGGGTCAACCCTGGTTGCAGGATAGAATGACACAGTCTATAAGGCAGTGAATGCTCTAAACCCCCAAGTGCCATGCAGGTGCTGCCAGAGGGCAGGTGGGTGGTGATATGACTCACTTTTTCTGCCACTTGCCCCATCAGAGGAATGCCTTCATGCCACCTCATGGCCCTCATACCTCATTGCCATACCAACCACACGTGGTTGACCTCCTGGCATTTCCTGGAACTTGGCAGCTGTACCAATAAGCCCAGAGGGAATGCTGTCTGTCATCATGAGTATTTCTGGAACTAGGGCTGCCCTGCTGGCTGTGCTGTTGCTTTCACCCATATTAGAGGTGGAGGTTGGGGGAGGCGCAGAGCACTGTGTCTTTTCCAGTGTTGGGCACCGCAATGCACAACACCCTCCCCTTCCCTGTCCTCGCTCCCCAGGGCTTCTCTCCTCCACAGTGTGCTCAAACAAGTGCACTGAAGTGACTGCAGTTTTCAGGGTGTCCCTGCTCGCAGACAGCCACCTGGGAGCTTCTGGAGTGAGATCTGACACCAGCCACTGGGAGCACAGGGCAGGAAGAGAGAGAAGACAGAGGTGGCCACTCGGGAGGGGCAGGCAGCAGGTGTAAGGAGCAAGGAAATTTGCATCTGGAGCTTGTCTTGGGCACCACAAGGTGATCTCCACTCCTTCCCTAAATCTTAAGGTTTCTACAGAGGCCTTCACAGGGTTCAGTCACACACACCCTACAGATGGTCTCAGCACCATGTCGCTGTATCAGGGCCATGTCCTTGGGGCAGCCTCTGGGAGGAGAAGGACAAGCGGGGTGCACATTCCAATGACGAGGAGGGAGTGAGGACCCTAGATCACCAGGTCACAGGCCACAGGTCAACTGGCTGTCATGTCCTCTCGATGACCCCCAGCACTTCACTCAAATTCCCTGTTTTCTCCTTAACAATTAATGCTGGCTGTGCTGGGTCACTCTGAAACTATGTGATACCCTGTCCCTCTCAAACTTTGTCTTTGTTTCTCTGCTTGTATCGGGGTGTGAACACATGGACTGCTAATTTATTCAGGGCTGGAATGTGTCCTTTCAACCTGTACTTTCATGTTCCAGTTGTCCTGGATTTTGCCCGAGGGAGTCTTCCTTTTATTTTTTCTTCTTTATTTTTTGTCTTGTTGGCTGAACAAGATGTTCTATTACATTCTCCTAACATTAGATATTATTATTTTATGTGGTCAAGGGTTTTTTCTTTTCCTCTGTACTTACTTCTAGCAACCACTTTATTTTCTATCAAAGATCTCAAGCAATCTTTACCTTTCTTATAAATGCCACTAGAGTGGTCTGTTGGTTTCAATCTCTGTCTACATTTCTTAGAGAACGGCGTAGCCAAGATATACTTCTTGTTTCCACTGTTGTGCATCCCTCTGACTCAATGAAATTCTCTCCTGCTGTCTTAAGGCTGGCTCCTTTTCTGCTGTTAAGACATACATACTTTGCCTTTTCTCACAGCTAAAATGTGCTTTTGTTCCCATCTCTCTTAAGATTGTCTCTTTGTTCTTGGTGTCCCCTCATGGTATTTCTGTCTTCAGTCTCGCTATGATTCTTAGAATCACGGTCATCTTGGTCCCATTCACCCATGCACCCCAGTTAAAATGTGCGATGTGATTTTTCCATGAGATCGTACATCTGCCAATGCTTCTTCAGCATTTGTTGGTAAATACTGTCAGTAACCTGTCGCAGGTGTATAACCGAAAGCATCCTACAGCTGACTTGGCCTTTCATCTCTGTCATAATCTGTCCTTTCAATGTTTGTCCTTTTCCTAGAGCAGTGCATTCATTCATATTTATAGATATATTGCAATTTATTTTTGCTGCTTTATTTCATGCTGCTTTTCTAAGTTTTACTATATTTCTCTTTATGTTACTTTCTGATTTTATATTAATTCTTTTTTATATTCATTCATTTTTTACTTAGTCTTATTTATTTTTCTTCCACTAGTTTTGAATTTATCCCCTCCTTGTCTTTTTTTTTTTTTGGTGGTTATCTTGCTTTATGTACTATTGTTATCCCATACATCAGTTTTAAATTTTACCTTCTCAAATTAGGAATTATGATTATCACCTAGAATTTTGATGGTTGATTTTATTTAACTATTTTAACCAATCCAGGCACTCAGAATTTCTACTTACTTGACAAGACTTCTTTCTGGGATCATTTTTCTTCTTCCTGATGTAAGATTCTGCTGTAAATTCCATCAATTACTTTGTGCTTCAAAACATATTCATTTGGCTTTTATTCTTCAATGACAACTATAAATTATAAACTGAGAGTCATTTTTATCTCAGGATTTTCATAGTGCTTTGGTTTTTTTATTGTTCTTAGAAATTAATCATCAGTATAGTTTTTATTTCTTTATACTTAAGCTTTTTTAATAATGTGAGTAGTTTCTCTTTCATTTCTATACTTCTTTGTAATTTCATTACAATGTTTGAAGAATGCATTTCTGTTTTCCTGCCTGGATTTAAATTTTGAGGACTTACATTTTTCATCAATGTGGAAAAAAATGGGGATTTTTTTTTTTTTTACATCTCTACAATACACTGATTAGTTACAATTAACAGTTTAGGACCCGTAATAGAGAAGCTTTAAATTATAGCAGTTTAGGAGCGAGCCTTCCAGTGCAAGCAGTTAGCATTACCATGTCATTTACTGGGCTCAGAATCTTCCCATCTTTTTCACCTGACATTGAATAGGGGATGGATCCCATCTGCATGGTGGATGTTCAGCCACAGACAGATGTATAGTTCCACCAAAGGGAAGAAGAAAGGATCTAAAGAAATGGAATCACAAGCATCTCAGCTTCCTACATGAGGCACAGAGCTCTGTTTATTTACATACCACTGAAGAGAACCACAGAAATCACCAAATTATTCAAGAAGGCGTCCAAGTCCTAGAAGGAGCGAGAGGTCCCCTTGGCGTGTATGCTAACTCAGTGGTGAGAAATACAAGTCCGGAAAGTCAAGCAAGTGTGTAAATCAGTACAGTGCAATTATCCATTAGTTGCTTAGTTCCTAGCATCTGGTTTCCTATTTATTGGGGCATAGCTCTCAGAAGATTAACAGATGGAGCTGTTATCACAACTACAACTCTTTGGGGTTACTCAAGACAGAGGCACCTGGTGAGAGATGGGTTTGTTTGTTTGTTTTTTTGTGGAAAAGAGCATTTGGCTTTGTGATTCTCTAGGCAAGCTCTGGGTAAATGGAGAGTCTTCCCATTTAGAATTTCTCCTCTTGCCTCCCTCTCTCATGCTGGTATAACAAAATGGGAACACACACAAAAGATGCACGAATCATGAGGTCTTCAGGTCTAAATGTAATCCAGATGAATCCAATTACATGTCATCCATGTAACCCTCTTGTTTCCATATGTTATTTGTACAAGATTCCATTGAGTGTATCAGAATTGCTTCAGTTCTTTTGTACAAAGAAACACCAGGTATGTGGATTGACATAGGCTGTGCCATTTTCTTTAGAGCCTTATTCATGATAGATTTGCCAACAGCAATGATGGGGAGCAAAGAGGAAAGCATCACTACTAATATTTGTGGAACAATTCCAGACAACCTATCACGTCAAGTCAGGAGAGGAGATCCCAAGGTTTGCTTTGCCCAATATCAGACAAAGAGCTGGCACGTTGTTGGCTTTTACTTCAAAACTTCTTTAGTTATCCTAAAATATTCACCCACATTCAACAGGCATTTTTAGCCATCACACAAATGCTAAATTTTTCTTCTTTTTTTAAAAAAAAATATTTTATTTATTTATTTGACAGAGAGAACAAGCACAAGCAGGGGAAATGGCAGAGGGAGAGGGAGAGGGAGAAGCAGACTTTCCACTGAGCAGGGAGCCCAACATGGGGCTCGATCCCAGGACCCTGAGATCCTGACCTGAGACGGAGGCAGAAGCTTCAGCGACTGAGCCCCCCAGGCACCCCTAAATTTTTCTTCTGATAAACAACCTAAAGTAACTGAATTGTCAATCACCACTATAGCATATAAGATTCTTTTCTTGAGCTTCTGTACAGACTCGTTTCATGGTTGCATTTGAAAAGGACATGTTGCATATTCTAATTCAGTGACTGCCAGACAAGGGAGTAATCCACACATAAAACAATGGAAACTGGAGTTCCTCACACCTTCTGGAAGAGCTACAGTTCAGTAAGCACATCAATGAGTGAATATTTGGTCAATTAAGATACCACCAGGGAGTGTAGCCACAAAGGCACTCAAGGTATTCAAACATTTTTAGATGGCAGACCACTTCCCTTCTCTCGAATGCACTCGCTGTGGGTTGATATAACCTTGACATAAATGCCAGAAACCAGGAGGAGCACAGGCTGAGTAATTTTAATTATTTTTCAAATAATATTTTAAAATGTTGAGATTATTAGAGCAACACAAGCATTAGGTCAAAATAGAAAAAATGTAGTTAGCTGAACCACAGCAGGGGGATTTCCTTGATGAATTATTGAGTCCAAGGGGTTTTCTTGCTTATTACCTGTTATGTAGTATCATTGGCAATTTTATAGCTAAATTATTTATGCCGTATTCACAGGAAGGATGGTAATAGCTGTCCTTCTTGGAAGATAGGATTATTAGTAGAACGTTTAAATTAATATTTATAGGTAAATTTTATCATAATTGTGGCTCATAGCATGTTCAGTACTACCCTCTAAGAGAAGGGGTTATTCCATACACTTGTCTGCATGGATGAAAATGTGACAAAACTTAGAGTTAGTTGAATCTTGTAATACAGCTACAGGCTTTCTAAATATGACAAGTGACTGAACATAAAACAAGTCTTTATAAAAATAAAATTGTATATTTTATTAATTAAATATATTTACCAAGAAATTAAAAAGTCAATCAATTATCCTGCAGAGTATATCATTTTTTTTTTTTTCTGAAGACCTTTCATAAACAGGTGGTTTCCATTAACTCTTCTATTTTGGGGCAAAAGAGCCATGAGAAATCCTATCTCAGTTACTTCACACCCTCTGTCAAGCAGTTGTTCATGTTAATGATGTCAGCTTATACTTGGGAAGGCTATTGTCAAGAGAAACAATTCCACCCTTTAGGTGAGTGTTAGGGAGGGAAGTGGGGGCAACCACCTGAAAAGATGTCATAAGCCTTATGATAAGTAAGAGTTTTCCATAGGAATTTTTTTTTTTTTAATTTCTCAGGAACCTTAGTCATTTTCATTTTCCTTAAGACCATCAACTGATTGGATGAGGTCCACCCATATTTTGAAGGGTAATCTGATTTACTCAAAGTCCAGTGATCTACATGGTAATTGTATCTTTAAAAATATCTTTTCAGCAACATCCAGACTGATGTTTGACAAAGACTTGGCACCATGCTCTAACCTAGTTGACACATAAAATTAGTCATCACCTAAGAAGTGATATAAAGTTTGTCTACATGATGTGGACATTGGCAGCAGTAGTAATAGCCTATTGCAAGGTGTCAGAGCCAATTAGGGTAATGAGAGAATCGAGATGGGGGCAACTTGTTGCAGGATGTTAAACACAATGTAGAATAAAGATAGTGTCTGATACAGGGGATCTGAGCCCCAGTGAGTGGAGAAGGTATCGCCATCACTCAGGCAGATCAGGGCAGGGGGATGGTACGGCCATGATGACGGGTTATGACATACAGAGGGATTGATGAAATAAGCGATCCCTTTCAGAGAAAGGAGTCACTACAGAAAGTGAGAACAGTAAATAAATCTGTTGTGATATTGGATTAGAACTTGAGATATCACTGTGAACTAATGATTTTCTACTCATATGAATAAACATACACAGACACACCCTAAGGCTCTCGCCTTGACCAAATTTTAGACAATTTCTTCTAAGCCTTTTTTGCAACTATGCTTTGTCCTTGGGCCCTGTCTTTGGTCTGCCAAGTCCAGCGTTAGCAAGAATCCTGCTAAGTCAGTTTAGCAGGAATCCCCCCCCCCCATCAGCAATGTTCCCTCCCAGTAAGTGTCCATCCACTGACTGCCCTTCTCACTTCTTTGATTATAAATTTTCAGCAGGCTCCATTGTATTTGGATCTGGGCTGAACTCATCTCTCTCCCTGTTGTGATGGTCTTGGCACCTGCTGTGATAGTGCTGAATAAAGTCTTCTTCCATATGAGCAAGTATCAGAATATTTTTTTTTCTCTGACAACACACACACATACATTTCCTCACTCTGTCTGATGATACAACTTAGAAATAATGACAACCCAATAAAAATTACCATATCTAATATTAGCTCGTAGTTATTAATGTAAGTTTTCATTAAGAGAAATAAGACCTCACTGGACAAATGGTAGAACCCAGCGTTGGACAAGGAAGATACAAAAAGAGCTTGATCAATTTGTTTGCCCAGAGATCAAAGGAGAACCCAGAGAACTAGGAAGACACACCAGTGGATGAGGAAGCCAACATAAGGGGGTGCTGCTGGCTAACTGGGACTACTAAACATTGCAATAAATATTGATAGTAATAGATTACAACCCATTGACTACATTTTGGCTCGTAAACCCATCTAGTGTAATAGATGAATGAACTGAAAGAAACTTTCACATGATCTCAAGTCTACACAATGAACTTATTAATTATGGAGGGAAGATGAGTACCTTTCAGCATAGAAGCCTGGCAAGCCACGCCTTAATCAAAGGATTACCAGTAACTGGATAGATCATGACCATGTTCTACTGGATAGACTAACAAGAACACAGGAGCACTTCTGAAACATTCCTGACCAAGATGCATGACATGAATGTCAATAAATGCGAGGTACCATTTAGGGAAACGCAAATTGGGGAATATCACACAGAATAACTGGCCTTTACTTTTCAAAAGCATCAAAGTGTTAAACAGCCAAAGAAAGATTGAGAAATTAGTTGAGATTGAAGACAATGAAAATGATGACAGCTAAATGCAATTATCGACTGGAATCTTTCCCTAAAAAGACATTGAAGGGATCCCTGGGTTGCTCAGCAGTTTAGCCCCTGCCTTTGGCCCAGGGCGTGATCCTAGAGTCCTGGGATCGAGTCCCAAGTCGGGCTCCCGGCATGGAGCCTGCTTCTCCCTCCTCCTGTGTCTCTGCCTCTCTCTCTCTCTCTTTCTACGTCTATAATAAATAAATAAATAAATAAATAAATAAATAAATAAATCTTTAAAAATAAATAAATAAATAAAAAGACATCGAAAACATGACAGAACCTGGGTGGATCTGACAATCAGATGACAGCATTATACCAGTGTCCCTGCCCTGGTGTTGGCTTTTACGTTGGCTGTGTTTGGTAATGTCCTTGCTTATGAAATGTGCATAGTCAGATATTGGGAAGAGCATCATGTCCACAAATGACTTTCAAATTGTTCAATTAAAAAAAACAAAAACAACTTTGTTTAACTTTTCTGTAAGTTTGAAGTTGTTCTAAGATAAAAAGCAAAAGCAAACAAAAAAATAAGTCTATGATATAGTTTTTAGTTAGGTACGTTATTTATGTTTTTGATGATTAGGAGATACCAAGGGTTTTACCCAGTGTGAAAAAAAAAAAAAAACTAGGAAATAATCTGTGGAGCTAAGACCATTATAACAATAAAACCAGAATATGTGAAATCAAAACACTGAGTTATGCTCTATATCAGTTTATAAGGATTTAGTTAATGATTATATTGGGATCCCTGGGTGGCGCAGCGGTTTAGCGCCTGCCTTCAGCCCAGGGCGCGATCCTGGAGACCCGGGATCGAATCCCACCTCAGGCTCCCGGTGCATGGAGCCTGCTTCTCCCTCTGCCTATGTCTCTGCCTCTCTCTCTCTCTCTGTGTGACTATCATAAATAAATGAAAAAAAAAATTAAAAAAAAGAATAAATCAGGTCTCAAAAAAAAAAAGAATAAATTGAGGTCTTATTTAAAAAAAATGATTATATTGATTAAGCTTACATTATGGGTGGTGTGAGAATTGATAAAATTTCTAGAGCCTTTTTTTGCTTTAAATGATAGTAAGTTATTCTATATTAAACCTAAATGCAAATTTTTTTCTAAAATAAAAGACTTTTGGATATATATTGTTTTTGTAAATGAATACAAGTGCATCTCTTCTCAATGTGAATAGTATAGAATCATTAAAATATATTTGTATAATAAGTCAATTAAATTAATTTCCAGAATAATTAATTAACTAATTAATTAACTTCTAAGAAGCTGAACATTCCCATTTTTATAGAATGGATTTTTTCAAAGCACCTCTTAAAATAGTGTTGAACTACTAAATTTTATAGAATCCAGGAGTTATGGAAAATATTAATTATTTCTATTGTTGCTCCTTTTATAAAATAAAAGAGCACATTTTTTTCATGCTCTAGTGGACTATGAGAAGACTTCAAAGATGTTTTAGATAACAAACCTTGGGTAGTCTATTATTTTGAATTTGGGATGTAAAGTTTGAAATATAAAATAACAAATAGATCCACCAGCAGTGGCTCTAAGAATAACAAGTGATCACTGAGTTGGCTACTTCATTAACCAGATTGAAATTCAGAATTTCTTAAGTGCAGGCACATCTAAAGCATTAGTATTTCAATTTTCGTATATTCTTATGAGTTTCTAAATTGATTAGCATAATGGCTCCTATCTTTTAAGAGGCCTTATGATGTGAGTCATGGATTTTCTCATTTCAATTTTACATCAGATTACTTGGACTAAATATTAGAATCACACCAAATATTTCAGACTGACCAGTTAAGAACCTGACCACCATAGAACCTGCCACTATGTTCTAGAACTCTGGAGAGCTGTGAAACTTAATCAATTCAGAAGTCCTCCATTTTGGCTATCGTAATTCAAAACAATCTCAATGATGGGTGCCTGTGTGGCTCAGTTAGGGCAGTGATTCTTGATTCTGGCTCAAGTCACAAACTCAAGGTCATGAGATTGAGCCCTGAGTCTGGCTCTGTGCTCAGCAAGGAGTCTGCTTATCTCTCTGTCCCTCTCCCTCTGCCCCTCCCCTGCTCATCTCTCTTGCTCTCTCTCCCTAAAATAAATAAGTAGATCCTTAAAAACAACAACAAAAAAGGTCTCAGTGAAAGGCTGACACCCTGCCATACAGACATAGGAATTAGGATTGTAACGAGTCTACATGTACAAAAGTCTACATTTGTAACATGTCTACAAATCAAAAGCCATTGATTTCATTCTCACTCCAGGAAACACACTCAGAATTGTGGGATCAATGTGCTCTTTGATATTTGGGTCTCAAGTTTTCATATTCAGCGATCCAAGTGGGGCAAATATCGGTGGAATTTCCAGGCTAATAAAGAATAAACAACAAATGCACATTGACTGTATTTACTTGAAAAGCAAAGAGACAAACTCTAGTAATAAATTTACTTAGTAGTTTGCTGAAGTGAAAAAAAATTAGGAGCCAGTGAAGAGTGGCGGGTGTGAGTGTTCATGGTTAATTAATTAAGGATTGATGGAACACAGCACTCGGTTTTTCTATCACTTGAGCAAATGCTGCTGTGAGTGGAAAATTTTATTTTTGCATCAGCTGAGTCTAAGGCAATAGCTGAAGAAAGACAAAAGATTTCCTGGTGAAAAACTAGCAGATCTACCACAGGCTGCCTCTCTGGCAGCTGCATTATTTATGTGCATCCACTTTCCCACAAACAGAACTGACTCATCTTTTTTTCCAAAAAGCTGACCCCAAGTCTGATCCACTGATTACTATTCTCTACATGGTCAGCATAGAGCTCTTGCAGTCTGATGACATAAATATGACAAGTTAGGACACTTCCCTTCCACCCAAATGCCCAATATCCAGCCAGCAATAAGTTAATTGGGGAAAAAAAAATAAGGTAGGGTAGAGGCTAAAATAACTACCATTTGGAGAAAGAATTATTGAAAAACACTCTGCAGTCAGGGATTCCTAGCAATAAGGAATTTTACTCAGGAGCTGGCATTGAGAGGGATTTTCTCGTTTTGACCATGTGAATGCTTTGGGTTCTGTGCCTTGTGAATTTTCTGCCAGGGTTTGGTCTTGCCCACTGGGAGTTCTTTCCGGCTCATTTTCCTCTCTGGCCATGTGTACACAGGAGGAGAAGCTCCTTCTAGAGTCTGTATAGCTGCAAAGTCTGCCCTCTTCTTGAGTAGACACATGGTCCCTCCAAGTTGTAAACCACAATAGCTTTACCAAATGTTTGCATGGCTTATCAAAAAGTCCCACCAGCTAGCTATCTTGCCATTTCTGTTTCCTCTCCAGGGCTTTATTTTAGCCTTAAACCACATAGTTTAGGTTCTGGTATTATACCCCTGCTCCAGCCCTCACTGGAAAGTACTGATTTCTCTGTGAGTTGAGGTAAATATGAAACTAATATAAGGAAGAAATCAAATCATCAACAGCCTGATATACAAAATTAATTTTTTTAGTCCAAATGACAAACAACTGTATATATTTTCCCAAGGAAAAATCCAAGGCAAGTAGGCATAGTACTATATGTTCTGCATTTTCTGAGACTTGGTTCTCCCTTAGGGAGCTCACCTCATATCTTTGTCAAAACTGGGTCACAGACACATTCACGTTACAGCTCATTAGAGAGGAGGCAAGATGGGGGAGTTTAATAAAATGTCTTATGGCCCTGGCTTAGAAAGAACAGAGTCCACTTCTCTTTACATTTCCTTAGTAACAATTTGGTCATGTAGTCATATCAAACTGCATGGGAGTGTGGGAATATAGTCATTTTCACCTACACATCCAGGTCTAATTCTATTATCATGAAAGAAGGGAAATGGATTTGGAAGGACAATCTGCAATTTTATAAAAATTTCAGTTATAACTGCGATCTCACTGGAACTGTGATTAAATATCTATTGGTTAAAATGATCGTTAAGTCAATTTTTAGTGTTCAGCTCATTAATTAATGAGGCAAGTGCATGTTGGTAAGCTCGATTCAGAATACAATGGTTAATTTTATATGTCTAATTGACTGTTCCATGGTGTGCCCAGACATTTGGCCAAAACTTATCCAGGGTGTGTCTATAACGGTGTTTCCAAATGAGATTTACATTTGAATTGGTGGATTGAGGAAAGCAGATTACCTTCCTCAGTGTGGAGGGCCCCATCTAAGCAGTTGAAGACTTGAATAGAACAAAAAGGCCAAGTGAGAGGAATGTTTCCTGCCTCAATGATTAAGCTGAGATAATTGGTCTTTTTCAGCTTCCAGATATTGGGTCTTTTTGGATCTTGAAACCGCTGGCTTCCAAACCGAAACTCACACCACCAGCTCTCCTGGATCTGCTGCTTGATAACTACATATCTGGGTGACTGCAGTCTCCATAGGGTGTGGGAACTCATTCCTTGTAATAAATCTCACATATTCCTTATCATACCCATATTCTACTGGTTCTTTTTTTTCTGGGGAACCTTAATACAAATGATTTGAGGAGGTAAATACTTGTAGGAAATTTAATAAGGAAATGTTAGTTTAAAAGTTCTAGGTGGGATATGAAACAAAATTAAAGGGAAATATCAGTAATACCAGTAATTTGAGGCTATTTCTACCTAGATAAATCCACAAATTAACACAGAGCCTCAGTCTCTGGGCTCTAACAAGATAATAAACAAGTCATGTACAGGTATGTTCCCCCAAATAATTACATGATCTTTGGATGAGCTTTTCACCCAACGACTTAGAAAAGGAATTCAATCTTTATTAACGTTGACTTATCCTTCTTTTATGTTTTTATTTCTATTTTTTAAAGATTTTTATTTATTTATTTGAGGAAAAAAGAAAGAGGGAGAGTAAGCAGAGAATGGCAGAGGGGGATTGAGAGAGAGAGAGAGAGAGAGAATCTCAAGTAGGCTCCTTGCTGACCACAGAGTTCGGCTCAGAACTTGATCTCATGACACTGATATCATGACCTGAGCCAAACTCCAGAGGCATTCGCTTCATTGACAGAGCCACCCAGGTTCCTCTTTCTTCATGTTTTGACACCATATTTTATTATTTTAAACCTTCCAAACTCACACAGTTTACATTCTCTATCTCATAATTCCATATGCAGGATTGCTTATAAACCTAATCCTACCGTGAGTTATTTCTAATGGCACCCGTTCCTTGTGCCTTGTGTCACGGAGAATTCTGTAATTTTAGATTGTGGGCTCAACTTGGTCTGTCAGAGGGAATCTTGCCTAATACATAGGATTTGCTTCCCACCTGCCGGGGACTCCAGGGTCATCATTTTGAAGATACAGTTTTGAACGAGCTTAAAACTCAGAAAATCCAGATGGAATATATCACAACAGAAATTCTATTCCACATTGTAAAATGGAGATGACAACCCAAGCCCCCATGTGTGACCTACATTGAGCTGTGGCATCAGTAAGGGGGACAGGATGATTCCCTGACTTAATTTTTGAGCTCTATCTGTGCATGTTCGTCTAGACCCCATGATTGCTTTGGAGAGTTTCTGCTAAATAAATACCTCTCCATGGATGTCTGACTTGTGTAATCTGCCCCATAAAGTGTTTTAATTGCAAATCAAGGCCTGTACTTGGGAGCTGCAACCCCTGTGATTTTTAAATTTTAAGAACATATTTTAATATTATTATTTTTTTAAAGTAATCTCTGTACCCTATGTGGGGCCCCAAACTCATGACCCAGAGGTCAAAAGTAGCATGCTCTGCCCACAAAGCCAGACAGGAGCCCCTGAATATTATATTTTAAATCAGTATTTGTTTCCCACTTTTGCGATTTATGAAAGTGTACATCTTGCCTTCCCAGAAGTGCCTTTTTTTAAACTTCATTTTTATCACTTTAGAAATGATTGCTTAGTTTCTTTTTGCCCCCAGGAACATTCAAAATGTATTTCATGGTAAATTGATTTAAATCAAGCTGCTCCAAAAAAACATTTCAAATGTGGAATGTATGTATTTATAATGAATATATATAGTCACTCAGGAAGATACTTGTTTAGATATTTATTTTGTTTATTTGCTATGATATGACTTATTTGGGGAAAAAAACAACGAAGTCATGCAGGAAGAAAACATGCGATCAGGACATGAAGTATATGTAGTATTATATTCTACACATTAACCTGTAACCGTTGCTCGTCATTATTAGATCTATTGCAAGACTGTTAAGTATTCTAGTTTTCCTTCATTGAAGTTTGCAACTGAAGTCTTAGAATAAAAATAGTTTCACGGTAACAGTGAAGTGTTACACACACTGTACTCAACTGAGGGCAAGTGGCGGATCTCAGAAGGGACCATGAAGTCTGACCTGTGGAGGAGAAAGGTTCCAGCTGAAGTGCTGGGCCACCTGCCAGCAAGAAACACGTGAGTACCTAAGGTTGAGATATCTCGGAAAATAAGATGTGTGGTTCTCCAAAAGCTTCTTTTGACTGAAATGAGAGGGGAAAAAATGATGCTGGGGGTGTGAGTGGCAAGAAAAAACCTTGATGAGACATGTGAGTTTGAGGACTGACTTTTTCTAATACTTTATAACAGAGGCATATTTTTATATAGTAAAGTAAAAGAAGTTTCTACCGACCTTATGACCTGGCTCAAATAAGGAGAATCCAGCTTTTATTCTGAGGAAGGAAAAAACTTACTCCAAGCCTAATGGCTTTCTTTTGTAACCCATAAATGTTCTTCACTTTATGGGCTTTCACCCATGTGTGTGTGTACGTGTGTGTGCATGCAAGTGTGTGTATGTGTGTGTAGATATATGCTATGGCTTTTATCAATATGAATTTGAAAGACCAAGAGTTAGTGACAACGTGGTAATAAGTCTGCCCTGTTGAATTGAAGCAAGAAACAACTTGATTTTTCTGGGATTTGGGTGAAACATTTTATCACTCTTGTTTTACTCTGAAACTTTAAAATCTGCTTTAATACCACAGTAACGGGTAAAGATAATTTGTAAAATGCTGAATCTTGTGATAGTTACTATGGGGCCCCCCAAAAATTTTTTAACAGCTCCTGTAGAATAAACACTTATTGTGTGGAAGTAATTGCATAAGGTAGAATAACTTTATTTTATATTCTGATCTTCAAAAAAAATTAATGAAAAGAAGGCTTACAAGGTTAAAAGTATTTAACCAGAAATCAATTACAAGAAGAAAACAGGGAAATTTAACCAAGGTTAAAAGTATTTAATCTATTTAAATCTGTTCTTTCTCACAAATAATAACATTGAATTTATCAAGTTAACTCTCTGTGCTAGTCACAGAACTAGATTTTATACATTAAGCATAATCTTTATCAAAACTGTAGTATAGTATTATTTGAAAGTAGATTTGGGTTAGTTGTAAAAGTGTACTGTAAATTCTAGGACAATCTCTTAAAAATATAACAATTATAAATATGTGCACTCCCAATATTGGAGCAAATATTAACAGATCTGAAGAAACAAAAATAGAACAAAAATAGTAGAGGACATCAAGACCTCACTTTCAACAAGGTGGGTTATCTGAACATAAAATCAATCAGGTAATATTGGATGTAACTACATATTAGATGAGATGGACCCGATAGACATAAAGAACATTCTGTCCAACAGCAAAAGAATGTATGTTCTCAATCCCATGTGTAACGTTCTCCAGGGTAAATCACGTGTTAGGCCCCAAAATGCATCTTAATAAATTTAAGATGAATGAAGTCATACCCTGTATCTTTTCCAACCAGAAATCAATTACAAGAAGAAAACAGGAAAATTCACAAAAATATAGAGATTAAACAACCTTTTTTGAACACCAATGGGGTAAAGAAAAGAAAATCAAAAAGAAAATTAAAAAGATCTTAAAAATTGAAAATGGGGACACAACATATAAAATGTCTGGGATACAGCAAAAGCAGCTGTAAGGGAAGTTCATAGCATTAAACACGTACTTTTATACCTCAAGGAACTACAAAATAAACAAGCAAACAAAACAAAACAAACACACAAATGCCCACTACCAAGTGGTTTCAGGGATGGATTCCACCAAATGTTCAAAGAAGAATTCATACCAATTTTCATTAAACTTCCAAAAATAGAAGGGAGGTCACATATCCAAACTCATATTGTCAGGCCAGCACTATCCCGATACCAGAGCCAGACAAAGATACAACAAGAAATGAAAACTATAGGCAATATCCCCAATGAGTGTAGATATAAAAATTCTCAAAAAAGTATTATCAAATTGAATTCAGCAGTACATGAGAAAGATCATACACCATAATCAAGAGGGATTTTTTCCTGGAGTGAAAGAATGATCAACCTATGCAAATCAGTGAGTGATATACCACATTAACAAAATGAAGAATAAAAATCATACGATCACCTCATAAATACATAGAAAGCCTTTGATAAAATTTAGCATTCTTTCATGGTAAAAAAATCTCAACAAATTAGGTATAGATAAAATGTAACTGGACATAATAGAACCAATTTATGACAAGCTCACAGGTGACATTAGACTCAATGGTGTAAAGCTGAAATCTTCTCCCCTAAAATCAGGAACAAGACAATAGTGCCTGCCAGTCTCACCACTTTTTAAAGCTTATTACAGGTGTGCTAGCCAGAGCAATTAGGCAAGAAAAATAAATAAGTAAAAAATATCTAGATCAGAAAGAAATAAGTGAAATCATCTGTATTTGCAGATGACATGTTATTATATACAGAAAACTATAAAGATGGCACCAAAAACTTTAGAACTAAAAAATGAATTCAGTAGAGTTTCAGGATACAAAATCAATATACAAAAATCAGTTGTATTTCTATACATTAACAATGAACTATCATAGAGAAATTTTTTAAAAATCTCATTTATAATTGCATCAAAAAGAATAAAGTATTTAGGAAAAAAATTAACCAGTGAAATGAAAGATTGATATATTGAAAAGTTAAAATGTTAAGGAAAGAAATTGAAGAAGACACAAATAAATGAAAAGACACTCTACATTTATCAATTGGCAGAATTAAAATTAAAATTGTTGGGATCCCTGGGTGGCAGAGCGGTTTGGCACCTGCCTTTGGCCCAGGGCGCAATCCTGGAGACCCGGGATGGAATCCCACATCGGGCTCCCGGTGCATGGAGCCTGCTTCTCCCTCTGCCTGTGTCTCTGCCTCTCTGTCTTTCTGTGTGACTATCAAAAACAAATAAAAATTTAAAAAAATTTAAAAAAAAGAAATAAAATAATAAAATAAAATAAAATAAAATAAAAAATAAAATAAAATAAAAATAAAATAAAATAAAATAAAATAAAATAAAATAAAATAAAAATGGTTAAATGTCCATACTGCCCAAAGTGATGGTTTTGGGAAAACTGGATACATGCAAAAAAAAAAAAAAAAGAAAGGGAGATAAAGAAAGAAAAGGACCCATATCTTGCACTTTATACAAAAATCAACTCAAAATGGGCTAAAGACTTGAACATAAGACCTGAAACTGTGAATTTCCTTAGAAGAAAACATAGGGAGTAAGCTCTTTGACATTGAACTTGGAAATGATGATTTGGATTTGACATCAAATTCAAATATAAAAAAGGCAAAAATAAAAAAAAAGTGGGACTACATGAAACTGAAATGTTTCTGCACAGCAAAGGAAACCATGATCAAAATGAAAAGGCAACCTACCCAATGGGAAAAAAAAATATTTGCAAAACACATATCCAATAAGTGATTAATATCCAAAATGCATAAGGAATCCATATGACTCAGTGGCAAAAAGAAATAATAAATGAGGAGCCCAATTAAAAAATTGACAAGGACTTGAATAGATACAGATGGCCAACAGGTACGCAGAAAGCTGCTCAACATCACCCATTGCGAGGGAAATGCAAATCAAAACCAGAATGAGATATCAACTTCTCACCTGTTAGGATGGCATTATCAAAAAGACAAGAGATAACTAATGTTAGTGAGGATGTGGAGCAAAGTGAACCCACCTGTGCTATCAGTGGGAGTGTAAACTGGTGCAGTTTTGGCTGACTCAGTTTCACCTTAGGTAATGGTCTCAGGGTCATGGGGTCAAGCTCTGTGTAGGGCTCCATGCTCAGTATAGAATCTGCTGTAGCTTCTCTCCCTCTTCCTCTCTCTCCTCCTCTGCTCTTTCCCTGCTCATACTCTCTCTTTCTCTCTCTAAAATATGTAAATAAAATATTAAAAAAAGAAACAGAGAGTAGAATAGTGGTTGCCAGGGTTTGGGCTGGAGGAAAATAGGGAGAAGTTGGTAAAAGGGTGCAAACTCTCAATTATAATATGAATCAGGTCTGAGGATAATGTATAGCATGGTGAATAAGGTTGATAGTGCAATATTTTATTTTTAAAACTATTTATTATTATTATTATTATTATTATTATTATTATTATTTAGAAAGAGAGTTGGAGCAGGGGGCAAGTGGTAGTAAAGAGGGAGAGAGACAATCTTAACCAAGTTCCAGCCCAGCATGGAACCTGATGAAGGGCTCAATCTCACGACTCTGAGATCATGACCTGAGCAGAAATCAAGAGTCAGACACTTAACTGACTAAGCCACTCAGGCCCCCAATACTGTATTTTTACAATTTGCCAAGAGAGAATAACTTAAGTGTTTCCACCAAAAAAAAAAAAAAAAAAAGTAAATAAGTGATGAGTGTGTTAATCAATCACTTGAACATATCCTTCTGCAATGTATGCATATATCAAATTATCATGTACACTTTTAAATAACAGTTTTTTTTCAATTATACCTCAATAAAATTGAAAAAAAAAACACTATTATATGTTGACCAGGCAACTTCTTTCTTCTATTATCCAATAAACAACAGAAAAATGAGGAGATTGTTGCCATGTGTGTTCCAGCCAGTCTAGTAGGTCAGGTGTCCTGAGAGTGTTAAAAAATGAAAATGATTTTGATTTTGGAAATTCTTGTCAAAACTACAAAAATCAATTTAACTGTCTATTGTAGAACCTCTCAAGAGTATGGGAGTAGCCTTTAAAGTGACAAATAAATATTCAAAAATGATTAAATTCAGACAATTTCCTATTAAATTAAACGTTCTTTCAATCTCTTTTGTGTGTATGTGTGCTCACATGAACACATGCATAGACACACTCCTACGTGGAGGATACAGAAGTTGTCAGATGTTGCACAAAGACTCCAAGATGATCTGAGTTTGGAAGTGTTCACATCCATTCTTAAAAGATGGAAAAGCTGAAGAAACTAAAATCAGTCACTTTCTTTAGATGCAGAGAACTAGAGTTTCAGAGCAAATCAAAATGCTAAAATCTGGAGAAATGGAGGAATACAAGGAAGCCCAGATTAACTTGCCTGGAGCAGAAGTCTTTGAACCATAAAGTGATAAGAACACTGAAATGATCATTTGGCAAATTTCTAGAGGTTGAGTTTAGACCAGTCTAAGAGTAAGAAACTTCGAGAGGGCTCCAGTCAGAGGGACAACAATATATTTATGGGTTTTTCCTCCAGGACACTCACTAGGTTCTCACACTAGAGTCAGGAAAAATTTACTCATGTCTTTGGCAGGAAGAGAAGATAACTATTTTTGAATTATGCCCAGTACATTCTCCAAAACAAAAGCCTACTCTCTAGTGAAAAATACTTCAACAGAACCATAGCTCATGTAGGCAGAAGGGAAATTACCAATTCTAGCTCCCCTGAACTTTCCTGAGTCACACAAGGGTAAGAAAGATTTATGAAGGTCACATTCTGGGAACACAGGCTTACTAAAAGACCAAGATTCAACCATAAAATCATAAAATACATCCCTTTCACTCCTTACCACACATTAACTCTGGTATAATAACAGTGGACTACAGCGAAAAGAGACCCAGACATGACTTAAGAAGGAGTTCTTAGGGAAATCCAAAGAAAACAAGGAAGAGAAAAATAAAGACACTAAAGGAATTTGAAGACTCCAGCACCAAAAGCTAATAGCAAATGTTAAAGACACCCAGTTTCCAGCCAGATTATTATAAAATCTCACACTAAAGACCTATTTATTTCAGTTCCTTTTATCCAATATATCACATCTAGCTTTTGATTAAAAAATAGAATTACAAGTTATACTAAAAGGAAAGAAAAACAGTCTGAAGAGACTATGCATCAGAACAAAATTACATATGGTTCCGATTTCAATATCATCACACCAGGAGGTCAGAATAACTGTGAATAATGTCTAAAAAATACAATGGAAAAAGTAGACAGCATACAAGAACAGATAAGCAAGATAAGAAGATATATGGAAACTCTTCTAGAAAATCAAAAGAGAGGCACGTGGCTGGCTCAGTCAGTAGAGCACACAACTCTTGATCTTGGGGTGGGGAGTTTGAACCCCATGTTAGGTGTAGAGGATCAAAAGAAACATGACAGAAAACAGAAACACTGCAGCGGAAATGAAGAATATATTTGATAGGCTTATTTATAGACTAGAAACACTCCAGAAAAGAATCTATGACCTGGAATATATGACAAAAGAAACTTTACTAAAATGAAAGAAAAAAAAATGGAGGAATTTTTTTTTTTAATAAAAAGAACAGATTATTGGGTAATACAGTCATTACAAAACACCCCATATTCAACACCTGGGAATATCATAATCAAACTGCAGAGAAACAAAGACAAAGTTTTGAAAAACATCGGTATCTGGGGAGTGGGGGGAGAGCTCATCTATGGAGGAACAAGGATATGAATTACAGCAGACTTCTCATCAGAAAGCATGCCAGTGGGAATTGTGTGGAGTGAAATATTTTAAAAAACAACTCATCATTATAAAATTCTACATCCAGTGAAATTATCTTTCCAAACTAGACAAGAGATAAAAGCTTTTGCAGCAAACAAAAAACGGATGGAAATCAATCGGCAGGCCAGCCCCATGGGCAATAGTAAAAATTTTTCAGGGAGAAGGAAAATGATAGAGGTCAGAACCTTGGATACACATTTTTTTTTAAAAAAAATTATTATTATTTTTAATAATACATTATGGTAAAATAAAACATTTTATTTTTCACATTCAATTGATCTAATAGATAACACTTATTCAAAGTGATAGTAATAGGTTGTGTGATTGATGCTTAGGAATAAGGGAAATCAATGATAGTAACTCGTAAGAGACAAGTTGGAGGAGCTTGGAACCCTCTTTTACAATGCACCCATTCTTCCTGTTAGTTGTAATAATGGTCTTTGAACGAAGACACACAGAGTAGTTACAAATATATATTTGCAGTTTCTGGAAACTACGAGAAAAATTAAAAATAATAATTTCCTTCAGAGCAAGGAGAGTTACCAATGATGAAGAGGAGCATTACATAATGATAAGGGGGTCATAATCCAAGAGCGTCCTCACTGCACTTGATGTGTATTCACCTAAGGACAGAGCATCAGCGTATGTGAGGCTATGACCCATAGAAGCCCCAGGAGAAACAGATGAACACACTCTCCTGTGACTGGACCTTAACAGCTCTGTCCCAGCGGGCAGAAACCCAGAAGACCGTGGTCGAACTCAACAACACCATCCACCAGCTGAGTATAGTGAGGTCTGCAGACAGTCTCATCCACCAAGAGCCAAGGACACATTCTTCTCACCCACATACACAGCATTCACCAAGATAAAGCACATTCTAGGCCATAAAACACATGGTGGCAAATGTAAAGGGAATGAAATCATACGGAGTCTCATCTCAGACCACAACAGAATTGAAGCAGAATTTGATAAAGAGAGTGGAAAAATCCTGAAATACTTGGAGATTAAAGAATACACTTCTAAATAAGACTTGTGTCAAAGAAGAAATCTTAAGAGAAATTAAAAAAAAGTGTTTCAAAATCAGTGAACATGAAAATACAAAGAGAGCTTGGAGTGAAATTTATATCATTGAGACGATGTACTGGATAAAAAATGAAGATCTAAAATCCATAATCTAAGCTACTTTAGGAATTTGAGAAAGAAAAACAAGTTTTCAGTTCTACAATTTTTTTTTTTGGTTCTACAATTTTTATTCAGTTCTTTGTAGCTTCTATTTAGTATTTATTTATTTATTTATTTATTTATTTATTTATTTATTTATTTATGAAAAAGAGCATAAGAGGGGGAGAAAGAGCAGAGGGAAACAGATTCATAAACAGGTTCCATGCCTGCTGCAGAGCCAGCTGGAGGGCTCGATCTCACGACCCTGAGATCCTGACTTGAGCTGAAACCAAGAGTCAGATCCTTAACCAACTGAGCCACCCAGGCACCCCGTATCTTCTATTTATTTTCCAAGAAGGCCTAATCTTTTCTGAAATTCTATTTTTTTCATTTGTTTCAAGGGCATTGGCAACCGCTCACTGAAGCATTTTTATTATGGCTGTTTTAAATCCACTGTCAGATAGTTCTAACATCCTCATCATTTCCGTGTTGGCTTCTATTGTCTTTTTTATTCTGCTTGACATCGTCCCTGTTCTTGGGAGATGAGAGAGTTTCTACTAAAACCTGGAAAGTATTGCATCCCATTTTGAAGCTCTGGGTGGTACTGCCATGTCCAGTTTTAGGTGGCCTCTCTGACACCCCACTTCCAAGACAAGAAGGGTGCAGTCTCATTGCTGCTAGATGGTCTGCAATGAGATGCTGCCTAGGTTCCCCATTCACCCTACTTCGGCACCGAGGAAGGGGGTCCCCGTTACTGCTGGGAAGGGTTGGGTGTTCCAGCTCCACACACTGTCCCCATAGACACTGCAGAGCAGGCGGCCTCATGATGGTGGTGACTTTCTCGTCTGGCCACTCGACCTTCTCCCAATGCCACCCCAACAGGGAGTGAGAGGGACCTTGTCATGATGCAGGGTGTGGGTCGAATTCCAGATCTCCACTGACCCTGCAGGTGTCCAGAAGAACTTACTGAAAATACGATTTAGTGGTCTAATTCAAAACAACATTTAAAATAATGATGAGGGACGCCTGGGTGGCTCAGTGGGTTAAGTGTCTGAGAAGATCAGGTCTTGATCTCAGGGTCCTGAGTTCAAGCCAGTGTTGGGCTCCACAGGGGGCATGGAGCCTACTTAAAAATAAAATAATAGGGGCACCTGGGTGGCTCAGTGGTTGAGTGTCTGCCTTTGGCCCAGGGCATGATCTTGGAGTCCCAGGATCAAGTCCCATGTCGGGCTCCCTGCAGGGAGCCTGCTTCTCCCTCTGCCTGTGACTCTGCCTCTCTCTGTGTCTCTCATGAATAAATAAGTAAAATATTTAAAAAATATTAAAAAATGAAAAATAAATAAAAATAAAATAATATTAATGATGAAAAGTGAAGACTGGTATCTAGACACCTAGGCTGTGAAAGCACCGTAACTAGGACTAGCGTGCTGTTTCCAATCTATCAGCATAAAAGTGAAGACAAAATTCCTTACCATCAAACTACAAGGTGTTAAAATTGAAATTGGCAGAGATGTGCAGACTCAAATAAGAAAGCTTTAAATATATGATAAATTATCATCCAATACGTAAGAAATGTGAAGGAGGTTTCTTAGCACCAGCCCTGACTTTTGGGGAAAACAAAAATGTGAAGTTACTATTTCAGAGTAAAAACTTCTTTTTTTTTTTTTTTTCAGCAGGACACTGCTTCATTCCATGTAAATGAATAATGACCTGGGTTTGCTGATTTTTCAGATGGGTTCAGCATGAAATACCTTAAGTTCTTATAACTGAATTACGTTTAGTATATGTGCTGACGGTGTGTCTGCCTCTTGGAAGAGGAGCCACGGAGGGTTCATTGGGCCAGGAGCTTGCCTGAGCCTCCACACCGGTGGACACCGACCGATCCCCGCACCGGGCAGCTTCCTTCTCAGTCAGGCAGTTCCCATAAAAGGCTCTCTCTGATACTTCGGCAAATGGCTTCTCATGATTTTGGGTTTAATCACATGTACTTTTTGGCTCAATTTATGTTTGGCCACATCACACATTCTTCAAAATTGTGGGATGACCAGATTTGCACAGAAAGGCCCTGAAGGGGAGATGCTTTCTCTCAGTCCTACAGAAACTCTTCTAAGCATTAATTTAGTGTCACTGCTTCTCCAGACGTTTCTCCCCCCACCTTATAGCTAGCACCTCGATACCCAAGAGCAATGTGAACTCCCAAAGGGCATCAGTGAAATTAGCATCGACTTTGCATGTGTTTCTGCAGCTGTGAAGCTTCTGGATAAGTCGTTATACCCCCTGTTGAGGTGTTTTAGCAGCATGAGAGACTCTCTACACACTAATGAATCAACGAGCTGTATCCTGACCATGCAGAGATGTGGCTCAGCCTAAACCCCCAGCAATTTGCTCAGAAATGACCACGGCCTTCCTCTCCTGCACCATCTCTGTGCAGGCTGCTTCTACCCATTGCGCGCCCCAAAGTCAGCACTTGGACTTACACTTCCTAACTTGGTATTCAGCCCGCAAAGCAGTGTGAGTGTCTACGTGCCGAGGCAGTGACGATCCTGGAGGAGACGTATCCGGTTGTCTATCTCCCACAAGACCTGGGGGTTGAGGGTCCTTGAAGGCAAGAACTGTGTCTTCTGAATCATGTTCATGCCTGATGGTCTGTGTCTGACGCAGCATCCAACACTTATTGGGCCCAAAATAGAGGCTGGTTGCATAAAATACCGCTAATCAATTACCCTGTTATCTGCAACACGCACCAGGAAGGGGACTAAGGAAATTATAAATGTGCGGATGGAAGGGAATTAAATGGAGCTATCCTATCCGTCTCAGTCAACAAACAAACCAAACCAAAACAACTATCATTTAGCTGATTTTTCTATTGAGCTTCGCAACTCGAGATGAACATTATTATTGTTACTTACATCTGACCTTATTTTAATCATAGTATCATTGCTTTCACAGACATTTTTATAGCTTACTGTATTACTAAAAAAGTAGGTAGATTTCACATCCGTTTATGAAATTCTATGCAGTCAACTTCAGAATGAAATGATTAAATTATAGCATGCTGCTGTGTGTTTTAAAATGAAAGTAAAAAATGGGGCGCCTGGGTGGCTCAATTTGTTGTGCATCCCACTCTTGGTTTTAGCTCAGGTGTTGATCTCAGGTGTTGTAAGATTGAGCCCCGTGTCGGATTCGGGATGCTCAGTGGAGTCTGCTGAGTTTCTCTCTTTCCTTCTTCCTCTGCTCCTGCCACTCCCTGCTCATGCTCTCTCTCTCTAAAATAAAGTTTTTTTTTTTAATGATAAAATAAAATAACAGTAAAAAGTATACAGATTACAAATATGTGACATGTGTCATGATTTCCGGATGGACTCTTCCAGATTCATCTATCTTCCTCTATAGAAATCAGTATTACCATACTATATTTAATGTTTTAGTGACACGTGAGTGTTGAATATAGCATCAATGGACAATGGAAGTTCATGGCGTTGAGGACGTCAGTTTGCCAAATTCTGCTTCAATGTTGCGCCTGCACTTAGTTTTATAAATAAGAATGTAGACTATGAAGTTGATTTGCTAGTTAGGCGTGGCCTTGTACACTGTACTATGGTCTGAATAGGTCCTCCCAAAATCGCATGTTGAAATCCTATGCTCAATGTTGTGATGATATCAGGAGGAGCGGCCTTCGGGTGGTGATTAGGTCATGAAAGTAGAGCCTCCAACATGGCATTAGTGCCCTAAAGAAATCCTTCACCCCTTCCAACACACGGCGATACAGCAAGAAGTTATGGTCTGCAGTCCAGAAGAGGGCCTTCACAGAACCTCGCCATGCCACTACCCCGGTCTTGGACTTCCAGCCTTCACAGTGAGAAATAAATATTTGCTGTTCACAAACTCCCTAAGGTGAACACATGCTGCTATGTTGGGGGAAAAAAAAGGTTTTGAAAGGAATCCATGTTCATGCTTTTAGTTTGCATTACATATAATACCACAAAAAGCATTTCAGTGAAGCCAGATCTGTATATAGGGAAAGCCTACAGATTAGACAATCCTGGGAAAATATAAGGATTTGAAAGTCCTACTCGAAGACCTCAGAATTTACCGGAATTGCCACTGATTTTAATTCTTGTGCAAAGAAGACATTCATGGGCCGTGTGGTGGAAATTACGGTCATCTGGGATAACGGAAACCCTGCTTCTCCGTGTAGGTCTTGCCCTGCTCTTTCACAAATTCATGTATATATTTAAATAGCTTATCTCATGCACAGGAACAGATGAATCTTTTCAGAAACTGCAAGAATAAATATGAGTATTGGTGCTTATAATTGTGAAAGTTCTGGAACGGCAGTAATAGTCACCAATACTCTGTTGTGTGATGGAAATTTGTTAAGAGGACAGACGTGCGTGCAATCTGCTTGCTATATTCACACCACACACAGGTGGTGTGAAGGTGGAGGTGACATAATTTAATGGAATATGGTGATTGTTTCCTAATGTATAGGTCTATCAAAACATCATGTTGTACACCTCAAATATATACAATTTTTATATGTCAATGATATTTCAATCAAGCTGTTAAAAAAAATCCACTTCTATCAGGCTCCGACTAATTTCTCTGGGGACTTTTTGTACTTCAAACCAAAGCAACACAACTGAATTCTTCCAAGTTCTCAACGAGGAGGCTCAGGTCGCAAGCCAGTATTTCTGGAAGAAAGGTGTGCATTCATCTCACTCACACCTCCACTCTGGGGAACTCAGAATCTCCCCACACGTCTCAGTTGCAGACCTGGTTTCTTCTCTCCTATTCAGTAGGGTTGTGCGCATTATCTACAATGTCATGGATTCAAGTTTCTGGGGTCATGCTTGATGGTGGAGGGTCCACTTCTGTGATGGCACTCAATCTGCTTCTTCTCCCATAAAAATCATCTTTCTCCTACTTCCCAGCTTTGTAACCTTTATGAGTCATAAGTATCTCATCCACAAAATGGGAGCAATGCCCTAAATATTCAAGAATGTCATAATAATTCCAGGTCTGTCAACATCTCTAGGTAAGGCTTCACTGGTTTAAGATAGTTCCCCTGTATATGGTATTTGAGCTCTGTTCCAAGAGCAAGAGGTGTTTAGGTTCTGGCCCTGTGCACAAGGGATTGACTTGGAGAGTATGTGTGTGTTTCAAGTTAATCTCCTTTCCAAGGACTTGCTCTCTTTAGCACCCCAGTAGAGGCGGAATAACAGAAAGCTTCAACTTGAGCCATCTGGAGACAGCCTTCCCGGGTTTGCATTATGGGTTTGCTTTGAAAAACTTAGTTAAGCTGCCCTGTCTCTTTTTCATTTATTGAAATTTTTATTGAGATAATTATAGATTCACATGAAATTATAAGAAGGAAAATAGGGACATTCCATGTACATATTGCCAGTTTTCTCCAGCGAGAACTCACCATATTTTGCAAAAAGTATGGTAATAATATCACAAGCACGGGATGGACATGGACGCAATCTGCTTCCCTGATTCAAGCATCTCGGTTTTACTTTTGTAAAAGTATTTGTTTCTGTATGTGATTTGCTGTACAGCTTATATCACAATGTGGATTCCTCGTGCCCGCCCTCAATAACCACTCGCCTCTCTTCTGCCTCATTCCTATTCCTCATGCCCAATGAACATTAATGTGTTCCCATTTCCAAAATGTTATTGTTTTCAAAATGCTATCATCGTGCAATATGTAACCTTTTGGGACTGGCTTCCTTTGGTCAGCATTATTCCCTACAGATTTGCCCAAGCTGTTGTGTGCATTATGTTTGTTCCTTTAAATTGCTGAGTCGATTCCCGTAGCTGCCTTGTACCAATGTTTGATTAACCATTCACCCACTGAAGGACATTTGGGCTGTTTCCATTATTGAGCTATTACAAATAAAATGACCATGAACATGCATGTATGGGTTTTTGTGTGAATGTTAAGATTTCACTTATCTGGGGCAAATGCCCAGAAATGCAATTTCCAGGTTGTGCCATCTGGCTATGACATACACAAATTTATAAGAAATTGCCCATCTTTTCCAGATTGGCTGCATCATTTTACTCTTTCAGCAGCAACGTATGGATGAAAGTATTTCTCAGCATCCTTGCCAGAATTGGGTCATGTTAGTGTGTGTGTGTGTGTGTGTGTTTTAATTTTAGTAATTCTGATAGGTGTATAGTGATATTGCCTTGTTTTAATTTGCATTTCCATCATAGCCCATCATGTGAACCATCTTCTGGTATATTTATTTGCCATTATAGATCCTTCCATTTTCCAATTGTTTGTATTCTTTTGTTGGATTTAGAGTACTCTTTATATATTCAGGATATGAGCTCTTTAATAAAAACAGGCTTCAGAAAAAAACTCTATGTCTGCAATTTTACTTGGTATCCTCTTAACCAAGAGTTTTGCAGACCAAAGTTTTTAAGTATGATGGAGTCCAATTTATATTTTTTGTGTGTTTTATGTCTTGTGCCTAAGTAATGAATTTTTTCCATTACGCTTTTTTCCCAAAAGTTTTATAATTTTACAAATTACATTTAATTTTTAGAACCATTTTAGGTTATTTTCTATGTAAGTTGTAAGGTTTATGTTAAAATTTATTTTATTTTTGCACAGGAATTTCTAAATGTTACAACACCATTTGTCAAAAGACTACCTTCCTTCATTAAATATTTTGTTTCTCTGTCAAAAATTAGTCGGCCATATTTATGGAAGTTTATTCTTGCAATTTCTGCTATCTATCCTTCCATTAGTGCCACAATGTCTTGTTACTATAGCCATGCAGTGAACCTTGATATCAGAGACGATAATGCTGCCCACTTTATGCTGGTCTAATGGTTTTAGTTCTTTTAGTTATTTTGGAATAATCTTGACCAAATCCATGAAAAACTTTGTGGAATTGTAATATGAAACCCATAGCTCAATTTAGGGAGAATTAATCTTCACTATGTTGAATCCTCTAATTCAAAAATCACTAATATGTGTTCCCATTTATTTATGTCTTCTTTGATTTCCTTCTTCAGCATTTTATAATTTTCAGTATCATATTCTTTAGATGTTTTATTAATTTTATACCTAAATATTTCATTGACTTTGGGGTGATTGGGGATGGTGTCAGGTATTTATGATTGGTTTCCACATGTTCATATCAGCAAATAGAAATGTAATTAATTTCTTTGTGTGTTGATCTTATAGCTGACTTGGTAGTTCTAGGAGATTTTGTGTGTGTGTGTGGGGGTAGATTCTCTAAAACGTTCTACATTATGTCATCTGCTCATAAAAGCAGTTTTAGTTCTTTCTTTCCAACCTGTATCTTTTATTTTCCCATTTCTTAACCCAGAAGCTTGAACTTCCTGTTGTCTGTTAAAGTAGAGTGGTCAGAGTAGCTACCTTTGCCGTGTTCCTCTTATTAGGAAATCATTCAATATTTGACCGTTTGGTATGGCAATAGCAATTTCCATCTATTTTTAATTAGCTAAAAGATTTATTTTGGTTTTTTTTGTCATTAAGATATTATTTACTTATTTTAGAGAGAAGAGAAAGGGCATGCAAGTGGGGAGGGAGAGAAGTAAAGGGGGAGAAGGAGAGGGACAGAAAATCTGAGATAGACTCCATGCTCAACACGGAGCCTGACACAGGGCTCGATCTCAGAATCACGAGATCATAATATGAGGTAAAACCAAAAGTCAAAAGTCAAAAAAAAAAAAAAAAAAAAGAGTCAGAAGCTTAATCTACTGAGCCTCCCATGAGCCCCCTAGCTAAGAGTTTTTATCATGAATGGATATTGGATTTTGTTATATGCTTTTCTGTACAAATGGTATGCTCATAGGAATTTCCTTTTTTAGCCTGTTGATATGAAAAATGACATTTAAAAAAAAAAGAAAAAATGACATTTATTAGCTTTTAGGTGTTAAGCCAGCCATGCATATGTGGAAAAAGCCCACTTGATCATGGTGTACATGCATCTATATTAATTAAAATATGTAACAATATATATCTGTGTGTGTATATATATATATATATACAGCTGGATTTCATTTGCACTTATGTTGTTGGGGATTTTTGCACATGAGCTCATGTTAGATATAGGTTTGTTTTATACTTTCTTTGTCTGTTTGTGGTATCAGGAAAATACTGGTCTCAAAAAACGATCTGGGGAAACACTTCCTCTTCTTCTGTTTGATAGACACGATTGTTTATTATTAGTGCTACTTGTTAGAATTCTCCAGTGAGATCACTGGGCCCTGGAGAGTCCTTTTTCAGAAATGGTAGATTTAATGATGGATTAAACTTCTCTAAGTGTTATCGGGCTATTCAGATTATCTATCTCAGGTGACTGAATTTGAGCCCCTAGTTTTATTTCTCCTAAATCTAGAAACTTACAAGTTTTAAAATTTTCATAACACTCTCTTAACTTTTTAATCTTCAGGAACTATATTGATATTCTCTATTTTGTTTTTTTGATATTTGTGTTTTGTGTCTTCTATTTATTTTTGCCAATCTTACTAGAACCAGCATGAATTCACTAGAGAAGTTCTCTAAAGAACCAGCTTTTTCTTTCATTGATTTTTCCCTCCATTTTCTATTTTCCATTTTATTCATTTCTACTCTTATCTTCATTATTGTTTTCTTCCTTATATTTGTTTGGGTCCTATAGCTTTTGGTCCTAAGTTCTAGAGGCAAGAGCTTAGATTGTCAATATGAGTCTTTCTCTTTTTCCCAAAGTAGGCACTCAACAAAATCAATTTCCCTCTCAACATTTTGCTGCGACCCACAGCTTTTTTCCAGCTTCACTGAAGTATAATTGACAACTAAAATTCACAAATGTTCATAATTATATTTTCATTTTAGTTCACTGCAAAGTAACTTATATTTACCTTGAAACTTCCTTGACAGAAGAATGATTTAAAAATGTATTGGGCATCCCTGGTGGCTCAGCAGTTTAGCGCCGCCTTCAGTACAGGGCCTGATCCTGGAGACCCGG
The DNA here is from genome assembly GCF_048164855.1 of Canis lupus baileyi. Lineage (NCBI taxonomy): Eukaryota > Metazoa > Chordata > Mammalia > Carnivora > Canidae > Canis > Canis lupus. Next base: position 55,544,487 of record NC_132858.1, read on the forward strand.
AATCGAGTCCCTACGTCGGGCTCCCTGCATGGAGCCTGCTTCTCCCTCTGCCTGTGTCTCTGCCTCTCTCTCTCTCTCTCTCTCTCTCTCTGTGTGTGTGTCTCTCATGAATAAATAAATAAAATATTTTTTAAAAAATAGAAATGTATTAAATTTCCAGGTTTAGAAATTTTTCTGTTGTCTTTCTGTTATCGATTTCTTGTTTGACTCCACTATGATAACACACTCCATATGAAATCAGTTCTTTTAACTTTGTTGAGGTTTTTTAATGGCCCAGGGTACGTTCTGCTTTGATGAATGTTCTGTAGGTGCCTAAAAATAAGTGAATTTTGTTGTTGTTGGGTGGAGGGTTCTCAGACTATGCATTAGATGATAGGGGCCAGTTGTGTTGTTCAGATCTTGCTTTGCTGAGTTTCTGTCTAGTGTTCCATCAGTCGCTAAAAGGGGCCTGTTGACATATTCAACTATGGTTATGGATCCACTTATTCATTCTTTTGAGTTTATCAGCTTTTATATGACATCTTTTGCAGCTTTGTTATTTGGTGCACGCACATTTAAAATCAGTATGTCTCTTCGATGGATTGATTCTTTTATTATTAAATAATACCTCTCTTTGTTTCTAGTAATTTCCTTTCCTCTGAAGTCAACTTTATCAGATATTAACATAACCTCTCCTATTTTTCATTTATCAATTTTTGATTAATATATAATTTTCCATTCTTTTCACATTTAATGTACTTAATGCCATTGAATTTTACTCTAGCTTCTGATAAAAAGCATAAGTTTGGATGATCTTTATTTACTCTGCTAATCTGTTCTTTTTTTAATCTCCGTTTTTTGATTTATATGTTTAGCCTATTTAATTTTAAGGTAATTGTTGACACATTGTTTTCTAAGTCTGCCCTTTATTGTTTGTTTTCTGTGTTTCTTCTGGTGCTTGTATCTCTCTTCCCCTATTCTTGCTGTCATGTGGATTATTTAATATGAGGCAATGAAAACTCCATCTTGATATTTTAAGTGTATCTCTTTGCATATTTTTTGTAGTGGTTTTTTAAGAATTATATTTTATATATGTATTTTTCCATTCTCTCATATGTATGTATATGTGGTCTACTGGTGTCAACATTTTAGCACTTTGAGTTAATGGTGAAATCCTCATTACTATTTAGGTTTCTCTACCTAACCCACTTTTAAATATCATTGTTTTCAGTGTTGCATAGTGTTAATGTTTTTATTTCAGTCATTAATATAATTTCTAAAATTGATGAGCTAAAGTTTAATCTATTGTATGTAAAAGTTTATGCATTCACATTGCTTATTGTTCTGTCAATCCTCCCTTATGCGGCAAGATCCTCTTTCTCTTTTTAAAACTCTTTTTCTCTTTGAGAAACTTCCTTAATTAATCTTTAAGGTTAAGTCTGCTGGTAACACATTTTTAAGGTTTTCCTGTACCCGATAGTTTTATTTCCTCTTCATTCTTCAAGGATTTTCTTTTTCCACATATAGAATTCCCAGTAGACAGTTCTTTTCTTTTACTACTTAAAAATATTGGGTCACTTTTTTTCTGGCCTCTGTGGTTTCAGTTGAGATATCCACTGACATTTGAATTCTTATTTCACTATAGATAATCCATCTTTTCTCCTGATCTGCCTTTAGGATTTTCTCTTCATCTTTCCTTTTTATAAGTTTAATTGAGATTTCTTGGTGTGAATCTCTTTGGTTTAACACTGTTTAGGGCTTGCTTAGCTCCTTTAATCTGGATTTAGACCTTTTGCCATTGTAGGGAGTTCACCATTATTTCTTCAAATTTTCTTTCAGCTCCTCTCCTGGGACTAGGACATGAATGATGGCTATTTTGGCATTGCCCTACAAGCCAACGCTGTGCTCTCTGATGCTCAGAGTAGGATAATCATTGGCTCTATCTTCTGTCTTCTCTACTCAAATGCTGATCCATCTCATGAGGTTTTTATGTTGCTGTTAATGTAATTTTCAGTTTATAATTTCTACCTAATTCTTTTTTGTGTTACTGCTTTGCTATCTTATCATTTTTAAAGAGATATAAGTTTGGGAAATTCCTGAGAATTACTATTTTTTTATCAAATATTTGTCACTGTCTTCCTTTGAGTACTGAAATCACAAAGATATTTGGTCCTTGAATTGTCCCACAGTTCAATGATGCCTGAATGACTTTTTCATGTTTTTTCACTCTGTTTCATTTTGCATGGTCTCCATTGGTATGTCTTCAAGTTCACTTATCCTTGAATCTCACTAGCAACACTTTTTAAATGACTTTGTCTACTTACTCTGACAAGTGTTTCATGTGTGGGTTAGGCTCAATGCATTCCCTTTTTCTTTCATCATGGTTCCTATATTCTGCATTTTTATGGAACTAGTGATGTTTCTTGGTTGATAGATTCTGTGAATGTTACCTTGTTGAATGGTAGATATATATTTGTAATTCTATAAATATTATTGAACTTTATCCTAAGATTCAGTTAACTTATTTGAATATAGTTTGATCCTTTTAATGTTTGCTTTTAAGCTTTGTTAAGAAAGACCAGCAAAGCATTTAATTTAGGACTAATTATAATCCACTGTTGGAGCAATACCCTTCTGAGTAGCCTACCTGCTGCTGTTCTTCTGGAAACATGAGCTATTACTCACTTTGTGTTTTCTCTGGGTGTTTTTTGTTTGTTTGCTTTGAGAAAGAGAGAGTGCAAACTGGGGGAGGGGCAAAGGGAGAGAGAGAGAGAGAGAGAGAGAGAGAGAAGGCTCCACTTTCAGCACTAAACTAAAGCAGGACTCAATCCCAGGACCCTGTTCAGGAGCTAAGCCAAAATCAAGAGGTGAACACTTAACCAAATGAGCCACCCAGGCACACCTTGCCTGGGCATTTTACCTATAATACATTACTTTGGTCCTTTTTCTTGGCTTTGAGTAACTCTCATGCATTCTAGTTATTGCAAACACAAGCTATTTCTAGGCTTGTCTTAGTTCTGAGACTTTTTCATGTAACTGAAGAGGGTTCTGACACAGACCTCAGCTAATTTCTTCATCTGCACACAATGAGCAATACTCCACAGAAGACTTGGGAGAAACTCTGCAGCTCTCCAGCACATTCTATCTCAGCAAGTTTCTTCCTTCTAATAGTCTGTTTCATAAGCTCTACCCACTTAACTTTCTTAGACCTCCACCTGTGTCTTCTCCATTCAAAAGAACTGCTGTACCTTGCCTGGCTTCTGCTATCTATGAGGTGTCCTCAGAACTCTTCAGGCAGTTATCCAGGGCCATCACTGGGCTTCCCTCATTTGTTTCCTTACTCTTGTACATCACTGTTCTGTTTCATATATAATGTCTGAATGCCAGTGCTTTGGGCTTTATCTGTATCTTCATCATTATCACTATCATCATCGTAATTAGGATTATGTCAGGTGGCAGACTGAATCCATTACTTCATCTTGGTTGAAAGCAGAACTGTATTCACTCATGTTTTCATAAAATTGAATTCATTATCAGTTGCATTCATTAATGCTCATACTGCCCAATATTTGTCCAATGAAGCTTCTTGATATTGGTGCCAATGTCATTTTGAGATTTTTTTTTTTTTAATTTGAGAGAGAGAGAGAGTGAGTGAGTTCGAGTGGGGGAAGGAGGCAGAGGGAGAGGGAGAAGCAGACTCCTGAGCAGGAAGCCTGATGCAGAGCTCAATCCCAGGACCCTGAGATCATTACCTGAGTCAAAGGCAGATGCTTGACCAATTGAGCCACCCATGTGCCCTAGCCAACACTCTTCTGCATATTTCCTGCCTCAGGCTGATAATTGTTCATTCCTCAAGTGCCATGAGTTTTGATTCAGAACTTCAGAAGCTATAAACTACATCTGTTATTTTAAATACTGTTACCTTGAAAAATTCACTTACCTGATCTGACTCTAATTTCCTTTATAGTTAAGACAATATAATACCTCTTATCTTACTGTGTTGTTGAAGAGAACTAAATGAAATAGTAAATATAATAAGTCCCAAGAGGAATTCTGATTTGGTATTTAATACATTTTTAAAGCTCATATATATATATATATATATATATATATATATGAGTTATAAAATACATATATATATTATATATATACTCATTTTAAAACTCATTTTATATATATACATATTATATACATATATAATTTCCTCTATTTCAAGAGATAAGGATATGTTTCATTAATTGTAAGAATCAATGATCAATGTGAGGTTTTTTGTTTGTTTTTGTTTTTGTTTTTTTTTTTTTGTTTTTGCCACTGGACTTTTATTGTCCTATTGCACCAAAAATTATTTATAAAAATGGTATCTTTAACTTACTTAAAAAAGGAGTTCTTAGGTACCTACATTTTATTCTTTTTCTTTTTGCATTCAGATAAGTAGGCACATGATGAATGGTGTCTGCATTCACTAAACATAATGTGCATTAATCTTGGAGCCTGCTGGGTTATTAGTGTTGTGTCAATATATCAAACTCCAACATCCATCTGCCCATCAGAATGTATTACACACTTCACAGCACGTGAGATAGAAAACCAATATCAAGTGACAGGGTATCAGGGCATCTTTAATGTCTGACATAATTCTTTCTCTGCCACTTAATTATGTTAGGAATCCTTTTTATCCCTTTCTTGGGACTTAATAAATTGAAAATCATTAATAGTTCATTTATAGCCTATCTGTTGTTTATTTCTTTGATTTCCAAAATAATACTGAAAAAAATTTATTTATTCAAAACAATTTTCTGAGTAGAAAATTATTACCCATTATATCTCTACTTGGGTTCTTAAAATTTCTGTTCAGAGCTCCAAAGAATGATGAGAAGAAAGAAATGAAGAATGAAAAGAACATCCATGGAAGTGAAAAAATAAAAACCTTTTATTGGTTTTATTTGACCAAAGATTCCAGTTTAACACCTAGTGTACTCAGTTATGTGCATTTTGCAGGACACAGGAGGAATACAGTAAAGATAGCAAAACAATTGGTTAGAGGTCACAGGTGCTTCGTAACAAAGTGTGAGAATGCAGCCAAGGTAAACTTTCTCTGCTCATCTCCCTCTCTCCTTATCTTTCCAGCCCTAATAAAGACTCTTAATAAAATTCCATAGGGGAAGGAAGGAAAAATAAAATAAGATGAAATCAGAGAGGGAGACAAACCAGAAGAAACTCTTGATCACAGAAAACAAACTGAGGGTTGCTAGGGGGTTGGGGGTGGGAGGAAGAGGTAGCTGGGTGATGGGCACTAAGGAGGGCACATGATGGAAAGAGAACTGGGTGTTATATAAGACTGATGAATCACTGAACTCTACTCCTGAAACTAATAACACATTGTACATTAACTGAATTGAATTTAAATTTTAAAAAATTCCAAATAGGCTAATAAGGATAGAGAATTTGCTCAATGGAGACCTTGTGACAAGATGTATAGCCCTTTAGGTAGGGACAGTTAGGAACCAGATAGTAAGGGCAAGATGGCATGTGCCAATGGGTGAAGAGGAATGGAAAGCAAGACTGAATAGTGACTGAATGCTGAACAGGCACCCGGCGGTGCATCTTTTCTGGAACCTTGTAAGGTACATTCTGTCATTATACCTACTCATTTTACAAATGAAAAGACCTGTGTGGAGAACCTCAAAACCAGACACGATGGTCTAGAATTGATTTTTCCTACTTCTCCTCACAAATGAAAATACTAGAAGCAACACAACAGGTACAAAACAGTAGCAGAGTACCTCAAGTCCAACTGAAGAAGGTGAGCAAGTAGCTCATCTCTTTCCTGGAAAGCAGCCCCAGAAGGGGCATCTACTACTGTGTCAAAGAAGGACTTCAAAGCCCTATTCAAAGTAAAGAACAAAATGAAAAAAAAATTATATTGAATCATCAGAGCATCGTTAAACACCTCAGAAGAACAACTTAAGAGGACAACCAAATTTCTACCTAAAGTCTGCAAAGGAGGGGCACAAATATTAGAAGAAATCATGGCTGAGATTTTTTCAAAGATTGTCAAAAATGTAAATCCCAGGGAGAGGAAGAGTGTAGCACATATGTAAACCTTCAGGGAGAAGAAATTATGACACCAAGTCAGATCATAATCAAATTCCTTAAAATCCATGATAAAGGGGCACCCAGGAGGCTCAGCTAGTTAAGTGTCTGACTCTGGGTTTTGGCTCATGTCACAATCTCAGGGTCCTGAGATCGAACCCCAAGCACTGGGTTCTGAGCTCAGAGTGGGGGTCTGCTTGAGGATTCTTTTTTCTCCCTCTGACCCTCCCCCTGCTCACTTTCTCTCTCTCTCTCAAATAAATAAATAAATAAATCTTTTTAAAAAGTAAAATCCATGATAAAGAGAAAACTTTAAAAGCATTCAGAGAGTAAAAGACACATTATGCTCAGAGGTACAAAGTTTGAAGAATAGAAACAGACTTCTCACCACAGACAATTCAAGTCAACAGATAGCAGAGCAATACCTTTGAAATGCTGAAAGAAAGGTGGGGGCCACACCAGAATTTGGCACCCAATCACACAACTTTCAAAAAGCAAAGGGAAGCAAAGACTTTTTCAACCTACAAAAGCTTAGATTTCATTATCTGTCACCTGTGCTAAAATAATTGGAGGCAATCCTTAAGGAAGAAACACATTTATCCCGCAAAGAAATTGGGGTTTAAACAAGAGAAATAACACTAGGAATGGTATTTATATGAAGAAATATAAAACTTTCTGATTTTCAAAATCTCTTTTAAAATATAACCAGTTATTTAGTAGCGTCTGCGTGGCTCAGTTGTTTAAGCAACAAACTCTTGATTTCAGTTCAGGTCATGGTCTCAGGTTTGTGAGACTGAGCCCCATGTCAGACTCTGGTCTGAGCGTGAAGCCTGCTTAAGATTCTTTCTCTCTCCTACTGCCCCTCCTACCAGCCCTCACTCATGTGCTCAAAAATAAATAAATTGAAATAAGATAAAATATAATCAGTTTTTAGAGGAAGTAAAATAGTAATGCATTTGAGGTATATAATATATGTGGAAATGTACAAAAAAATATAACGAAGTTTTGGAAAGGAGAAACAAAATCATAGCAGGATTCTTATAAGTATATAAGGAAGTATATTATCACTTGAAAGTAGATTGTGTTTAAATTAGACATGTGTAGCATAACAACCAGTAAAGCAACTAATTAGCAATAGGCAACATGCCAAAAAAGAGAGTTCAAATGTCATCACAAAATACTTGTTTATCCAAAGGAAGAAAGGAAAAGAAGAAGGAACAAATGAGACAATTAAAAAAAATAGCAAAATGGTAGAACTAGATCATATGTATCAATAATCACACTGAATATTATCTAAATACTATATTAAAAAATCAGAGATGTCCACATTGGATGGCAGGTGAGATCTGATTATATGCTACATATAGAATGTCAACTTTCAGTATAAAGACAGAGAAATTAAAATCAGAATGACTGAAAAATATATACCCATTAAAATACTAATCAAAGAAGCATAGAGTTCTTGCAAAAATACGAGAGAAATTAATTTTCAGATAAAAGAATATTGCCAGGAATAAAGTGGGCCATTTTTTTTTTAACAAAAAAGGGGTCAATTTGTCATGAGGACATAACCCTAAATGTATATTCACCTAATAACAGAGTTCAAAACACATGAAATGAAGTCCAATAAAAATGGGAATACACAGATATATCCACACTTAGAGTTGCATGTTTCAACATTGCTTTCTAAATAATTGATAGAAGAGAGAAAATAAGAACACAGAAGACTGCAATGACCTAAAAGGCAATTATGCAGTGATGTTTTCAATGACAGAATAATACGTATTCTATTAAAATCCACACCAGACATTTTCCAAGACAGCCAATATTCTAGGCCATCAAAGCAAAATCTGAATTTATCAGTGTTCTCCCAGAGAAATAGAACTGAGACAGAGAGAGAGAGAGAGAGAGAGAGAGAGAGAGAGATTCTTGAGAGGGAAGAGGAGAGAGTGGGAGAGATTTTACAGAAATGGTTTAGGTGGCACTGGGGGCTGCAAATCTGTAATCTGCAGTGCAAGTTGGAAACTCTGACAAGAACTGATACTGCAGCTCAAGCTGAAGGCCAGCTGGAGGTAGAATCAACAATTATACTAAGATTCTAATCATACAAATCGTGTTATCTGATTCCTATGAAATTAAATTATAATTCAACAAAAGAAATGCATCTGGACAATTGTCAATCTTTGTAAACAAAATAAAACATGGATCTAAGAAAAGTAGAAAAGAGTTAAACTGAATTAAGATAGAAAAACAACATATCAAAAGGGTGGGGCACGGGCAGCCCAGGTGGCTCAGCGGTTTAGTGCTGACTTCAGCCGAGGGCCTGATCCTGGAGACCCGGGATCAAGTCCCACATCAGGCTTCCTGCATGGAGCCTGCTTCTCCCTCTGCCTGTGTCTCTGCCTCTGTGTGTGTGTGTGTGTGTGTCTCTCATGCATAAATAAATAAAAATCTTAATAAATAAATAAATAAAAGGACAAGGAGATACTTTAAAAAAAAAGGGTAGGGCACAATTAAGAGAGTGTTAAAAAGGAAACGGAGAGCTTTGAATTGCTACACTAGAAAAGAATGATTAATGATCTCAGCTATGAACTCCAGACATGGCAAAAAGTAAACCAGATTAAGCACCATGGGAGAAACAGATAGGAAATAATAATGATCAGAGAAGAAATCAATGAAAGAGTAAACAGATGAACAATAAAGAAAATTAATAGAACAAAAAGCTGATACCTTTAGAAGGTAAATAAAGTTGATAAAAACCCTAGCTAGACATATGAAGAAAAAAAAATAAAGCAGAGAAATAATCAATATAAAAAATGAGTAAGTTGTCATCACTATTGGTTTTACAGATATTAAAAGAACAATAAGGGAATATCATAAACAACTTCTCACTACTAAATTCAACACTTAGATGAAATGGACACATCCCTTAAAACTACAAACCTCCAAGCCATTTCTCACTCAAGAAATTGAAAACTGAAAAGGAACTATATATATATTTTAAACTGGTTTGTGATTAATAACCTTCCAATAAAGAAGACTCTACACAAAGATGGCTTTACTGGTGAATTATACAAAATATATAAGGAATAGATAATATTTTATTTTATGTAAGATATTCCTGAAACTTAGAAAGAATGAATATTCTCAAATTTATTTTATGAATCCTGCATCATCCAACATAAAAATAGAGCAAAACTACAAGAAAGAAGACTGATGGATTATTACCTCTTATGAATAAAGATGCACATTTTCAACAAAATGTCTTAGCAAATGAAATCTAACTGAGAGAGATTAATCCCAGGAATGCAGAGTAAATTTAATATTTAAAAAATCAGTCAATGCAATTTATCATGTAAATAACCTAAAAAGAAAAAGAAAGTGATCATGTCAGGAGTTAGAGAATTTTTTTTTTTTTGAAAATCCAACAATTTCTGGTTTTATAAAACTTCAGAAATGTGGGAATCTAAGCATATTTCCTAAAGCTGGTAAAGAGCATCTATGAAATGTCTGCAGCTAACCTTGTACCAAATGGTAAAAATTTAGTGCCTTCCCCTTAAGATCACAACATGTCAAGGATGTCTGCTCTCACGACTTCTATTGAACATCATGCTATAGATTCGAGCCGGTACAGTAAGGAAAATAAATAAAATCACAGCTGATGTGATCTATATAGAAAATCCCCCCTAAATCCACAAAAATGCTACCAGAGCAAATAAAGTAACTTAACAGGTACTAACTAAATATTACAAAAGTATTACAAAATATTAGTGAGATAAATTAAAGAAGATCTAAATAAAAGGAAAAATATATTGTGGTCATAGTTGGCAAATGCATCGCTGGTATGGTGTCAGTTCTTAAAATTGATCTGTAAATTAAATGTAATCCCAATTAGACCCCCATCAGGCTTCTTTGTAGAAGCTGATCAGATTGTTTAAAAATTCCACAGGAAACGCAAAACTAATTCAATAAAGAAAAACAAAGTTGAAAGAGGTATCTTTTGTGGTTTTAGGATTTACTATAAGCTACAATAACCAAGACAGTGTGGCATTGATGTAAAGAGAGACAACTGCTGAACAGAACAGAGTAGCAGATATAAAACACATGAGCACATATATGGTCAACTTATTTTCAAGAAGGGTGCAAAATCAAATGATATGGAATAAAGGTTAATATTTTCAACTAATTGTGCTATAACAATTCATTCAATCTGGGATAAAAAGTGGCCTGTGACCCTTACTGCACAACAGATAGAAAAATTAAGCAGCCTTGGATTAAAGGTATAAATATAAGCATCAACACTACAGAACTTCTAGAAAATTTAGGATAAAATCTTAATGACTTTGGACTTGGCAAATTTATATCTATTTATATCTGTAAGAAATAATCTGTAAGAAAGGTAAATGTATTAATACAGCAATGCACAGTGTGAGGTCGTCCTGCATTCTCTACCTTTAGAATTCAGGAGAGTACTCATGGTCATGGGCAGGGACCCTCTCTTTCCAGATCATAGCTGAGAGTCAGAACTATTTTACCAACTAACACCTCATCTGTTGACCTGTTGGCTTTGGGGTGGTGGGGGGAGCAGAGGTCCAGAGGGAGTCGTCGTTCTTGGGGAAATCATTCCTCTCCTAGAACCCATGCCTCCTTACACAGGAGACAATTCTCAGTTCTTCTCAAATGTTTCATTCTGTAAACAGGAGGAGTTTGGGGTCCCTGGAGGGAGAAAGCAGAGGCAGAGAGTTTGGGGACAGAAGAAAAATCATGGTAGGTCACTGGTTATTTTTGAGATCATTGCCTAGTGGTGCTGCTTGCCCCAGCATACTACTTGCAGAACCTCCTGGGAAGTTCTGAAATTACAAAGGAACGCAGAAATCTCAGGCATTGAGGATTTTAAAGAAACACAGGGAATGCACAGTCTCTACCAGGCCAGGAAATGACCTAACCATATCAGACAGTAAATGGGTGATAAAAGGCCCAGTGCTGTCTCTAAAGTAGAGATTGGTCTGACACACATTCTTGAGTCTTTTTTGCAAGATTTAAACCCCTTTGAGCACCTGCAACATCAGACTAACTGGAGCCAGACAATTGATGATACTGACCCTTGCTGGCCTGTGATTTCGATCAACTAGGACCTGGACTCTGTCGACTTAGCATGACCTTTGTTTCACTTCCATACTGAGCTCTCCTTTGCCAGAACTCCTCACAAATATATGCACATCCTTAGCTTAAAATTTGCCCAGTTTTGCTGATTGTCCAAACAAGTTTTCCCCCCGTGATCTCCTTCTTTGCTGCAAACTAAAATTACTTTGTATGACAACAGTTGATGTAGTCTCCACCTGTACCTTCCCAAAGTGAGAACTCACATCAGTTTGGTTACAATACCACTGTCTTCATGGGAGACAGACCAGTTCATCACACCCTCTGTCCGTGTCAGTAAACAAAAGATGCCCATGACCCTGGGCCCTGCTTCCTTCTCTGGGCCTACTCTCCCATGGACTCCACATACCGTCTTTTCCTCCGTCCCTACCCCCTTCCCAAAATCTTTCCACCGAGCACTTTGGAACTCAAGGCAAACAATCAAGGATTATCTCCTGTGTTCTTAAACTCAGCTTTAAGCATTGATTTCACCTTCGAACTCCAAGGGAAACATCTGTCGCTACATGGCATTCCTATTTTTTTATTTAAAAACGGTGAAACATTCTTGATTGCATTTCCAATTTGTTATTGCTCTAATTTTTTTAATTTGCCTTATAGCATAACTAGACAAAGTTGTCTCTGTGTTCAGTATTTCCTTTCTGATATTGTAAAAGATTTATTTATTTAAATCAGAGAAAGAGAAGAGAGAGCAAGGAGAGGAACAGAGGGATGGGGAGAGAATACCAAGCAGAGTCTGTGCAGGGTGCAGAGCCTGACGTGGGGCTCAATCTCATTATCCTGAGATCATGACCTGAGCCAAAATCAAGAGTCAGACACTCAACTGACTGTACCACCCAGATACCCCTCCCCTCCAATTCTCATTTGAATGAATTTTTGCCTCCATAACTCCACAAATGGTGCCTTTGTAATATCGTCAATGATATCCATATTGTCATGCACAATGTCAGCTCTTGGTCATTAGCAAAGGACCTAGGTGATCACTCATTTGTCCTGGAACCACTTGATTCATTCTCACTTGAAGACATCATGCAGTCTTCTCTTTTTCTCACGTTTTGGAAGGTCCATCCTAGCTTATCTTTTGTCATTCCTTCATCTCTTGACATTAAAAATGGAAATGCCATTGGGATGAGTCCTTGAATTCTTCCTTTGATTCCTTCTATACTCATTTTTTGATGATCATGTCCATTTATATGCTGATGCCTCTAAGACACATATTTTCAGCTCTGACCTCTACCTTGAACACTAGCTTCTCAAACCCTACTGTCAAATTGAAGTTCCTGTAGGAGTCTGATGAGAGCCTACAACCTAATGTTGCAAAATGAGTTCCTGATGTTAGGTCAGCATCTCCCTACCACAACCGTCTCTGTTGATGGCAAGTCCATCTTTAGCTATCACTACAAACCCTGCCTCTGCTTTCTCTCTAGTATCACATCTGGGCCACTAGGAAACCCAGTTCATTCTAACATGAGATGTAGTGAGTCTACCCATTTAAGATCAGCGCACCTGATTCAAACCACTTTAAAATCTGCCCACCACTTCCCTCTCTCTCTTGACTCTAGCCACATTCCTTCTGGTACCAGCCCACTGCAGGCATGTTTTCCTTCACTATACACACCAGCAGATAGGTGCAAAGTACTGGGTAAAGTTGCATTCTATTCTCCTCAAAGATTGGCAAATCTCAACATTAAATAAACACTTATTCTCCTCAAAGATTGGCAAATCTCAACATTAAATAAACACTCTATATGAGATCTGACTAATTAAATCCAATCACAAAAAGGAAAACTATGACAATTATAAAATGAAAAGAAAAAGCAATCTTCCTGAATCCCCATTGCCCTGGGTTCATTGTGTCTCCTGTAAGCACTTGTAGCCACTGAATTATCTTATTATTTATTTACAATTGTATTAAACTGCCTACTTTATCAGAGAGCATGTTCATTTGAACAAAAGGACTGTGTATTTTTCTTTGTGATTTCCCCCAGTGCCTTGCACAGCCACTGATACATAGAAAGCACACAACAAGTATTTGTTGAACTGAATTATATTTAACAGATATCACCAATCATGAAGGCAAAAAATGTTCGGCAATTAGCTGCTATGAACAAATAGCAAACAAATTCCAATGTTGAAGTTTTTTTCTTTTTTTTTTTTAATGTTGAAGTTTTCTAAAGCTAAGTTTGTGAATCCAATTATTTTTGAAGAGATTTAAAAAATATATATTTTTCAAAATACAAAATTACTCCACCTAACACAAAACAAAAGCAAAAGTAGGAATTTTGCTTTAAAAGAGGGTCAGTTCAATGGGACACCTGCGTGGCTCAACTATTGAGCGTCTGCCTTTGACTCATGGCATGATCCTGGATTCTGGGGATCAAGTCCCATATCGGGCCCCCTGCATGGAGCCTTCTTCTCCCTCTGCCTGTGTTTCTGCCTCTCTCTGTGTGTCTCTCATGAATAAGTAAATAAAATCTTTAATAAAATAAAATAAAATAAATAAAAAAGAGATCGTTCAAGTATTTAAAGTCCAATTCAAAGTATAACCTTTATTCGCTGCAAAAAATAAACGTGAGCTCTAATTCCTCAAAGAAAAAGGAGATAAGCCATCGAATAGCTTTTGAAGGTAAAAGAGGAAGTTTTTAGTGAGAGATATACAAATTGACAGGCACATTTAAAAGTATAAAATCAACTTCAAAGATCCAAGATCATCCTTCACATAAAAAATTCCCAGGGAAAAATAAGTACCTGATGATTTTAAAATAAATAAATAAAGGGATGTGTTGTTTTGGGACTTCATGCTTAAATATTATTTGTGAAGAAAGATGTAAACTGAGCATTTTACAATTTCAACAGCAAGAAAGGAAAGCTTAGTGTTAAATATCTTATCTGAGAGCACAATATTTTTTCTTGAGATTTTATTTGTTTGAGAAAGAGAAAGAAAGAGAGGGTAAAAACAGGAGGAACAGAAGAGGGAGAGGCAGAAGCAAACTCCCTGCAGAGCACGGAACCTGATGTGGGACCATAATCTAAGCTGAAGGCAGATGCTTAACTGACTGAGCCACCCAGGTGCCCGGAAGCAAAACACTTTGGATAAGAAAACTAATTTAAGGGGCAATCGGGATGGGTCAGTTGAGCATCTGACTCTTAGTTTCAGCTCAGGTCATGATCTCATGGATTGTGAAGTAGAGAGAACCCCCTGCGGGCTTCACCCTCATCAAGGTCTGCTTAAGTGTCTCTCTGCCTCTGCCCCTCCTCCCTTGCTTGCAAGTGGACACTCACTTTCTCTAAAAACGAACAAAGAAACAAAAAAATAAATAAATATTTATAAAAAGAAATCTGTAACTTCTTTTTTTTTAAAGATTTATTGATTTATTCATGAGAGACACACAGAGAGAGGCAGAGACACAGGTAGAGGGAGAAGAAGTCTCCTCGCTGGAGCCCAATGCGGGACTCAATCCCGGACCCCAGGATCATGACCTGAGCTGAAGGCAGCCGCCCAACCACTGAGCCACCCAGGAGTCCCTGTAACTTAAACTTCTAAGATCACACTGAATTTGTCTTAAAACCTTTGCATATTGTTAAGATATTGGAGAAAAACTATCTCCTTATTTTTAGTTATTCACCTAAGAAAATAATTTCAGGCCTGGTTTCAAAAACATATCAGTGTGATGTTAGCAAAACAATTTAAAAAATGGGGAAAAATATTAGAATTACTATTTTCAGAATTCTATGAACTAACTAATAGATAATAGCAACTGAGGCAGTAATTACTGGAAAAAAAAAAAAAAACACCAAAAAACGCTAACTTCTGAATCTTAAGAACAGCATATTTATGATATTTTATCTTACTCTGGTGCTATATCTGCACCAGATTGGTGATGGCCTTGAAGATGACATCCCACACTTATAGTATGGATACTGGTACTGGAAGTTGCAGAACAGACCTTATTTGCAAAGAATTGCAGTTTTGCGGGTTTCTTCCCCCCACCTGTCTCATGGCCCCTTGGGGGACCAGGTCAAAGGGCTTGCTTTTATCTCTTTTTACTCAGAGTATTCCCAGCCTGAGGCAACTCCCCAGGGAAGATTTGTAGAAAATATGTGTAGCTAAATGTATCAGCCATCACTGCCCGGACCCACAAATAACAGTTGAGGAAAACAATACACTAACCAAAAAGCTTGGAAGAAAAGGCTGAAGAACAAGATTCTTTGAGTTATTCCAACACATTCCTGATAATCTACAAGTCATGCACATGCCAAGGGCTATACACATGCTCAAGTGTGTGTGCATGCTCCGGGAAGATGTAAGGAGGCCCCACAGGCTCACCTCTAGATGATATTCAGGCTTCAGGCAAGCAAGAAGTGAAGAGTAAGGCAGAGTTGAAAACTATGATTGAAAGCCAAAAGCAAGATCCAACAAACCCAGAACCTATCTATAGAATGTTCAATCACTAGCTGACGACCATCCAGTAAAACAGAGATGTCAGTGACTACTTCCAACAAAGTATACACACTTTACAAAATCACTTTAGTAGAGTATGCTGTCTTAATATATTCAAGTTAGTTTCAAATATAACAAGAGGTTGAAAGTAAAAGTTCAGAAAAGGATGTTCCATGAAAATAATAACAAAAAGAGAACCGGAGTGACTACATTGGTATCAGACAAAATAAATATTGTAGGAGAGATGAAAAGAATGGATAGTAACAAAAAGATCGAAAAAACAAGATAAAGGAATACTCTGAGTAATTGAATAAACTGAACAAATATATAACCCGAATAAAACAGAAACATTCTCAGAAGCATACAAACTACTGAAAGTGAATCAAGTAGAACAGCAAATCTCAATAGAAACGACAACAAGCAAAGATTTAATATGTAACCATATAACCTCAAACAAAGAAAAGCCCAGGATCTGATGACTTCACTGGTGAATGCCACCAAACATTGTTATTCTTAAGGAAGGAAGAATTAGCATTGACCTTTCCGAAGTTTTTTTCAAAAAAAAATAGAAGAGGATGGGTTACTTTCTATCTCATTCTCTCTGCCAACATTACCCTGCACCAAAGTCAGACAAAGACACTTTACAAAAATAAAGTACAGACAAATATAGCTTATGAGTGAGTATACATGGACAACTCCTCAACATAAGACTAGTAAGCTGATGGGGGTGACTGGGTGACGGGCACTGAGGTGGGCCCTTGGGTGTTATTCTATACATTGACAAATTGAACACCAATAAAAAATAAATTTATTTAAAAAAAAGATTAGTAAGCTGAAACCATTAGTGTATTAAAAAGATTATATACCATGACCAAGTGGGATTTATGAAAATAATAAATATTATAATATACCATCTTAATAGAACAAAGGGGGAAAAGGATCACCTCACCAGACACAAAATAAAGCTTTTGATGAAATTTAACATCTTCAAAAAGTAAAAATGCTCCACAAACTAGGAATAGAATGGAACTTTCTCAACCTGATCACATACATCAATGAAAAACCCACAGTTAACATTATTTTTAATGGTTAAAAATTGAACATCTCCCCCCACCCCCAGGATAAGGAATAAGATAAAAATGTCCACTCTCATTACTTTTACTAAACATTGTACTAAGTTCTAATCATGAGCAGTAGGCCAGAAATGAAAGTAAGGACATTCAGTTTAGAAAGAAAGAAGTAAAATTATCTCTATTCACATATAACATGATTTTTTGTAAGTGTTTGCCATTGGGTTTTTGTTTGGTACAGGGCATGATTTTAAATTAGAAATGACTAATAGTCTTCTAAAAACTATGATTAGAGCTAATGAGTTGAGCGAGGTTGCAGGCTACAAAAGCAATAAACAAAAATAAGTTCTATTTCTAAAAAAAAATAGTAATGAACTCTCAAAAATGAAATTAGGAAAAAAAATTGCATTTATAATAGCATCAAAAAAGTACAAACAAGACACAAAACACTTAGCAATAAATTTAACCAAATAAGTATAAGACTTGTACAGTGGAAACTATAAAACATCAGAAATTAGGGAAGATGAATAAAGGTGTTCAGTGTTCACAAATAGTAATATTTAACATTGTTAAGATGGCACATTTCTCAAAATGATCTAGAAACTCAATGCAATGTCTGTCAAAATTCCATTTACTTTTTTTGCAAAAATTGAAATGTTGATCTTGAAATTTCTAAGGAATTTTAAGGAATATAAAATAGCCAAAACAAACTTGAAAAAAAACCAAAGTCCCAGAACTCACATTTCTTGGTTTTAAAACTTATTAAGAAGTTAATCAGAGTTAATCACAATAATCAGAGTAGAAGAGTGTGTTACTGGCTTAGGGACATACATGTAGATCACTGGTATAGATTTTTGTGTCCAGAAATAAATGCATACAGCTATGGTCAATTGATTTTCAACAAAGATGTCAGGACCATTCTATGGGGAAAGAACAGTCTTTTCAACAAATGGTGCTGGGATGACCGCATACATACAAACATACACACAGAGCAGACCCCTATCTCTTACAATGTACAAAAATGAACTCAGAGTGGGTAAAAATTCCAAAAAAAGAGCCAAAATTATAAAATTCTTACAAAGAATGTACAGACATTTTCATGGGTTTGGACTTGGCAATACATTTTTAGATATTCCGTCAAAAAAAAAAAAAAGCCCACAAGCAATTAAAAAAAATATTGGAATTTATCAAAGCAAAAAAAAATTTTTTTTTTGATTTTTGGTCAAAGAACAATATCAAGAAAGTGAAAAGACAACTACAGAGGGTCTAGCAATCAGAACACACGAACTCTTAACGCTCCACCATAAAAGACAAAAAAATCAAATAAAAGATGGAAAAAAAGATTTGAACAGACATTTTTCCAAAGAAGATATACATTAAAGCCATACTCAACAAACACATTTTGAAATGATATTCAAATCATTAATCACTTGAAAAATGCAGTCAAAGCCACGATAAGATAGTACATAACACCGACCGAGATGGCTATAATCAAAAAGTCAGATAACAATGTATTGGCAAGGATGTTGAGAAAATGGAACACTCAGACATTGCTGATGAGAATGTAAAACTTTTTTAAATGTAGTTTTTAGAGATTTATTTATCTGGGAGAGAGAGAAAGCGTGTGCATGCACATGAGTTGGGGGAGGGACACAGGGAGAGGCTCTCAAATAGACTCCCCACTGAGTGCAGATCCCAACATGGGGCTTGATCCCACAACTCATGAGATCATGACCTGAGTCAAAACCAAGAGTCGACACTTAACAGACTGAGCCACCCAGATACCCCAAAGGTAATGCAAAATTATGCAGCTGTTATAATAACAGTCTGATGGTTCTTCATGAAGTTAAACACAGAATTACCATATGACTCAGCAGCGTCACTCCTAAGTATATGAACTGAAACCATATTTTTAGAGAAAAACCGGTATACGAATGCTCTTACAGCAATATTATTTAAATGGATGAAAGTGGGAAGCAATCCAAATGTTCATCAGTTAACGAATAGATCAATGAAATTGATCCATTGTATTCTGTACAACGGAATGTTGGTGAATCATAAAAGGAAGTAAGAACTAGTGCTACAACACCGATGGGCCTGGGAACACGATAGCTGACACAATACAGATATGGAAAATCACAAGTATGATTCCACTTCCTCGAAAAGTCCAAGACGGCAAATCCATAGAGGTAAGAAGATTTGTGCTTGCTGGGGGCTGGGGAAAGGGGAGAATTGGGACTAATTGTTATATGTACAGGGTTCCCCTTTGTAGTAAAGGAAGTATTCCAGAATTGGCTAGGTAATTATCCACACATAGGGAATATACAGACAATGATGAATCTGACAGCAAGTGATGTATATCTCAATAGAAATTGTTGATATAAAATATTAAGGAACTTATAATATTTAATTCTTGTTACTATTCCTAGTATCAAAATGATGGATATACAATTTGCTGATGGAAAACTTGCATTTTTGTCCTAAAATCATGTCTGGTGACCAACTGGGGAAATATGTTGAGATATTTTGTGTTCATAATTGGGTCAGGGGAGGATCTAGAGGTCTTGGGGCTACTGAGACATGAAGGACCTGATAGGACCTCATGTTGAGAATGATAGAATCCAGAGGAA
Organism: Canis lupus baileyi; assembly: GCF_048164855.1. Classification (NCBI taxonomy): domain Eukaryota; kingdom Metazoa; phylum Chordata; class Mammalia; order Carnivora; family Canidae; genus Canis; species Canis lupus. Next base: position 55,563,857 of record NC_132858.1, read on the forward strand.
GATTTGCCCTTTGGGTTCTGAAATATTGGATGCCCGGGACATACATAACCCAGGATGGTTGTAATACTCAATCTATTAATAGAGATTTGTAGGATAAGTGTCAAGTATTTGTACTTTCCAGAATCCTTAATATTTTGAGATGAATGTTACTTTAGGTGGATGGTATCTTAGCAGCCTTTGGGCTGCTGTACGAAATCACTGTGGGCATTAATCCCATGTTTGAGGACTCTATCTAATTACCTACCCAAGTCTCCACCACCCACTACCACCCCACAAGGGGGATGGATTTCAATATGTGAATTTTAAGGGGACAAAAATATTTAGTCCATAACAGATGAAAACTAAAGACAGTGTTCACATGCAAAGTGAGGATGCCTACATCAGAAAAGGGAATTCTGAATTGAGGGTCAGTCCTAACATGAGCAAATGATGGCTTAATCCAAAGTAGCTCAAGACTTATTATTTAAGATTATTTTATTTATTTATTTATTAATTTATTAATTTATTTATTTATTTATTTATTTATTTGAAAGCCTGACAGTGTGAGCCAGACAGAGAGGAAGAGGGAGATAGAATCTCAAGCAGCAGACTGTGCTGAGTGCAGAGCCTGACACAGGGTTTGACCTCATGACTCTGATGATGACTTGAGCCAGAACCAAAAGGCAGACTTAACAGACCGAGAAATTGAGGCACCCCTCAAGACTTATTATTTAAAGGAGATTCTGAATCTGAGTAATGTAAGGGAGTCAAGATCGATTCTGGGAAAACAATGGTGAGATTCAATACAAACCACAAGTCAAAACCTCAAAAAAGAAACAAACAAACAAAAAACATGGTAACTTGTGATGAACAGGGAACATTGATGTAATATACTATATTATAATATAGGTCACGTTCCATCGAATGCCCATTCACAGCATCTAAACTGGGTAAAGGAGGATAAATAGAGGATAAATCTCCAATTTACAAATCCTGGATAAACTAATTTTAATGTGAATTTCTTGACATGGATGTTGATTATGTAAGTAGGCACAGTAAGTCTCCTTGAAATTGCAAAAGAAGAAACCTTCCCTGTTAGAAAAACATCTACTTGCAAATAATTTACGTTTTGCATGAAATTCAGTTTGGTTCCTAGAAAAAAATGGAACAAAAGGGATCATGTCCATAAACTCACCTTTAAAACAAGCAAACAGTGGTGCAGAAGTATGCTTTACTCTCAATAATCGGAAAAGCAATAATGTCTAATGAGAAATATTTTAAAGATTTATATCACATGCTGATCCTTAAAAAAAAATAAATAGAAAAGCTGATCTTCTCTCCTGGCACCTCCCTCATCACAGTGTTATAAACCATTAATTTACTGTGTCCCTGTGGATTTGCCTATTCCAGACATTTCCAGTAGATAGACTTAGACAATAATAGGCGTCCTTTGTGACTGAACCTCATGTTGTCACTGTTCACCTATGTTGGAATGTTCCATTTTTTTTCTCTCTCACGGTAAGATCCCATTGTGTGGTTACCGTACATTCCTTTATCCATCCATCAGTTGGTTTAAGTTTGGGTTATCAACTACATTTTTATTATTAGGAATAATACTGCCATGCAGACTTCTGTACAAGCTTTCCTGGGAAACTATGACTTCAATTTTCTCAGATATATAACCTAGGAATGGATTTCCAGGGTTATTTGGTAACTTGTTCAACTTTGGGAGGAATTTCCCTATTGTTTTCCACAATGGCTGCACCATTTTACATGCTCACCATGAATGGACGAGGATCCCAATTTTTACACGTTCTTGTCAACGCTTGTCACTATCTCTATGTTTTATTACAGCCGTCCTAGTGGATTTTGCATGGCATTTTATCATAGTTTCTATTTGCATTTCCCTAATGGCAGATGATGCTGATCACTTTTAATTATTTGTCTTTTTATTGTTGGGTTTTAATGTGCTGAATATATTTGCACACTAGATCCGCATCAGATACATTACTTGGAAATATATTCTTTGTTTCTTTGACCTGTATTTTCACTTTCTTGATGATGTCCTTGGATTCTCTGAAGCTCTTAAATTTCGTGAATTCCAAAGTATCTCTTTTGTGTTTTTGTTACTTGTGCAAGCGGTGTCAAACCTAAGAAATCATTGCTTCAGGCCACAACGTTTTGCTAATTTTTCTTCTGGGTTTTTCATAGCTTTGGCTGTTACACCTAATTCTTGTTGGCTCACAGGCTGTCAGTAAGGAGAGAGCTAAGAATGATGCAGAACATTCCAGATTGGTTGGTGGTAGTTTAATAGCCAAGGGAACTTACGTATGATGCTGGTCTTGGGTGGCCACACGGCAAGTAGATCTCCTCATCTTCCTGTCAGAATTTTAAAAGTTTATAGTGTCCTTCATTGGGTTTAATCACATATACCCTCCAGATAGCCTCCCCTACACGTTACCCTCTCAAGATGATGGACCTGGAAACAGCTCCCACAGTGGGAATGGTGGGCTGAACATACATTCCAAGCACAGGAGATGTTGTTGGGGGAGCCCTCTTGATTGCCTAAGTCTAGTTTGTAGGTCAACCAGTGACCACGTCTTCTGGGTGACCTCCACCAAGAAGACCTCCACCTCTACCCCTCAGGACCTACTTTTGCCACAGTGTGCCATGAGCAGTCAGCAAGGGGTTTCACTAACATTGAGAGGGCTTCTTTGGTGGCTCTCTGGCCAACTGGTGGGAGATCCCATTGCAAATTCCAAGAGATAATTCCTTTTTCAGATGTGATGGGGCTTGGTGCTCTTGGCAGCACAGCACACTGATCCACAGTGGGAGTCCTGTCTCCTGTGACTTCCATGCCTCAACAGCATTGAGGGCCTTAGCAGGGGTCCCCAGGTTGGCATATGGGACAACAGGCCCTACTGGGTGATCATGCAAATGTATGGAAGCCCGAGATTCCAATGCATGAAAGTACTGGGACAGTACTGTGGCCTACTGGTTTACAGCAGTTTTATCTGCTAGTAATGTAATCTGCTGCTTTAATATTCTGTTTTTCCTTTCCACCAACCCTACTGCTTACGAGTTATAGGGGAGAGAGGGCCTCAGTTCAATGTATGTGTTTTTTTGCCCAGTCTTGCATGTCATGACCTCTGAAATGTTACACCATCCCCCCACACCCTGGTCACTATCTAGTTGATGAGGGTATCCATACATATCCATCCATACATAGTACTCAGCTTCCTTAGTCCCCTAATAGTGATAGCTTGGTTTGCAGGGTGACAAGGTAAAGCTTGGATTAGGCCAAATGCAGCATCCACACAAACCAGGCCGTATTTAGAACCTTCACTCAGAGGAAGAGGGCTCATAAAATCAATTTGCCAATCCCTTACTGATTGGGAATTCTGGAGGATGGCCCCAGACTCCTCTGGCAGTTGCCTTGGGTGATGTTTAGAACCCACGGGACAGGGCTGCCTGGGTGGCTCAGTCAGTTAAGTGTCCAACTCTTGGTTTTGGCTCAGGTCATGATTTCAGGGTGATGAGACTGAGCCCCTTACCAGGCTCCATGCTCAGTGAAGAGTCTGCTTAGGATTCCTTACTTCTCTTTGCCTCTGCCTCTCCCCCCACCCCCACTCATGCATGCACTTTCTCTCTCTCTCAAAATAAATAAACAAATATTTAACACACACACACACACACACACACACACACACAGGACATGATGTTTCTGCATTAACCAAGTCACTCTATTTCAAAGGCAGAATCAGAGTCTTTGGCAATATGCCATCCTACCTGGGCACGACGGTGGCCCCTTTTCCTACACAGCTAATCTGCTGTATCTACTCTAGGGTTGTTGCTAGGGCTCATACCCAGGCCGGGGTACCCTCCCATCAGCTTGGAGCTGTTAATGCCTCATGAGCTGAGACATGGAAAACAGTGAGGACCACCTCAGACTCTTGCAGGCTGACCCAAAGGTCTGTTGCTATATCCTGACCCCACAAGGTCTTACTCATGATAATACACTCTTTGATAAGAAGGACAATTCTCGCTATGGTATCTTCTTCCCTCCTTAGAGGCTCTACCTGGAGAAGCACTGGGGACGCTCTCGGGAGCTGTTGAGCTATGGGGTTATGTCAGGGTTCTCTCTCTTTCCAGAGCAGAGGCCAAAATCCTGTCTCCTTCTGTTGACTCAACCCATCTCCCATACATTCCAGGGCCACAGACACATTTAATTCAAATGGCAGCCCTGCTTGGAAGATGCCAAGAGCTTTAATCTGATTCACTAGCATTTCTGCCTTCTCAAAATCTGCTGCTTGCTGCTTTGATCCCCTCACGTGTACCCTTTCTTGACCGGGTGGTATAACGGATGGAAGCACGGTGCCAGGTGCAGGACAGAAGTCCTCCAGAACCCCAGAATCTCCATAAAAGCTTGCACCTCTTTCATATTCTTAGAGGTTGCACAGGCTTGCATCTTGTCCATCACAGCTTCTGGGACAATGTACATCTTATGCAAACACAGGACTCCCCAAAACCTTATGGTGGTGGTGTCTTGGCTTGAATTTTCTGTAGGCTTACTGCCCATCTTCTCCCGGAAGAACAGGCAAAGCCTGCAGGGCATCCCGCAGCAGAGCCAAGTCTTCATATGTTAACATGATATCATCACATGCAAAGGGCCCGTCTTATTGATGTGGGAAGGGAAAGCAGGGACAGGTCAAGGGGTTGGGTTATCATGTAGACCTACAGTGGGTCTGAGCCTGAGCCGGTGACCTTTAGAAGCTCAGGAATGGGTCATTGTTACCCCTCCTACACGAAGGGAAATTGATGGGACTCAAAAACCTGTTTGAATGGGGCACCTGGGTGGCTCTGCCTTCAACTCAGGTTGTGATCCCAGGATTCTGGGATGGAGTCTCACTTCCAGCTCCCTGCAGAGAGCCTGCCTCTCCCTTTGCCTATGTGTTTCATTTCTCTGTGTGTGTGTCTTTCATGAATAAATAAATATAATTAAAAAAAAAAAAACTGCCAGAGTCTTTTTCATGAGTCTCCTTGAAGATGAAATAGTTTTGCAGACACATTTTTGGAAAAACATCAGAGTAAAACAGTAGCATTCTGTAACTAACAAAAGACCATGGTTGAAGATCCAATGATAGTTTGTTATAATGCAATTGGTGAGGGGGTTTGGTTATTTCTATGACACCCTTTTAAAAATAATATTAGAGTTAGGACTGATAACATTACATCAGGGCATGTCAGAATCCCAGGAATTTTGTACAATTCCTGGAACACATATTAATAACCTCCAAACCACTATATATTCTAAAGAGAGCTTAACATCACTTCTCCTTCACGAAGGCTTCCTGTGAGGTTCAGCATACCAAGTACGTCTGATGAGTGTAACATCTTCCTTTTATAGGGCGAGAGAACAAGTTGCCTGAGAAATTCCAGGAAAATCTCAGGTTAGTTCAAAGGTTGGAAAGATTTCATTTACAATTTGATTTTTTAAGGAAATGTATCAAAAATACCAAAGTTCGACTGTATAAGGATCGCAGATTTTTATCGAAATACTTAATTTTCTCTCTAACTAAAATGACAATAAAATATCTTTTTAGGCAAATGCTTCGTGGTAAAAAAAAACAAAAAACAAAAAACAAAACACCAACAAACAAAAAACCAAACTCAGTTCTTTTACTAGAGACCATGTTTTCTTAAGTAACTAAAGGTCTGATGAAGACAACCCAAAGCACAGGGAATTATTTTGATAAAACACAAAATCTTTGTTTTCTAAACAGCTTACTTAAAAGGTAAAGAAAACAAAAAACCTTCCATGATCTTATCAAGAAGATACCAATAGTCTAAGGAAACTTTGTTCTTTTAGCAGAAGAAAGACAATTGAGTTTTCAATTTACATAAGTAAACTATTGATATTAAGACTTTTCATTAAGCCGGTTAAAGATATCTTTTTTACAAATTAATTTTGAGACTCCCTCCGGAGGCAGAAATACATCACCATACACAACCTGTATCCAAAGATGCTCATAAACACGCAGACGGACCCAAACACCCCGTAGGTTTCATCTGGAAACTTGGGCTGTGAATCAGGTGCAACAGCGTCAGACTCACTGGCTTATGATCAGGGCTGAATCCACGCTGTGTCTCCGGAGGATAAAATCGAGCTGAGGTCACTCTCCCAGAGCCGCAGCCTTATTCTAACGCTTGTGGAGAAGAATGTTAGCATGTGCACCGGCCCTTGACCCGCAATCTTCCCGAGCCCTGGATGCATCCTGGGGAACACAGCTTCTGGAATAGTCTGTATACCACCCCACCCCACCCCCACCTCTCTCTCTCTCTCTCTCTCTTTTTTTTTTTTCCTTCTGCTTCAGGCAATCCTGGGCAGAGTTTTAGCTCCTGCCGCGTTCACATTCCAAAGATACAAGATTTACAAGTGAAGAGATGGAAAGGAAGCAAGTTTTCTCCTAGGGGGCTCAGGGGTGTCTTTCTCTACTGTCAGAAACTATTTAGGATTGCCCTTTGTGGTTATCAGGGGTCAGAGGGCGTGGGGGCGCTCAGTCTGTCTCTGCCAATCCCCAGAGCAGCTTCCCCTTCCTCATTTTCTCAGGGATTCCAGCTTTTAGCATTTAGTCGGGTTTAGCATTCCTTAATCCTTGGTGGCTTGTGAACCAACCGCCTCACTTTGCACAATGGCCTGCTCCCCTCTCCCGTGCAAGCCCTGCCTTGGCTGCCAGCCCCGAAGCCAGTGGTGGACACCCCACCCCCAGCCTTCCCTAATCTCAGCTCAAGTCTATTCATTTATCTACTTATTTGCTTCTTCTCTTGCTTATTTACTTATTTATTTATTTAAATTCAAATTAGTTCACACGCAGTGTATTATCAGTCCCAGGGTAGACTGGAGTGACTCCCCAGAGGAGTGAGCCACAGGGTGTGTGTCGTGCTCTGACAGACTCCCTTCACTTCGCTCCATCCTCTCTAGCTCCATGCACCTACTTGCAAATGGCAAGATTTCATTCCTTTTGGATGGCTCAGCTCTTCTAACTTAATAAACTTGCTCCTCTAGTCAGGCATGGGTGGCCCACCCACCACACAGCCCTGTACTTCCTTTGGGTGTCTCAGGGCGCAGCTCCTGCAGCAAGGGCATCAAAGCACCCAGCATTTTCAGGGCGCCTCTGCATACTCACCGGGGGCCTCTGGGAGTCTGACATAGGTGCCCCGCCCGTCCACACAGTGGTTACTGGCTAATTTTGGATTGACCCACGGACACCCCCTTCCCGTTTTGTTGATCTCCCGGCTGGTTCACCTCCTGGGGAGCTTCCCAGGTGAGGTTTGGATGTGCCCTCCTCCATGAAGGGAAGGAGACACAGAAGACAGAATTAGGCATTCCAGACACAGGAGCAGCAGGTGTAATGAGCAGGGACCTTACTGAGGAGGCTTGTCTTTGGCACTGCAGGATGAGATCGCTCCAGTCCCAAACAAATTTAAATCCAGTTCCCATTTGGAAGGGAGAGATAAAACCATTCCAGGGAACTTAGCCAATCCCTGACTAAACTAGATCTGAATCAGTCTAAAAAGGGGCAGGTTATATCTGTTTACTTTTTTTGCCTTTTTTTTTTAGTAAAAAATATTCAAACATACTAAAAAGTTGAAATAATATTATATCTGATATCCATATGTCTACCACCTAGACCCTATTCTTTTTAAAAGATTGTATTTATTTATTTAGAAAGAGAGAGCAGAAGGGAAGGGACAGAGGGAGAGAAAGAGAGAATCTCAAGCAGACTGCAGGCTGAGCAACCCCCTCAATGGTGGGTGTTAGGACGCTTGATCCAGGGCCCCGAAATCATGACCTGAGCCAAAATCAGGAGTGTGGAGGCCGAGAAAATTAAGGCCATTCCACCTTAAGTTCAGTGTTAGCACAAGTACAGCCATCTTAGGCCCCTGGGAATGAGCTGAACTTGACCTTACTTCATTCAGTTAAGCCCCTTATTAGAATGAGAACAGAGCTCAATGCCCTTGAAAGCCCCATATCTGAATATAAACAGAACTTGACAAATTCCTCCCCCCTTTCTGGAGGTCCCCTAGACCAGCCCATAAAACTAAGCTGGAACCCACCTCGGGGTCCAAGTCCCTGCTCCGCTCTGTCGGGTGTACTTGGACCCAAGCCCGAGCTTGCAAATAAACCCTCGTGCGCTTGCATGGGTGTCGGCTCCTTAGTGGTTTCTTGGATTTGCAATCTTGAGCACAACAGAGTCCAAGGCTTAATTGATTGAGCCACCCTGACATCCCTCAAACAAGTTTTCTTTACCCTCATAAACTCCCATTTCCCTTTTCACACCCCGTCACAAAGCTGGTTTTCAAACCCCCTTCTATGACGGACTCTTGCTTTTGCCAGGCCACTTGCCTAGAGCCACCTCTTCACGTGTGTTGTAGACAAGCAGGTTCTGAAATAATCTCTGACTTTTAGTACCCGTGAGCCCGGCATAGCCTGCTGACCTTTGAATTTGTTGGTCTCTGTTTTTCTGGCTTCCTTAAGGAGCACCGTGTGTTTGAATAGATATAACTGGAATTATTGGATAATTATGCTCAAGGATGTCACTGGATCTTGTGATATTTTGCTGACAACAAATAAGCACATTAATCAAAGAAGAAACAGTTTCCTAAGCCAGAGAAACAAATTAGGAACTTGAGACACGGAAACAACTGAGCTATTGATCCAGACTGGTGTGTGGAGCATTGTTTCAAAAGACACTTATTAAAAAGTAAATAAATAAATAAATAAATAAATAATAAAAATATTTATTTATTTTTACATTTATAAATATAATTATAAATTATATAAATATATATGAATATAAAATATATTATAAATATTCATAAATATAATTTATTTTATATATAAATATAAAATTTAATATGATTAAATATAAATTTTATTTATTTATTTATATAAATAAATATAAACATATATAAATATAAACATAAATAAATATAAATATAAATAATATGAATATGAATATGAATATAAATATAAATATAAATATAAATAAATATAAAAGAAGTAATTAGAGAAGAATCCTGCAGGTGTTTTCATTAAGCTTTAGTATGATAGGGCTCGGTCATTGTGCATATTTTAAGTAAATACAATTTTAGCATTTGGAAAATGTGGAGCAGAAGGTCACATAAACTGATGATAACACAGAATTTATTACAACAGCAGCTACTTTTGTTGCCAACTGATTTATGGTCATTTCTGGTCTAGTTTGTTCCACTACAAACTACATTTCATTCTTAAAAGACTAAATACAACACAGACATGAAGTTCATTATTTTTTCTTCCAGGATGGCCTTCCAGATTTTGGTGCTGGGAAGTGGGGTGCTGTTGAAACAGACACTAAAATATGTGGGAGCAGCTTTAGAATTGGGTGGTGGGTAGAGCCTGGAAGAGTTATGAGGTGCTTGATAAGAAAAAGAAAAGTTTCAATTGCCTTGAAGAGATCATGAGTAGAAACATGGATGTGAGATGTGCTTCTGAAGAGCGCTAAGACAGAAATGAAGAACGAGGGAAGTCGTGGAAGTAGAGGAAAAGCCATTCTTGCTATAAAATGGCAGAGACCTTTCCCAACTGAGTCCCAGTGTTTTGTGGAAGGTAGACCATGAACGCTACAGCCTTGCGTATTTAGTGAGGAGATTTCTAAGCAAAATGCTTCATGAGTGATCTTGTTTCTTCTTGGTTAGAGCAAATGCAAAAGGAAAGAAATACGTAGATGACGAAACTGTTAAAAGGAAGCCAGTTCTTCACGATTTAGAAGATTGTCAGTGTATCCTGAGAGCGTGCTCTGGAAACACGGCCAAGGATGTGGCTGGACAGCCATGTGCGAAAGAGATTAGCTGTGTGACTCATGGATCCAATCAAGCATCTCAGCAGAAGCCAGACGCAGAGATGCTGTTACCCAGGAAATAGCCGGTCTTGTTCGATGATTTGGCCCACTTTGTACTGCACAAGAGGCCAACGAGTTGTTTTTAGAATTTTGTACCAGCAGCCACGCTGCCAGTCTGCCTGGATTGATCGGCCAGAGAGGAGATAAAATGAAGAAAAAATGACTTTAGGGCAGAGCCATGGATACAGAGCCTGCCGGGCTGCCACGGTCACCATGGGCTGAGGGCCTGGGCCAAGGGGGCACATAGCCACCACCCTGCTGAGCCTGGAAGACAGACTATGGAGCCAAAGAAGATCATTCTCAGGCCTTAAATTTGGATTTCCTTGGGACTCATGATGCCTTTCTTCCCTCTGACTGCTCTCTTCTGGAGTGAGAAAGTCTTCCCCTTGCCTTAACCACCACTGCATGTTGGAAGCACATTGCTGCTCTGGACTCACAGCTTCACGGCTGGAGAGGAAGGAGTTCAGGGTGAATCAGACCCCAAGCCTCAGCACTTTCTGTGATATTTAGGTGAGATTTTGGTCTCCGAGTTGATGCTGGAATGTGTTAAGGCTTTCAGGAATGCTCAGACCTGTTGAATGTATTTTGCATGTGAGCGGCACATGGGTTTTTGGGACCCCCGAGTGTTATGGGTGCAATTATGTCCCCCCAAAATGTATATGTTGCAGTTCTAACCCCCAGTGCCTTGTACATCAGAATGTGATCTTATTTGCAGATAGATTTCTTTGCCGATGTAATTCTGTAGATTAGGATGAGATCACACTGGAGGAGGCAGGGCAACATGGACACAGATGTGCACGCAAGGAGCACACCTTCCGAAGGTGAAGGCTGACACCAGGTGGTGCTTCCACAAGGCCAGGCACCCCGAGGATTGCCAGCCAACCACCAGAAGCTAGGACAGAGGCCTGAAGGGGAGTCTTCATCACTGCCCTCAGAAGGAACCAAACCTGCTGAGGGCTTCAGGTTGCACTTCTAGTCCAGATGGTGAGACAACACATTCCTGTTTCTTGACCAGCCGCTGTAGGCTATTTTGTGATGGTGGCTGTCACGAGTTAATCCAGGTGACAACCAGGAAACAGAAGACAGCTGTGCTAGACCTAGCATTCACGTGGACACACAATTTGCAAATTAGGTATTTGTTAGTTCAGATGGCCTGCCTATGATCATAAGATTGTTTTAGAAGCTGTTTTATCACAAGTTTTCTTTTCTTGGGCTCTGATTTGTTTCTGATGTCTTTGTGTGGTATGTGAATTAATATTCCCATCTTATCAACAATTCACACTTTAAGAAACGGAATAGCACTTTATAGTGGGGTACAGTAATTCATATTAACAAACTGGCATGTTTTAATTTACACCATCCGTTCTGTGGGTGTCTCAAGAGCAGAGTATATATTTTCGTACAATTTATTCATGTTCCAAGATGATAAAGTGTGGGAGCTTGAACAAATGCTGTTTAACTTTTTTTTTTTTTTTTGGTATTTTTTTTATTAGAGTTCGATTTGCCAACATAAAGCATATCACCCAGTGCTCATCCTGTCAAGTACCCCCCTCAGTGCCCATCACCCAGTCACCCCCACCCCCTGCCCACTTCCCCTTCCACCACCCCTAGTTCGTTTCCCAGAGTTAGGAGTCTTTCATGTGCTGTCACCCTCTCTGATATTTCCCACTCATTTTCTCTCCATTCCTCTATAATCCCTTTCACTATTTTTTATATTCCCCGAATGAGAACATATAATGTTTGTCCTTCTCCGATTGACTCATTTCACTCAGCATAATACCCTCCAGTTCCATTCATGTCAAAGCAAATGGTGGGTATTTGTCATTTCTAATGGCTGAGGAATATTCCATTGTATACATAAACCACATTTTCTTTATCCATCATCTTTCGATGGACACCGAGGCTCCTTCCACAGTTTGGCTATTGTGGACATTGCTGCTAGAAACATCGGGGTGCAGGTGTCCCGGCGTTTCACTGCATCTGAATCTTTGGGGTAAATCCCCAGCAGTGAAACAGCTGGGTCATAGGGAAGATCTATTTTTAACTCTTTGAGGAACCTCCACACAGTTTTCCAGAGTGGCTGCACCAGTTCACATTCCCACCAACAGTGCAGGAGGGTTCCCCTTGCTCCACATCCTCTCCAACATTGGTTGTTTCCCATCTTGTTAATTTTCCCCATTCTCACTGGTGTGAGGTGGGATCTCATTGTGGTTGTGATTTGTATTTCCCTGCTGGCCAGTGATGTGGAGCATTTTCTCATTGCTTGTTGGCCACGTCTATGTCCTCCTCTGTGAAATTTCTGTTTTTTGCCCATTTCATGATTGGATTGTTCATTTCTTGGGTGTTGAGTTTAATCAGTGCTTTATAGATCTTGGAAACTAGCCCTTTATCTGACACGTCATTTGCAAATATCTTCTCCCATTCTGTAGTTGTCTTTTAGTTTTGTTGACTGTTTCTTTTACTCTGCAGAAGCTTTTGACCTTGATGAAGTCCCAACAATTCACTTTTGCTTTTGTTTCCTTTGCCTTCATGGACGTATTTTGCAAGAAGTTGCTGTGGCCAAGTTCAAAAAGGGTGTTGCCTGTGTTCTCCTCTAAGATTTTGATGGATTCTTGTCTCACATTTAGATCTTTCATCCATTTTGAGTTTATCTTTGTGTCTGGTGTAAGAGAGAGGTCTAGTTTCTTTCTCCTGCATGTGACTCTCCAATTTCCCCAGCACCATTTATTGAAGAGACTGTCCTTTTTCCAGTGGAGAGTCTTTCCTGCTTTGTCGAACATTAGTTGCCCATAGAGTTGAGGGCCCATTTCTGGATTCTCTATTCTGTTCCATTGATGTATGTGTCTGTTTCTGTGCCAGGACCACACTGTCCTCAAGATCACAGCTTTGTAGTACAACTTGATAAAACTTATCATCCTCCCTCCCTCCCTTCTCTCTGTCACCACAGAATTCGATCCCAACTTCCACATCCTCTTATTATATTGGTTTGTGTCTGGGGATGCCAACAGTAAACAAATAAACGGCCAAACCACTCCTCATTATCTTTTCCCAGGGCCAAGCCCGTGGCTGTCACAAAGATGCTAAGTAAACATTAGATGAATAAATACATAAATGGAAACATAATTCTTTCATAGCAAAAGAACTTGTGTGAATAGCTTCGTGTTGCCCTCTCGGAAAGCTTAGCTTCCTAAGAGTCAAGTACATCTCATAAGGGAAATTTCTTTCTATCTCCTACATCCAATATGGTTAATTAGTCTTCTTTTGAAAGTTTCTAAATAGGGGTATGTCTACAATTATGGACACACAGTTCCCCACAGGCTGTGCATGTGTACTACTGGTCTCAGTAGTTTCTTTCTGCTATCAGGAAATGATTGGGGTCTTTGAGAGGCAATTAGGTCACAAGAGAAGATCCTTTTTGAACAGGATTGGTGCTGTCATAAAAGAGACCCCAGAGAATTCTCTGGCCCCTTACACCACATGAGGACACAACAAAAAGGCAGTCGTCTGTTAACCAGGAAGAAAGCTCTCTTCTGAACAATGAAGTTCACCCCTCCAGCCTCCCAAACTGTGAGAAATAAATTTCTGTGTCTGCAAGCTCCTCAGTCTATTTTGCTATAGCAGCCCAAATTGACAAAGATCTTAGTGAAGTTAATATATTTTATTTAGATCTAAATTACAAGTTAAGGTATATACTGGCTTTCAATTTTTTACCTATATACAAATACACCAAATATAGAAAGACAAGTAAGGTTGTTCACTGAATGCTCCACAGACGCTTTTAATGTTGTTTGGCAAAGAACAAGCTGGGGTGGGGGGATCTCTCCTCACCCCCACTTCCCAACAGAACTAGTTTCCTATGGATTCCTGGAATCCTTGGGGCCTTTTGTAGGGTCCTCTGAAAAACATAGCAATTGAAAGCTCTGCCTTTATTCTAAGTCTGCCCCCAATTTTTGCCTACACAGAGTTAAAACAGCAGTGAATAGAGTAACAAACAAACCCATGCCTTACGCTGGTGTGCCCTAACCCAAACCTTCTCTGCAAAATGCTGGCACAGTGAGGGACAGTGTGGTTGCTCACCTTTCCTGCCCCAAACATGTAACTTCAGTTTTATTTGCATTGCACATTTTCATAATTAAAACCATTCCATATAAGATACCTTAAGTAATTGTATTGAACAACAATTGTGTAATTTGGATGAATTTTCCTGGGGAAAGATAACACTTTCAACCTGCTTAAAAATCAAGAAAAACAACATTAATAATATGTTATCACTCTCCCATCAGTTTGTTTTTAAAAGGGCGAGATCGAGAGAGAGCATACGTGACTGGGTGGGATCCAAAAGGAGAGGAAGAGGGAAAATCTCAAACAGGATCCATGCCCAACACATGTGCAGTTGTGGGGCTTGATCTCACAACCCAAGATCATGACCTGAGACAAAATCAAGAGTTGGGCACAACCAACTGAGCCATGTGGGTGCCCCAGGACTTCTCTGACTTCTAATTCAATAGAATATATGGCTATTTATGAAACCTATACAATAACCACATAAAGGAGCTTTAGAGTATGAGCCTATTTCTTCTTCTGGCTTGTTTTATTCAACAATAAATTTGTGAAATTTAGATTTTTAAATAGAATTACAGAATGCACTTGTTCAGTTCATGGAAATTTGAATTGTTTTCAGTTCAGAGATATTATGAGTAATGCAATGAGCATATTCAAGTTTGGGTGAACACGTTTGAGTTTCTGTTGGGGTAGAATTTAAGACTTGCATAACATGCATACATTCAGCTTTAATAAATGTCACTGGGCCTTCCAAAGTGGTTGCACCAGTGTACATTCTCAGTGACAGAGACTGGGAGTACCAAACATCTTTGCATATTGATGACACTTGAATTTTACCTGTTTTGATGGGAATGTATTAATGATTCAAGATAGTTTTAATTTGCATTTCCCTCTGACAATGAAAATTTATTATCCTTTTGGCTGTGCCTATTTGTGCACATCTATTTTTCTTTTGGGTTGTCTATATTTTCCTTATTGATTTACACAATTAAAAAATATTAAAGGTACAAATACATTGCCATATACCGGTGTTACAAATATCTTTTCTCTGTGTGATGATTCTTATTTCTCTTAAAGGAGACATATGATGAAGTTATCAGTTTGAATGTAGCCTCGGAGTGGACAAACTTTTTCACTAAAGGTATAAGAGTAAATGTTTTCAGCTTTGAGGATACATAGTCTTAATCACAACTACCTAACTCTGCTGATAAAATATTAAAAAAAGCCATTGGCAATACATAAGCAATTGGGTATGATTATACTCCAACAAAATGTTATGACCTTAAAATTTAAATATCACATAATTTTCTAGGGGCATGAAGTATTATTCTTCTACGATTTTTTTCAGCTGTTGAAAAGTATAAATTTCTTATCTCAAGGATGCTACAAAAATACATGTTGGGTCAGATTTGTCCCATGAGTTTGCCAATCTCTAATACAATATAACACATCAAACATTTTCTGTATAGATAATGATTGAAAACACTTGTTTATGGACATCTTTACTTGCGTACATCAATTTTAATTTTAGCTGTTCTGATCAATTTATATTAATAATTCAGTGTTCTATTCTCCTGTTATTTTTTGTTCATTTTTCTATTCACATAAAAATTATTGTATATATGAAATACATAAGCACTTAGTCAGCTATATCAAACACAATTATTTTATTGCCTATATTTAACAATTACATATAACTAAACCATCTGTTAACTCTATTTCTGTTGTCTGTTTTTCTCTAGGATTTTGCCACTTGCTCTGTTATGGTTGTATGCCTGGTAAGGTGTTATTGAATATTGAGACTCCATGAGACTCCTTCTCCCAGCAGGATTTAAATTTACTTCTGATAGATGGTTTTCATTCTAATCCAATGTGTTAATTAGCTGATGAGGTGTGGTTTTAATATTTTCTTATTTTAAATTCATGTATTTCTGTTTATTATTACTTGTAGATGGTAGCCCTTCATGAGTTTAACCTGAGGTGTTTTTCAGTTGCCCTATTATGTTGATAGAACTTCAACTTCATGTGTTTTTTTTCTGCTAACATTATAAAATAGCCAACATCTGCTCAAGTTTTTCACACTAAGTTTGCTAATGTGAATTGCCAAATGCCTTGTATGGAAAAGCATAGTTGAATTTTGGACTTACGTCTCCATTACCTGTATTTTTGGGATCTTGTTCCCCCAGGTCTTTACTGGTAACTATTTAATTGCTTGGAAAATAAGTCTTTTTCAATGATATTCAGGGTTTTTTAAATTTTTTTTTAATTTTTATTTATTTATGATAGTCACAGAGAGAGAGAGAGAGAGAGAGGCAGAGACACAGGCAGAGGGAGAAGCAGGCTCCATGCACTGGGAGCCCGATGTGGGATTTGATCCCGGGTCTCCAGGATTGCGCCCTGGGCCAAAGGCAGGCGCCAAACCGCTGCGCCACCCAGGGATCCCAATATTCAGTTTTTCTAACAGTTTCAGCAGGAGGTTTATGTTAATACAAGCTAACCCTTCATGACTGGAAAACAAACACTATTCCTTATGCAATTATGAATCCCATTTTTAATGAATTAATCTTATGTGCACTTTCTTTAAAATTGTGTTCAATATTCATTTCACAGATGCAAATTCTCATTTCACAAATTTATAAATTGTTTTCACATTAGAGTTTTCCCATTTGGATTTTTAAACTCATTGGAGTTTGTGATTTCTTTCTTTTTTCAATTTCTCTCTTTGAATAACTATAATTATTACTCAACATATTCCCCACTATTGTATTATGCTGTTCTCCCTTCACCCCCATTTTCTAGTTTCACAGGTCCGTAAATTAAAAAGAATTTGCCCCAGGATGGGTAATAATATGGTTTCATCCATACCAGAGCTACACAATGAGACATGAAACCTTTAAGCTGAGGATGTTTAGATGGAATTTTGGACATGAGTTGATGTTCTAATACATTGAGACTTGGGGAGATGTGTGGCAAGAGGTGAATATATTTTTCATATCGAGTAGACATGAATCTTTGAGGGCTATAGGGTGGAC
Organism: Canis lupus baileyi; assembly: GCF_048164855.1. Taxonomy (NCBI): domain Eukaryota; kingdom Metazoa; phylum Chordata; class Mammalia; order Carnivora; family Canidae; genus Canis; species Canis lupus. Next base: position 55,580,874 of record NC_132858.1, read on the forward strand.
TATGGTATGCTGAATAGTGGTTCCCCCAAGACATTCATGTCCTAACAACCTGACTCTGTGAATATTTCTTCTCATGATACTAGGGATTTCATGGCTGTGATTAATTTCACAGCTCAAGATTTCACAGAGGTCTCGAAATGAGATTATTCTGGATCATCTAGGTAAGACTTAAGTGTTCACAGAGGTCCTTATAAGACAGAGCAAGGAGGTCAAATAAAAAAGAGAGTGATGTAATGATGGAACAAAGAAAGATTTAGGCGTGCTTTGTTGTCAGCTTCCAAGATGGAGGAAGGAGTCATGATCCAAGAAGGACAGCCCTAGAAACTGAAAGAGGAAAAGAAATGGACTGTCCTTGGAGCCTCTAAAGGGAGTATGATTCTGCTAACACCTTGGATTAGGCCTTTGAGATCCATTTCAGACTTCTGACTTCCAGACTGTAAAGGAATAAATTTGTGTTGTTTTCAGCCACTAACTATGCTCTAATTTGTTGTGGCAGCAACAAGAAGTTAATACAGATATGACTCTTTTCAGTTGTTAATTTGGGAAAAGTTCTTGAATAAAAAATATTTTATCTCAAGTATTTACTATTTTAATATTTTCCAAATCTGCTAAATTCTTTTGCTAATTGGTTTTAATGAAAGGAGGGATAGATTGTCTAGAACACAATAGCATGCATTTTTTGTCTTATCAAGTGGTTCTTATCAACACTTTACCTAGTTTCAGTTGTTCTGACTTTTAAAAATGTAATAAAATTGAACAAGTTTTTTTCCAAAAGTTTTTACTTCCATTTCCTTGCAACTATTACTCTGCCTCTTTTCTTCAGAGTGAAAATTCTTGAAAGTGATCCCAGAACATGTTAATCTGATTACTCCACTCTCTTCAAAGTTGTAATTTAATGGACATATTTTAGTTTATAATTTGTTACTCAAGAATAAGTGACATTATTGACTATTCTCTTCTTCTCAAAGCAGTTTTGTTATGAACCCAATGGCTCCATTCCATCTTGGATGTATTCCATCTCTGACTCAGTATTTTTTGCTCATTGGGAAAATAATTTTCACTTATATGGACATTATATACTGGAAATGTTTTCATTTTGATTCTAGTCTTTTTAAATCTTCTTTCTTAATAATCTTTCCCTGGGAATAACCATGCTCACAGTTTACATGACCTCTTAATTGTTCATACCTCTAAGGGTGTGATTCTAAAACCAAGTTTAAGTCTTTTCTGAGCTCAAGGCTTATATATTGAGCTGCTTGCTGGCTGTCTTCTCTTAAATATATATATATATATAAAAATGCACTTCATCTCCATATGCTGCAATCTAAATACACACTTCTCTAGACCTTTACTTTAGACAGAGACGGCATTGCCGTTCTTCCAACTACAATAGATAGACACCTGAGTTTCAGACCTGGCACCTGCTCCTCCCTGACTCCTCATGTCCAGATCCAATTCAACCTCATGTCTAAACTCAAATCCATCCATTTTTATTTTTTAGCCATCTCGTGCCAAGATACCACCATTGGTCATCTGGATTACAGCTTCATATTCTAGGCTGTAGCCAAAATGATATTTCCAAATGTCCATCTGATTAAGCTCCACATTAATGACCAAAGAGAAATACTTCTATGGGCTCTCATTGAACAGGTGAAGACCACGTCCCCTACTGTGACCCATGGAGTTCTTTCTAATCCTCAGTCTACTGACCTCTCCAGCACTATTTCTTCCATCCTCTTCCCTTCTCCCAAGACTGTGTGGTTCTCACATTTGTTCCTTGTACCCTCTGTCAGAAGGTCTTTGCATGTTGTTTGCTCTGCCTGGAATGGTTCTGTTGGGTCTACTTCCCACATCCAACAGTCTACTCTCATCCATTGGAAAACATGGATGCCTTCCCCATTGTCATTCAAACATCAGTGCTCATTTCCCAAATAACTGTTCACTTACTGAACCCCTCATACTCACCCCTCTTCTCAGCAAACAGTGTCACTTACTTTGTACCACATGCCAAATTGTAATATTGTAACTATTATTAATCATTTGCTTAGGACAAGTTTCAATTTACCTTAAGAACCCTGAGAATAAGGACACTTGCTAGCTTTCCATTCCATACTCTGTGCTTATTGTAACATTTGATACATGATGGACACTTCTTAAAGCCTTGTTTAGGGAATTCAGGAAAGGATAATGAGACAGAAATAACACCTGTGCTTCACTCACTTTAACATTGATCTAGAACAAGTCTTGATAAAAACTGAAAGTGAGATCCATACATTCAGAATAATTACTTCACATTTCTTTCTTTCTTTTCTTTTTTTCTTTTTTTTTCCTTTCATACACTCCAATAGTTTAAGCTAAATTCACATTTTACAATGCACAATCTTGGCAGAGAAGATAAAAAGATTCCTTCTATTCAGATTACTATATCACAGATTATCTCTGTTATCCTTTCTTAATCCTCTCCCTGATGTTAATACTTAAAATAATGCCTACTAAACAAATGATTAATAAAGAGATGCTCTTTTCCTTGAACTGACATGTCAGCATTTCACTTAAGAAGTGTTACATTTTGGGCAGCCCTGGTAGCTCAGCAGTTTAGTGCCACCTTCGGTTCAGGGCCTGATCCTGGAGATGTGGGATCGAATCCCATGTCGGGCTCCCTGCATGGAGCCTGCTTCTCCCTCTGGCTGTGTCTCTGCCTCTCTCTGTGTGTGTGTCTCATGAATAAATAAATAAAATCTTAAAAAAAAAGAAGTGTTACATTTATATTTTCATGTTATTGCCAAAAAATAGTCAATGGTTAAAAAATATTTGTAAGGTAGTTGGTATTTTTATAAAGAACACAGTGATAGATTAGTGGTTAGAAGCTGTATGATTTTTAAGTGAGACACTGGACTCTGGCTTCTACTACTACTTAAGTTTTTAAATACCTAAGTAACTTCTTTTATACTGTTCCATCTCTTGATGGCATTTTTTTTCTCTAAGCATAAAGGTTTAGATTAGATGATTACTGTCTAGGGCAAATAATTTGCCCCTAAAAGTTTTTAGGAAAATAAATTGGAAAGGACAATGGTGTGGTAAAGAACTATTGATGGCTTACTTAACAACAACAAAAAAAGGAGCCTATATATTGAAATGGGAGGGATTTAGTGTACAGATAAGCTCTCATAAAATAAAGGATGTTATAGGTACTAATTTGTATCAAAAGTTCTCTGATTATAAGTGAGAAATACTTAACATTTACCTTATTATAAAAAGACATCAGCTAAGAAATTTTGAATTTCCATAGAAAAGTATATTTAAGCAATGCCATTGAATCAAAGTAATATTTATTGGCTGGTTGATAGTTGCCATGTCATATCTTGGCTGTTCTTCTAAATTACTGAGTTTACTCTTTGCTCTCTCTATTTGATGTATATGCACAAGTCTCCTCATTTTATAATTTGGAGAACTAATACTTCTAGAGTTTAAAAAACTGTTCAAAGGTCACAGAGTTTTCAAACATTTCAAATTAAGTCTTCTGAGTTTGTGACTTTTGTGTGTTTCTGTGGAAGGGAGCAGGGAGGTGAGATGCAGAGGTGAGAACATCTGTGTGGTGTATGGCATGTTCCCCTCACTTGAGGATTAGAAAACACACAAAGCAGTGGTGTAGGGAAAAGGCAAGAGTGAGATTTCAGCTTTTATCTTTGTTTCTAGAGTGTGATCTTGTCAACCATTTAACATCTCCAGACCTCAATAGCATCATTGTAAAGTAAGGAGTTTGGCCTCTGTGAATTCTGAGATTCTATTGGTCTGTAATTCAATCAATAATATAACTACCAGGCAAAAGTTCACATATTCAAATAAAAGCTACATTGCTAAGCACAGGGAGCATGATGAATGGGAAAGGCTTTGCTAAGAATATAATTTATTGATACCAAATGTTATATCTCCTTGGTTCCTTTTAGGAAGACATAAAGCTGATAAATTGTTTGACTCTAAATTAGATTATTTATACTTATTATCCATCGAGAAATGACTTCTTTATATCACTAGTGTATTTTGTGTGCTTATTAATAAAAATGTTTATCAAAAACCTATTCCTTCATAAGAAGAGAAAGGCAAGAAAAAAGGAGGATTCAGCAGCATTCCAAAGAATGTTTCAAATCTATTAATATTTGACCCTGGGATTGGCTGTTATCTCTCCTGGCTGTGCTTCCCATATGTTAATTGGATTTCATCATTTCCATTTAGAAAAAAGCACTAAAGGCTAAAATTTGGTGAGAGACACTATTCAGGAATATTTTTATGAAATTCCTTTTCATATTCCCACAATGGTTACAATGGAAAAAGTCAGACAGTGACTAATGTGGACAAGTATTCAGAGAAACTGAAACTCTCAAGCAGTTTTAGTGGTTATGCAAAATGGTGCAGTCACTTGGGAAAACAGTATGGCAGTTTCTCAAAATACTAAACATAATGTGAACATGTCTCCCAGCAATCCCACTCTTGGGTGTTTACTCAAGAGAGATGAAGGTACATGTGCACCCAAAAACTTGTGTACAAATGTTTATAGCAGCATCGATCACACGAGCCTAGCGATAAAAACAATTTAAATGCTCATCAAATAACAAATGTTTAAACGAAATCTGATAGATCTATACAATGGAATATTATTCAGCCATAAAAGGAATGAAGTTCTAATTCATGCTAAAATATGAATGAGTCTTGAAAACACGATGCTAAATGAAAGAAACCAGTCACATTCATATCATTCCATTCATATGAAATGCTCAGAATGAGAAAATCTGTGGACATCATGTAGATAGATTAGTGGTTGCTTAGCACTGGGTAGAAGTTGGTAGAGGGATGAGTAAAGCATATGAGGGTTGCCTTTTGAGGCAAGACAATGTTCTAAAATTGACTGTAGTCGTGGTTGTACCTGTCTATGAATATACTAAAAACAAATGAAGTATACACTTTAAATGAATGAATTGTATAGTATAAATTACATTTCAATAAAGCTGTTTTTTTAAATAAAAAAAAGAATAAAAACTGAAGAAAGGCTCTTAAGTTAAAATGGAATAGTTATACTTTCTTAAATTATTTTTCAATACTTTTGGGGTCACAGTTGATGAAAAAATCATGACAGTTGATTTGCTCTTAAATATGCTCAGTTGAGGCCACTCACTGGGAAACTTGCAGATTTTGATTAAGATGAATCCTGAAACATACTCTTGACTGCTACATCTAGCATGCTAGGAAGCCCCATGAGGAGGCACAGAAGAAGCTGGGATAGATGTGGATCAGGAGCTAGCTAGAAAAATCTGTGCAGAAAAGAGCCTTTATAATCAAGTATTTTTCATGTTGCATCTCAAAAGTCATCCGAAGGCTAGGGTCAGTGGCTACTGGAGTCTAGTCATGGAGATGGGTGACCTTAGAATTTGTAGGATTTTTTCAGCATAAGGCATCTCAAGGAGTTGTATGCAGAGATCTCACACATAGGGATCCTCCAGAAGGACCTTGCCTGGAGGCAAAGTAGTACCACTCGGTCTGATTCTTTGTTCTGGGCTCTGGCATGACTAGAGCCTTAAGCACTGCTATGGGGGGCCAAGAACACAAGGACTGGTACACTACTCAGAACACAAGAAATGAGTGTGGTTTTCTAGATTTTGGCAATAAAGCAATCATGTTCAAAAGTGTGATCATAGAAGCTGGACTTTCTGAATATCATATTCTCAGGTATTCATTATTTCCTAGACCTTATCACACAGTAAATAAATCTTCCTTCTGTACAATTATTTTTCAGTATCTGCTACCCTGCCCTACACCCACATTTGATTTATACTCACGAGGATAGAGACTTTGTCTTGTTTTTCAATGTAGTCTGCTGTGCTTGATAAATAGTGAGTCAGCCAATAAATACTTGTTGAGTAAATGGAGAACGTTTGAATGAATGAATAAGTGAATTAAGAATTGATGTTCAAAGAGAGACCTAGAACCCATGACTTGAGTCAAAATGAGAATTCATCAAGAAATGTATGATCCACCAATTAGCAATATATGTGACCTATTTTTATTTATATATAAAAGAATATATACTCTATATATTTTAGACAGAGAGAGTGTGAGTGGGGTGGGGGAGGGGCAGAGGGAGAGGGAGAGAGAGAATCTCAAGCAGACTCCACACTGAGCACAGAGCCCAACGTGAGGCTGGAACCCAAACCCTGAGATCATGACCCGAGCTGAAACCAAGTGTTGGACACATACCAACTGGGCCACCCAGGCATCCATAGCAAGTTATATTTTTCAACACTTGGAACTTCATATGGGCTTTCATACTTTTATTCATTTAATTAGCACCAGCATCTTACGGAATAGGTACTGTGATTCCCATCTCAAAATAAGAAAAACAACCTCTCTCCATGTGACAAAGTTAGGATATACACTGGGGTCTCCTGACTTCAAAACTCATGTTATTTTCCTTGCACTTGATGATTTAGTGTTAAAATGCACTGACAGGGTGATGACGGTTGGAAGCATATGACTGTAAACATTCCAGTGGGGCACCTAGATTCCAGCACATGTGCTTTTGTAACTTTGCCCCAAAGGCTCCCTCTTTTCCACACTTCCATCATCTCAGCCCTTCTCTTCTTTCTCTAGCAAAAATAATGGTTCTATATATGTTAGAATTGCTTGGAGGAAAAGTAAACTGTTCCCAGTTACGATCAGCCCTTATACCTAAATGTATAGTTCACGTACCATTCTTTCCTCAGCCTCTACACCAATGTCATAGCCCAAACATTAGGCAATAAAGCCTAGCAGGAAGTCATTCAGAGCACCCGGTGGGCAAGAGCATAGAATCTCATACCCTATATCTCCTGCCATGTTATTTTTTTGTGTGTGATGACTCACAGCACCTATAGTGTGCTGTCCAAACTCCTGGCCAGGGGATCCCTGGGGGGCTCAGCGGTTGAGCATCTGCCTTCGGCCCAGGGCAGGATCCTGGAGTCCCAGGATCGAGTCCCACGTTGGGCTTCCTGCATGGGGCCTGCTTCTCTCTCTGCCTGTGTCTCTGCCTCTCTCTCTGTGTCTCTCATGAATAAATAAATAAAATCTTAAAAAAAAAATTAAAAAACAAACTCCTGGCCATGGCATGTGAGACTTTCTGAGGTATAACCTTGCCTACTACCACTCCACCTGATGTCTTTCATGACTTTGTCTCCTTTTATGCTTCTGTGTTGAGGCAGATGCCTTCCCCCATTGGCATGTTTGTTCATCTTATTCTTGAAGAAAGGTTCTGCGTCTTGTTCATTTCCATGACCTAAGTGTCAGTGGAGCCCCTGTGTATAAGAGCTCAGAAAATATTTGCCATAGTAGTCATTCATGTTTGTATAAGTCATTCATCGTAGTCATTCATGTTTGTATAAGAATAGTCCATATGCCATGCACTAGACTTAATATTGATTATGCAAAATATGAATAGGATGTGGTCCTTGCTTCAATAAATAAGGATCAAATACTTTCTGTTTATTTTAACTGGGAAAACAGGCAATAAACTGCATGTGTGACATATTTAAGAAGGATATGTGAGGCGTCTGGGTAGCTCAGTCAGGTAAGTGTGAACCCCTGATTTCAGCTCAGATCATGATCTCAGGGATGATATTGAGCCCCATGTGGGGCTCTGTGCTCAGTATGGAGTCTACTCGAGACTCTCTTTTTCTCTCTCCTTCTATCCAACCCCTCCCCCTGCTATGTCTCTAAATTAATTAATTAATTACATCTTAAAAAAAAGAGAAGGATGTGTACCAGGTTTTAAGAGTAGTGAAGTCAGCTCTGTGGTGAAGGTTTCCAGAAAGAGGCGATGTCTAATCTAATCTGTGTCAGTGGTTTGCTAGAGACCTCTTGCATCAGCTAGCAAGAGCTGATTGCGTGCGTCTCTTCCTATGTTCAGTGATGTCACATTGGTAGGATGCAGTTGGGCCTCTAGGAAATATTTATACCATTGATATGGAAAGACACTGTGTTGTAGGAATCCTCACCCCCTCCTGGAGAGACTGCATATGTCATTTGTGGCCACGAGATTTAATTTATAGAAGTGACTGAGTAACTACTCAGAGAGGCTAAGGCTATTTTTATTACTTACATTCTCCCGGGAAAGCATTAGGTTTTGCTTAAGAGGCACAAGCAGGAGCAAAGGGAAAGCCTACTCCAAAGTCTTTACTGAGATTCACTCAGGAAAGGCAAAGTGAGGCAGAGGAATGGGTCAGTTTGAATGACTACGGAGGGCTTCACCCTGTAAGATGGTCTCTATTTGTCTAGTGGTCCCGGGGTGCTTCAGAGCAAGAGGAATGTGAGCTTGGTGTGTGAGATTCAGATAAAGGGGATCTTCAAGGTCACACACTCAGGGTCGGTTGGTTCGTCTATTTAAGACATGCTCCTGAGAGCCTTTTGTCAAGAATTGGGTAGCCTTGGGAAGGGCAGAGTCCTTGGCCAGCCTGCTTCTTGAGACATTGAAACATCATAAAATACAGAAAACAAAACTTATGATTAATGCACAGCAGGCGGGTCTTCACTAGGATGCTGCCTGTCATAATGGAGTAACCAGAGGAGGACGTCTGGAACGGAGGCAGATACGATTGATAGAGACAGGACACAAAGACAGTGACCCCCTGGGAACACACATTAAAAAGCAGGCTCCTGTTTGTCACATGGAGGAACAGGCTACAGAAGAACACAGGAGGCACCTCCTGTTTACAAGAGGAAGAAGGGGTGACTTCGTTTTGACGCGACGAGTTGTTTTGACATGAGAGCTACAATAGCGGTGTCTGGCAGGAGTCGCTGGGCCATGAGCTCAGGACACATTTTAGGGTGTAGATACAGTGGCCAGCTGTCAGTGAATCGAAGGTGGCATTTTCATTGTGTGTCCCATTCTGCCGAGTGTAGTTGTAACATATAAAACATCACAGAGCTTCTCTACCAGTTACATGTTTGGCAACGTGGCCATTAACCTTGCAGATCAGGAAGGAGACAGTCAAGCACCATGTAGGTCTGCAAAGCACAGACCTGGGGAGTTTGGTCTTGAAAGAAATGCTAGATTCCTGCCCCCCCTCTGGTGATACTTCAAACTCAACAGCTGGTATAGCCTCTCCGAAACCAGGTAGATCTCTCAAGATATCTCAAGAGGTATTTCACAGAGTCAAAAAAGAGTTATCATTGGTTTAAATCATACTATGTATATGTATTTGTTCATCATCCTAACAGGCTATGAAGAAGTTAATTCATGGGGCGCCTGGGTGGCTCAGCTGGTTGAGTGTCTGACTCTTTTTTTTTTTTTTTTTTTAGTGTCTACTCTTGATCTCAGCTCAGATCTTGATCTCAGGGTCATGAGTTCAAGCCCTGTACTGCCTACTGAAAAGAAGAAGGAGAAGGAAATGGAGAAGGAGAAGAAGGAGAAGAAGAAGAAGAAGAGGAAGAAGAAGAAGAAGAAGAAGAAGAAGAAGAAGAAGAAGAAGAAGAAGAAGAAGAAGAAATAGGAGGAGGAGGAGGAGAAGGAAGAAGAAGAAGTTAATTCACATGAAAAACTAGTTGTCACTGAAAAGCATAAATAAATAAATAGGCTCATCTGAGTCTGTTCCAAAATGGAAATACACACGCTTACCTTTCGTAAGTGTTACAGTGGAGTAAAATAAGATGAAGGCAAACTTAAACCAAGGCTGTGGGGCAGGAAGGGGATGGATATTTGACTGGGAACTCGCTAGGTGGTGGAAAGTCTCCTTACGTTAATCAAGCCATTCATCTCTGCAGGTCCATTTTTCCACCTGTGGAATGGAGCTAAGTCCTGCACACCAACCTATCCGGGGAAGGATCGGCATCCCCCTACTTGCCAGTTACCAAGTTCAAGTCCCTCAGGTGCTTGGATGCTAGGAGGACACCCAAGATCCATAGGCAGAGACAAAGCACTTTTCTTCATGACGAAGCAGGGGCCTCAATGGCACGTCCCAACCAGATGACCGTGTCCAAGTCAAACATGCACGACGTGGTCCAGGTGGATGCTGTGCATGCAGTGGGTTTGTTTCTCTCACAGATGGGGAAACTAGAGCTTCAGAAACCCAAATCTTACACCAAGAAAAATCATCTGAGCTTTCCCCTGGAGGGAGACATTATTTTTATGACAGTGGCAAAGCCATTTTCTTCTTCAGAGGGAGAGACTGTCTTCCAAGGCTGTTTGTGAAATAGCCAACCTTGGAAAGATTATGTACAAGAAAGAGCTGCCAGTGTCTCTGCTCACAAGATATGCAACAACGTGAGAGCTGGAAGAATGATCGCCCCAAAATACCCAGCACTTGTCTTTGTGCCATCTTGGCTTCTGGTGAATTTTTCTAAGAGTGGGCCATTTCCTCTGACAGTTTGATTCATCTGACCAAAACACACTAAGACCAAATCTGTTCAATGCATTCCCTGCGGCATTTGCAAAAGGACTTCCAGCAGCAGAATAAAATCAGCCTATAATATTGGCCTCAACTGTGTCCTCAAGCTGCTTACGTTCCCCAAATGTCAGAATCTGTCTTGGGAAACCAGGTAGCTTCCTTTTTAAATGTCTGGGTTGGTCTTTCCACTTGGCACAGTGCAAGAGTGTATTGGTAAAGGCAAAGACTATATCCTGGACCACAAGGAGGAAGTCAAGGGCAAGCCCATAGTCCATAGACCCTGGCTAGTGGGGCGAGGCTGACCCGAATGTTGTGCAGGACCAAGTGGTGCCATTAATCACTTTAGCTAAAGTGATTGTATGACTCTCATCATAGGGAAAACTGTCCGGGTGTATATAAGCTACCTGTCAGCAATCCTGGAAGCCCTACTCAGCCCCAGTAACCAGGACAGCCTCACTTAGAGAGATCTGTCTCATTATCTCTGGGTTACATGACCTACTGTTGGCATTTACTTAAATACCTTAGCTTCTCTTATGACCACCCCGAAGATGCAAGTCAGTGTGTTTCTGGAAGAGAGGCATGTTATAGGCTGGCTTTCACACACAGGGAGCACATGGTGTGTGGAAGTGAGGCTTGCAGTTGTCTCCACAAGTGTGACCACAGCTTGGCTGTGCCTCCATTGTGGTCTCCTGGCCAGCTGGCCAACCTCTGGGTTTCCAGTTCATTGTTAAAAATAATTGGGAATATTTCTTCTGTTTTTATGAAGGGGCTGCCAGCCAGAAGGCAGTTCATCCAACCTGTCCTGTGTGTCCATGGGCAGCCTCAGGCCGGTGGCATCCATCGACCATAGAAATACCAAAGGCTCATCTGGGGATGGAGTGGGGACTGTAAGCACAGATGTTCCCAAGTGCAGGACTGGGCCACCTCGCACCTCACACTCTACATTTCTTTCTTTTTGAAGTAGGCTCCATGCTTAATGTGGGGTTTGAACCCACAATCCCGAGATCAAGAGTCACATGCTCTCCTGACTGAGCCAAACATGTGCCCTTCTAATAGACTTTTTGATGAAGATAAGGGGATATGGATCAAATCAGTCTGAGACATCTGGCAGGGTACCTCCAATGTCAGCTAAATGTACAGCATCTATAGCCATTTCTGAGAGTAGCACAGAGTCTTCTCTTGTGTGAGAAAGTCTCCAGGGGACAACTCTGAAGATGCAGGTTCCCCTCCATCAAATCCGGAGTCTGTTGTGTTTCTTCTACAGGGGCTGGTATTATTATTCTTCACAAACTCTGCACATTGACCTCACTTTCCAGGAAATGTAACTTCACCTTTTCCCTAGTCAACCCCAAACTCAGCCTGGACCTGTCACCTGGAAGAGCCATGAGCAAGAGGAACAGGGGATGTTTTAAAAATCTAACTAGAATTACATTTAGATTATGTAAAGGAAGATCCTTTTGTCCTGGTTGTCATCCTGTAGGTGACATCCTGTAGGTGACAACCAGGTAGGCCTGGGCTGCCATTAGGGAAAAGTCAAATATGTCATTGCTGGGAATGGCTAGAGCGGAATCTTAAATTTTCAAAATAAGTCTATATCAACCCCTGCTCCTTTTATCCTCATACTTATTCAGGAGCCAACCAAGAGGACATCATCCCATGCTGGTGACACCTTCACTAAACGACAATGACCAACATGACTCTTAGAGGTGTGGACAGAAGAAAGGAGGGAGATGGTTTGTGTGATCTTTTTGAGTTGATTTTTGAGCAAGTCATTCCAAAATTCAATAATACCAGGTATCTATGAATGGCAGGGAACATGAAAAGGCCATCAAATTCTCAACTATAAGCTCATTTTTGAGTGGCTGTTACAATGAACACTGCACTACTGTCAGAAGTTAGATGGCCTGGAAAATTGAAAACATGGCAGAAGGCTTTCAAGGCCCACAGTGGTGTGGCTGGAGTCAGCTGATCAGACTGGCACAACATGGTATCTGACAGAGTCCACAGTGGTGAGACACCAGCCTGGGGGTGGGTCAAAGGTCAGGTGTTCTGTAACCAGGAGTGGGGCATGCTTTGTGTCATGCTCCCTCACTGCAAGGCACACCGGTGTCCACTGACTCTTTCATGGTTCACTGGCCTGGCATCCAGAATGGTAGCAGTCTTCTGCTATATGGTGCGTCTACAGTGGTGTGTGTGGTGCTTCGTCCCATGCGGTGGTGGTCTGGGCAGTGAGGGGAGTGGTCTGGTCACTGCAGCCTCCTTAACAACTGGACCTCATCTGGTCTCAATAGAGAAGGGTCCCCTTCTGTGCACACATGAGTGACCCGGAGGGCTCAATCAATACCATGACCTTGTCCACTGTCTGCAGCCTCTCCTTGTGGCTCAGAAGTAATTTATAAGAGAAAAAGGAGAAAGTGAGGAAGCTGCCCTCTGTACCCCAACATTTTAATCTGAATTCCACCATAGTTTTTGAATTACAAAAACTAATAATCCTCACAATTTCTGTATCTAGATTATCAAGAGTCCTAATTTTGTCTTGAAAATTTTGTCTTCAAAGTGTGCATTCCTTCATATATGTGTCAGATTGCAATTTGTATTTCTCTTTTACCTTGTTATAATAGTTTTTTTTTTCCCTGCAAGATAAATCCATCACATACCCTCTTAGAAAAAATAAGGATCTTAATGCCTCACGGTTAACTACATTTCCAGAGGAGAGAGAAAGTTCATGTTTGATTTATTTGATTTTGGTTGCGTTTTCCTTAATTATTTGGTCTTGTCTATTTTTACTCAGTTTAACTTGATGGCCGGTAGAGATATGGCTACAGAGTTTCTGTCCCACACAGAATTCCTTCCCTCACTTCTTTACCCAACTTATGTCGGAGGAAAAAGACTTCATAATAGAAATTCTAACAAATGAGGAAGATCTGTCCCAGATCCCCCAGCAGGAAACTTCTCACATCTTATTGGCCCCAAATCACTTCAACCTCACTCACAGTCTGCTCAGTTCCAAAGGGGACAAGAGAGACTTCCATATACGCAGGCCTGTGGAGAGGCTGGGCTCAAACCTGAACAAGATCTGGTCCAGCTGTCTTACTGAGAAGAAATTTCAAAAGAAAAAGGAGAAGAAAAAAAAAATCACTGAGTAGATGACTCAAAAAGGCCCAATTCCAGATAGCCTCACTGGTCAATTCATATTTGGAATGATAGGAATATATGCTTCCAATATTTCATATTTTTTTTATGATAGTCACACACAGAGAGAGAGGCAGAGACACAGGCAGAGGGAGAAGCAGGCCCCATGCACCGGGAGCCCGACGTGGGATTCGATCCCGGGTCTCCAGGATCGTGCCCTGGGCCAAAGGCAGGCGCCAAACCGCTGCGCCACCCAGGGATCCCTATTTCATAAATTCTTTAGGAAAAAAGGAATCAGATATCAAATTCAGATATCAGAACGGTACTACTCTGATTCCAAAAGCAATGAAACCCTAAGAAAGTGATAGAAAAATATTTGTCATAAATATAAACATAAAAATCCTTAAGAAAAACTTTTCGTCATTGAAACTAGAGACTTGTAGAAATGGTTTTATGCTATGATTTAGTTGGATTATCTCAGGAATGCAATATTGGTTAAACATTCTGAAACTGTATTAATTAAATAAAGAGCAAAAACAATTTAGTCATTTTTACAAATGTGCAAAAAGCACACACTACAGCCCTCACTCATTCATGGTAAAACTCAAAAATTCGGATTAGAGAAGAACACTCTAATTGATCAAGGGGCTACACAGAAACCTACAGCTACTATATTTCAGGGTGAAAGACTTGAGTGCCTTGCTCTTATGATCGGAAAAAAAGGTAAGGATGTCTGCTTTTGCTGCTTCTACTCAACGTAGTTTGGACATTCTAGATAGTGCAATAAGGCCAGGAAAAACAAATTAAATTTAAAGCACCCTGATTAAAAATAAAGTAGTAGAAGAAAGAAAGAAGAAGAGAGAAAGAAAGAAAAGAAGAAAGAAAGAAAGAAAGAAAGAAAGAAAGAGAAAGAAAGAAAGAAAGAAAGAAGAAAGAAAGAAAGAAAGAGAAAGAGAAAGAAAGAGAAAAAAGTAAAATTATCTTTATTCACAAATGGCACAACCCTGCATTAAGAAAAATCTCAAGGAATCAAGTATTAGAACTAATAAACTCATTTAACAGGATATACTATCAGTCCAAAAAATCAATTGTGTTTCTATATACTAGTAACAAAATATCCAAAACAAAATTAAGAAGACATTTCCTTTCATGTAAGTATCAAAAATAACAAAAATACCTATGAATACATTTAACAAAAGAAGCACAAAACTGATATAGCAAAAACTACAAAATACCATTGAGAGAAATTATAAGAAGTGTAAATAAATGGACACTTTATGTTCATATGTTGAGACTTGACACTATTGAGATGACAATTCTTCTCAAATTGATAAATTCAAGGCAACCTTTATCAAAAGTTGATTTTTAATTTACCTGGAAAGGCAAAGGATCTAGACTAGCTCCCAAAATTGAAAACCATTTGGATTACAATGTCTGATAATAAAAAGCTACCCAGTTTCAAAATTTAAAACGATAGTAATCAAAACAATGTATTATTGAGATGGATATAGACGCGCATGTTAATGGGACAGAAATGGAAGACCAGAAACAAATCTTCATATTTATGATCAATCGAATTTTGACAAAAAGATACTAAAACACTTCAGTATTTATAGGATAGTAACTTTTCAACAAAACTGGGCTGGAACTGTTGGCTATCAACAGATTAAAAAAAAAAATCTAAGGGCGACTGGGTGGCTCAGCAGTTGAGCACCTGCCTTGGGCCCAGGGTAAGACCCCAGCGTCCTGGGATCGAGTCCCACGTCGGGCTCCCCTGCATGGAGCCTGCTTTTCCCTCTGCCTGCATCTCTGCCTTCCTGTGTGTCTCATGAATAAATAAACAAAATATTTTTTAAAAAAATTCCCCGAAACAAAACAATGAGAAAACTGCTAAATCTTTGTTTCACTCTATACCAAAATACACAAAAAAGAAAAAGAAAGAGAAAGAAAAAAAGAAAGAAAGAAAGAAAGAAAGAAAGAAAGAAAGAAAGAAAGACCAAAATAGATCTATACTAAGGTGATAAAAACTGCAAAACTTCTCTGAGAAAGAACAGAACATGAGAAAATCTTCATAATGACGGGAAGGGCAGAGTGTTCTGAGATTCATCATCATAAAACACGATCCAAGAGAGAATAATTTGATAAATTAAATCTCATCAAACCTAAAGTCTTTTACACTTCAAAGCCCATGATGGAGAAAGGAAAAGTCAAGCCACAGACCTGAGACAAAGTGCTTGCAAGTCATCCCTCTGATAAGGGACGTACCCTCAAGATATAAAAAGTCTTCCGAGTCCCTGATGAGAAGACGCGAAAAAACCTGCATTTTCATACGGGCAAATACCTTCATCATTTCATCAAAAAGCTGAAGCTCATCAGTCATTTAGTGATGAAATGTTTCATTTCTACTTATTACAATTTCCCAAATTTTCTTCTGCGGCCGATTTTCAATTCCGTCCCACTGTGGCTGGAAAACACACTTTCCGGGATTTAAATCTTTTAAAATGTATTGACCCTGTTTTAGGGCCTGGCATACGCGCCTTCCTAGAAAGTGACAGGACAGCCCAGCGTGGAATGTTCATGAATGTAATTTCTTCACCAAAGAGTGACCAGCTGAGGACACCTGACGTCGGGTGGCTGAAGAGCCTCCGGCAGAGGGTGCAGAGTCCAGTCCTGTGGGGGCACAGAAACACGCGAGCACGAGGCCCTCACCAGTGCCCATCCTCAAACTCTAAGGCCAGAGCGCAGCGGCCAGGACTCTGCAAACGAGCCCACCAGGGATCCGGCACCGAGACTTTGCATTTAGCTGAGTTTCATGTAGATTTAAAATTAGCTTTTTCAGGGACACCCGGGTGGCTCAGCAGTTGAGTGTCCACCTTAGGCCCAGGGCGCGATCCTGGAGTCCCGGGATCGAGTCCCACGTCGGGCTCCCTGCATGGAGCCTGCTTCTCCCTCTGTCTGGGTCTCTGCCTCTCTCTCTGTCTCTCTCATGAATAAATAAATAAAATCTTTTAAAAAATTTAGCTTTTTCATGGAATCGCAGCAACGACACGGAATGCACTTGAGAAGAGCGTGTGCTCGGCTACGGCTGAGCGGAATAGTCGACAGACAATGAGGGTCAGGCTGTTAACCGCGAGCATCGTGTTCTCTGCATCTCTGTTGGCCCCTGCCTACCGCCTCTACCCGTCGTGGGGCGCGGGGCATCCGGCGGCCACCTGTGGCCGACAACTGGGGCGCCCTCTTCAAGATTGTCTCTTGGTGTGTCATACGCGGAGGCTCCGTCGTGATGTACGTGTTGATGATTGTCCTGTGTCCTGAGGGACTGACTATGTTTTTTAAAGATGTATTTATTTATTTTGAGACAGAGAGAGAGAGGGAGAGTAGGGAGGGGCAGAGGGAGAAAGAGCACCTGAGGCGGGCTCCACGTCCAGTGCGGAGTCTGCTCGACACTCTCTCGCTCTTCCTCTGCACCTTCCCCTGCTCTCTCTCTCTCTAATAAACAAATATTTTTTTTTTTTTAAAAAGCAGTTTGTGTCTCAAGTACCTTCCTAGATACATGGGCCTCTTCAGTTTACAGCATTTCGCCCCCACGTCGAGGAAGCCGCGTGTGCCTCAGCTGAGTCCTGCTGGGGCAGGGCCGCCGCGAGCCCTGGGCGAGCCCGCTGTGCCGTCTGTACCCATTTCCCATCCTGCACGTTTCCCCCAGTGCCTGGGCTTCCGGGACGGGCTTTGCTCCCCCATCGCACTGTCCTCAAAGTCTCTCCGCGCTGGAGCAGGTGTGAGAACTCCCTTCGTCTTTATGGCCAGAAAGGACTCCACTGGGCACATGTTTCGGGGCCACTCAGGGGTATTGGGTGGCTTCCTTGCTGGGGGACTGCCGTGGACACCCTCTCCCTCTGAGGCCACGTGTGCTCACTGCTCCGCGTGTGCACTTAGGAGCAGGATTGCTCCACGACTCTCTGCCCCATCCTTTGAGAAGCTTCTGGACGCTTGGACAGCAGTGCCAGAGACTTCCATGAGGGCCCCGGCGTCTCCACCTGGAGCCGTGTTTGGATCTCTCTGTAGCTGCAGGTACCGGAGCCTGTGAGTCCCTTCAGCGTCCCGTGTTTTCCTCCCGTGTGGCCTTTGCATGTCCCCAAGAGCTCGTGCTCCAGTTAGGCTTGTCTTGTGCGCTCCTGCCAGCACACCTGCCAGCTGTTGGAGGGCTGGTGGAGGGATGGAAAGGGTGCTCTCATCCTGTGGCCGAACCAGGTGTTTTCACCTCGCACCCGCGCGCACACGCACACACCAGCCCACGTGACACGTCATCCCATCTTTACAGGTGAGAAAGCAGTGACTCCGGGAATCCAGCACCCCTCCAGGTGGCACCGCCGAGCAAGCCATGCACCCCAACCCCGAGCCACACCGGCCTCCCTCGGGTGCCGTCGCCCAGCACGGTCCATGCCCCAGGCGGAGGCCGGAGCACCAGCAGCACCCAGCCCTTCCCTGGGACGCACACAAGATGCCCGGGTGTGCAGCCACCAGCTCCTGTCTTGGCATCTCAAGTCCTTCCAGACCCCAGGGGTCCTGGGACCCGCCCGGGGCTTTGTCCCTGCCATTGCCTGGAGCCCCCTCCCCACCGTGCCAGGCAGGTGGCCCGGTCCCTGCAGGGGCAGCTCCTTCACCCCCTCCCTCCGCACTGTCCTCCTCCCCGGCATCTCCGGTAACTGGAGGCCGGGAGGCCCCCGGGGACCCAGCAGCCTCTGCACCGAGTCACTGCACCTGCCGCAGGGAGGGAGTCAGGGGGCAGCGAAGCAGCCGGCCCACCCCGCGCCCTCCCCAGGCCCAGCTCCGCCTTCCCACTGCCCAGCACCAGCTGTGACTCAAAGGCTTGGGATTCCCTTTGAAGCTTTTGTTGCAGAGACAGAAACAAGGAGCCATAAAAACACAGAGGGATCAATTAATTCTGCCTTGGGGGACCCAGGAGGCCGAAGAGGGACTTTTGAGTTTGGCCTTGAAGCATGATTAGCACTTAGGACAAGATCACCGGGAAGGCGACCAGAAAGAAAATGCCATCTTTTTGCTGCTCCATCGACGTCCTGGAGGCAAAGGGTCTGTGGGCCTCCTTTCCCTCCTGCAGGTTCCTCTGAGCCCCTGACTTCTGGCTCAAGCCAGGGGCTGCAGGTGATGCAGGGACGTGACAGGCAGCCAGGTCTCCACCGAGCACGACGCATGTAACAGGTAACTGCGGAGAGGGGGGAGCTCAGAAGCCGCCAGGTGAAGTGCCAGGTGGGTATGTCCCAAGCCACCCCCCACGGGCCAGCTGTCGTCCTGCTGGACCCAGGAAAAGGCGCCCTGCGTGTTCCCCAAGGCCGGGCTGCCCTGCGCCCTCAGGCACCTGTCTTCCCAGCTGCGGCCTTGCCATCCTCGGAGCCCAGTGCTAGAGTGAGGGCCTGTGAGCAGTGAGCTATTCTGAGCGGTGCATGGTGCAAGGCAGGGCTGTGTGGGTGGGTCGGCGGGGTCGGAAGATAAGGGGCATGGAGAGGAGAGGAGAGGAGAGCAGAGGAGAGGAGAAGAGGAGAAGAGGGAAGGGAAGGGAAGGGAAGGGAGGGGAGGGGAGGGGAGGGGAGGGGAGGGGAGGGGAGGGGAGGGGAGGGGAGAAAAGAAGAATGTGCAGAGTCTGTTCGGGGAAGACAGGCGTGGCCAGGGCTGTCACCGCCCGCGGCCCCCTGCCCCGTCCTAGTCGGGGATGCAGGTGTTGGTGTCCCGCGCTCCCGAGGCCTGGGCACTTGGGGGGAGCTGGGATCCCCATCCTTAATCGCAGGCAGCCCTCCCCCCTCCGCTTTATTTGTCTACTATGAGAAATGCAAGTAAACAGAGGTCCCCTGAGCTTTAAAATTTGATGTGAGCTTCAAATTGAAATTAGGTAGAACAAAACATTTCCGGGATTCAAATGAGTCACAGAAACGAAGAGATTGGTTATTTATTATTATTATTATTATTATTATTATTATTATTATTTTGAATTTTTTTAATAATAAATTTATTTTTTTTTGGTGTTCAATTTGCCAACATACAGAATAACACCCAGTGCTCATCCCGTCAAGTGCCCCCCTCAGCGCCCGTCACCCAGTCACCCCTACCCCCCGCCCTCCTCCCCTTCCACCACCCCTAGTTCTTTTCCCAGAGTTAGGAGTCTTTATGTTCTGTCTCCCTTTCTGATTATTATTATTATTATTTCTTTTTTTCCTGCAAGCATCATCATGCTAAGCAGTTTTTGTGAGCCGGGCCCTTCAGCAACCTGAGGTCTCCCAGGCCACATGGCACGGCTCACGATTTCCCCAGATCTCAGCCACGTGCGTGCGTCCCTTCTTTTAACATTGGAAAGACACGCAGAAATTAGATGGTGCATCAAAGGATGTTACATATGTACGTTTGAATTTTTCACTCAGTAGCTTGGGATTAAAACACTGGATTGGGGTTTTTCTTCCGTCGGAATTCAGTTTTGGCCCAGAAGGTGGAAATAGTCGGGTTGACTTCCCCAGACCGCATTTAGCGGGCTGGCCGAAGGTGTGCTTGCCACCTGCACCGTGCGATGGCTGGGTGCGTCTCAACGGCTCTTCTGCAAGTGCTTTGGGATCCGGTTTTCCAAGTGCATCTTACAAGGAATCTGGGTCTGTAAATCGGGCTAGAGGAGACTGTTCTGGTTGAAACATCCTCCCGCACCCCATGTTTGGAACCCCTCCCCGAGCTGCCCCTGCAGACACCTCATGGAGGCCCTGGGATTTTACAGACTGTTGAGTACAGGACATGGAGCAAGAGGATCCCTTTAACTTGAAAATTAAACTTGCCACTAAAAAAAAAAAAAAAAAGAAAAGAAAAAAGAAAAGCTCATAAGCCACTTTCGCTTCCAAACTTTCTCTTCCTTTCTTTAGTGGAATAAAGTCATTTTTTCCCCTCTGTGGTCCCAGAGTGACTTAAAAACTTCTCATCTTGAGCACTGGGTGTTATGCTATATGTTGGCAAATCGAACTCCAATAAAATATATATATATATATATATATATTAAAAAAAAACAATTTTTCATCTTTATGGAGCAATTGTTAGCACAGGGGCTAGAGACAGGCAGCCCGGGTGCCATCCCAGCCGTGACTCATGCTTGATAGATGCCAAGGGCAAATGTCTGCATCTCATTCCGCGGCCACGTCTTCTCCGTGAAATTGGGAAAATAAGAGCTCTCAAGTGCTTTACAGGATCCTGCATGGACCTCATAGACACATAGAGGGGAACAGTGTAGGGTAACCGCCCGACAGTGAATTTTTTTTTTATTTTATTTATTTATTTATTTATTTATTTATTTATTTATTTATTTATTTATTTTTATTTTTTTCCAACAGTTTTTTAATTGTCACCTAAGTGCCTGACATTAGGCTTTTGACCATCGAGGTAGACATTTCAAGGACACCCCTTGGGAAGAACTGGCAGCTAAGCAAGCAGCCAGGAGCCAGGCCCCCCGTGCACGAAATCCGCCCGTGCAAAGCCCTGGGTGACCTGCATCACTGGTTTGCTTGGGTGACCCCACTGTTCCTTTCCTAGTTCCCTAATTCCTGCTCTCATGTCTTAAATTCGCCGATAAGGGGTGTCTGGGTGGCTCAGTTGGTTAAGGGTCAGACTCTTGATTCCAGCTCAGGTCATGACCTCAGGGTCCGGGGATCGAGCCCCGCGTCAGGCTCCCTGCTCCACCATGGTGTCTGCTTGGGATTCCCTCTTCCTCTCCCTCTCCTGCCACTCACAGCTCACGTTCTCTCTCTTTCTCTCAAACAGATAAATAAAATCTTAACAAAATAAATTTTTAAAAAAATCGCCAGTAAACAGTAGGTCCACAAAGCCCTAGGCCCTCCCCTTTGACCCCAATGAAGGTGGAGCCCCCCACCTGTGCACCTCTTTCTCTGTCTCTCTGCCCAAGGGCTCACTCCGTGGCCCCGTGTGCCATGTACCCTACAGATCCTCCTTGGCTCAGCAGAGTACTTTGGACCAGGACCCACATACTGTGCGTAGCGGCCATCTGTAGGACTTTTCCAACCCGTTATTCAATAGTCAACAATTAGTTATTCCTTCTGATGACCGGACATTTGGTCTTTGGCCTTTCCCCATTTGGGCTGTTATACAGAAAGACGCTACGAACAAATATTTTGTGGACAGAAGCTTTCCTTTCTCTTGTTTAAATACGTAGGGGTGCAATTGCTTGTTCACTCCATAAGGTTATCTTCAACTTTACAAAAAAATCATTGTTACATAAGTCATCTTTGTGGGTTCTCTTCCCTTCTCCTTCTTACTGCCCGGCTCCCTGGTGTCCCTCCCACCCACTCTGATCTCCCGGTCTCTGTGTCTGTTCTAAGCTTTGAATAATTTTTTTTTTCATTTTACAATTTTTGTGATATCTCCACTCTCTGAAATTTCAGAGAATCTTTTATATTTTAAAATTTAATTACATCTGGTATTATTTCTACATTTCTTTATTTCTTCTGCCTGAACTTCATGTGCACTTTCGGTTTGAGTTCTTATATACTTCATACATTCTGTAATTTCTTGGGAATGCCTAAAGGACTCGTATTTTTGCCTCTCCTGGCTCTTAGCTTTTCTCTCTTTGTCCTTTATCCATTACTGATGCATCCTGGTAGAGTTTTTAACCTTGTCTGCCAGCTGACTGATTTTATTTCAGCTGAACCATTTTGCTATGCAACTCCTACTTTGAGCACTTTATTTCAATATTTATATTTATCAAAGTCTGTATCTCTAATTGGTTCTTCTACAAAACTCCTTGTTTGGCTTCTGTATTTTTCTGAGAATATTATTTAAAGTTCCTATACAGTTTTGCTTTGTCTGTTGCATGAGTTCATTTTATTCCCTTTGCTTATCTTTTTCACATTGTGCTTTCACTCCTGAGATATGAACATTGTCTCCTGTAAATGATGTTTAAAAAAAAATTCCTTCTGTCCTCCTGATTGCATCAACCAGTCCCTCTCCCATAGTCCATCTGGGCAGCTATATATATATTTTTTTTGTTGTTGTTGTTGTTAGACTCTCCCTCTGCTGTTTATTAATGTCACTAGAATTATTTCTCCAATTCAATAAGCCTTGATTAGTGATGCTGTACAATGGAAGCAATACTAGAACCTACTCTATGCGGTTAGGTGGGATGTTAAACAAGATAATGTTTGCATGGTGACACAAAAGGACCTGATCGAAATAAGTGCTTTAAAAATGTAGCTGCTAAAAAAATTAAATAAATAAAAATAAATAAATAAATAAATAAAAATGTAGCTGCTAAAAATAATAAAATAAAAAAATAAAAAATAAAATAAATAAATAAAAAAATAAAAATGTAGCTGTTAAAAAAATAAAATTAAAAAATTAAAAAATAAAAAAAATAAAAATGTAGCTGCTATTTTGATGCTTTTAATGATTCTGATCCTTCACCCTCTGAAGTCTTTGGGAAGAATTTAAGGGGATGCGCTCCCAGATGAGGTTGGGAAAGTGGTAAGCACATGGTTTTAAAATCATTATATTCACCCTGGTTTTCTTTTTTTTTTTTTTTAAAGATTTTTATTTATTTATTCATAGAGATGCAGAGAGAGAGAGAGGCAGAGACACAGGCAGAGGGAGAAGCAGGCTTCATGCAGGGAGCCTGACGTGGGACTCGATCCACGGTCTCCAGGATCACGCCCTGGGCTGCAGGCGGCGCTAAACCGCTGAGCCACCCGGGCTGCCCCACCCTGGTTTTCTTAATCTTGGTGGCCTACAAAAGACGAGACAACATTGGATAAAGAAGGGCAGGATTTGCCAGCATTTTGGAGGAATCCATTGTCATCGATAAACTTTATGTTGAGCGTCAATCTAAGAAGTTGCAAACATAAGAATTAAGAATGAACCTTCTGCACCTTCGGCTGAAAAGTGAAGCATTATGGGGACCCAGTGAGGATGATGTAGGACAAGAGGAGTATATGACACGTGGGAGAAATTAGGCAGATACTGGAAAGAGAAACCTAATGTGACAAGCTCAGAAAATATCCCCTGAGGCAAAGTTACTGATACACCCAGCAGCTGCTTACTGAGAAAGAACCACAACAGCGTTTCTAAAACTGACTTCCCGGGAAAGAATTTCAGTCATATCAGCTGCTTCCTGAGAGATATGGGTTCCCAGAGTGAAAATATGCAGACAACATTTCAGTCTTGGAGACTGCCTCCTGCACGTGAGCACATTACGTTTCTCCTGGTCTTTGATTAAAATATTAGGAACACTTCGAGCTTCTTCAGCTCAACATTTCGCAAGTGTATTTGGTCACCAACACCTTAATTGCAGAGTCAAGTTATGTTAATATACTATGACGCCAATGGCCCCAGGAGGATCCTTTGCAAGGGCAGGTCGTAGCAGAGTCTGGCGAGATGCTCGGGAACCCACTGTCTTCTTCCTTGGGGTGCCAGGGAATACTCACCCAGCCTCTTGGGCTGGACCATCTAAGTATGTTCCGGATGATGGCTGGTGAATGAAAGTGAGGTAGCCTACAGTACCCAGCACCGCGCTGACGCATCCCAAACATTGATGAAGAGAATATAGAGAGATGCAGGCAGGGCTGAGATGCCAACAGATGATGGGGAGGTGCAGGGAATAGATGAGTAGGGAGCCACTGTCACCTAGTCCTGAGGAATGATAGGAACGGGGACACTGAAAGCTGTGCAAACGGTAGCCATGGGACTAGAGCTGCCACAGACAAATCATCCCTTGCTTGGAGGTGGCTGACGAGGAATAAATGAATAGGTAACCAAATCCCTCTTTCCTCTGGCCTTCCTTCCAACATCCGGTCAGTGCTTCCTCTCAGTTGACCCCAGCTGGAAGCCAGAGGTGAATGGGATGTGCGTGAAGGTCTAGGTGAATGCAGTTTCCACCCTTCCCATCCTGGCATCTCCCAGGCCCACCGTTGCATCCTTGTACCGCCTCCTTTTCAACACGGGGGCAGCACAGAGTGGAAGGGACTTGATCTGACAATCACCCACCGGACTTACCAATGCACATCAGTGGAACACAAATGAGACAGAAACTTTGCTGTATTAAGCTACTGAGGCTTCTAATTTCTATATCAGCTGATGCTAATTGCCTTGATTAATATACTAATCACAAAGTTTATGGTAGATCCTCAACAAACAGCCTTTGCAATTACCATATATATGTATTTCTTAATCAGATCTATAATAACCTGTGTACTAATTTCATCCGGTTCCACGGGTATTTTCAAGCCACATAACTTATTTTATCATCTTCCTAATGCCTCCAGGAGTTGTGATGAACACCTACCTAAACCCAGGCCAACCACAACTGCTGTACCCAAAATGAGAAAACCAGCTAAATATCCTTTCTGGGACGCTACTTCAGCCAGATATATTTCTGCCAAGAAGGATTACATGTTGCAAGTTCTTTTTCTGAAAGAAAGAACACAAATCTCATGACAATAATGCTGGAGAGATGCCCTGCTATCAATTATTTCCCCAAACAAGTTACAGTCAATGGACAGACAAAGCGATCTGTTCGGTATCAGCTGCCACAATTCCAGACTGCTCAAAATAACAGTCTCCCGATGTCCTGAAGTAAGTGAAATAGTGTGGATGGAACTGCATTTGAAAAGAAAATTACACAAAGTAGAAAATCCCAGTGTTTTTCTTTTTTTTTTAATCATTGTGCTTATCAAGAATTGAAATGTGCCCACTAGGGGCACCTGGGTGGCTCAGTCAGTAGGTTAAGCATGGGACTGTTGATTTTAGCTCAAGTCATGCATGATCTGAGGATTGGGACTGAGCCCCGTGTTGGGGTCTGTGCTCAGTGCAGAGTCTGCTTGAAATTCTCTCTCCCTCTTCCTCTGCCCCTCCTTCTGCTCAAGTGCTCTCTTCTGTCTGTCTGTCTCTCTCTCTCTCTCAAATACATAAATAAATGAAATCTTTAAAAGTGCCCACTAAATAGAAACCTTGAGGTTAAATCATAAAACGACTTACCCGTAGGCAAACTAAGGACAAAAATGCACCTTTTTCTAACCTGAGAGCTGCCAGTTTTTCCTCTTCGGCAAGCTGCCCGCTGCCTTGGCTCCCTTGATATATGACTGCAAAATGGCAGACATGAGCTTATCTAGTGCACATTTTCCTCCGTAGTATTTCTAGTTTGATTTTTACTGTGCATTCAGAACGATTCCTTCCTGAGTGTTGTTCAGTGAAATATTTATAACATTGCCAACCATTAAATAAACAAACAATCCCATTCTGGGTTTATTTGCCTGCCCTCAGAAAACCTTTTAGTTCTTCAGAGTTCATTCCTTGGAAGACCTCACAGAACCTAGAGAATGGGGTACCTGTGGCAATGCTTTCTCTTTGCTCCTCGCTCCTTATTTACATCATGCAATGTATTACTGAAAGTGAAATAAAAGAACAGAAGGTAATGTTACCGGCACGCCAACTGAATACATAGTCACATTTTGCCATGTTTGACTTAGATTATCTTTAAGAAGGAAACTCATAGATATATTGAAAGTTTCATTCAAACCCAATCTCAATTCTCTCTCTCTCCATGGTGGAAAATTGCAAAGTCAGAATTGTTCTTTTATAAATTACGTATGTATGCTCTTAAAATAGTATATAGTGTTAATAGTGTTTTAAAGATTATGTACATTTGTAGCATTGTAGAAATCCCCTGTATTTTTAAAATCCAAAATTTATGTAAGCACTGTACATTTAACGTATATGTATCTAATTCATTCAGTTTAGATAATGCTTTCAATTGCTTAAGACAAAATTGAGGACAAATCCTAGGGATTTTGGCTTGTGTACACAGATGAATAAACATGTCCATTATTATGAAAGGAAAATATGGAGGTAAGAAAGGAGTTTGAAGGTGCAGACCAGGCGCTTATTTGGAGATGCCTTATTAGACACAAATGAAGAATAGAAGCAATAGCTGGACGTGGAGGTTGGAAGGTCCAGGAGAAGAGCAGGACTGGAGTTACAAGGGAGAAAGGCACTAGCATGGAATTAGAACAAAGTGAGGAAACTGTCCAAGGAGGATTATAAATAAAGATCAAAAGATGTTCAGTTACCTGTGGACTGGAGAACTGAATGTTTGCAGATCAAGAAGCATTTAACGAGGAGGTAGAGTGAGTTGTGAGGTGGGAGGAAAACCACCCCAGCCACTTAGTCTCCGTCTCCTGAATGAGCAGAGTGAGCGGGTGTGCACAAATGTGCACTTGTGCTAGACCCTCAACTCATATTCCGGCATCTCTCTGGCTGTCCCTGGGTCCCGTCTACATGGTCTAAATTACTGTAGCTTCGCTGTAGATCCTGAACTCTCTTTTGCAGCCAGATTCGTCTTCTTTGCTCTGCTTCGCCATGGCTTTAACTTCTATTAAATCATATTGTCTCTTTTGATTTAATTTTCATATGTCTTTCCTTATATTTTTCAAAGCTCCATTTCACTTACTTTCATATTATAACTTTCTTGCCATTTACAGATGACTATATAGTTCACCACACAGCCAGATCATGCTTGTTCTCTCGGAGGACAAATTAGGATAATGTTCTCATGCTTTGGGCACCACTCTATTATGAACCATGGCATATAGATGGTAATAAGAAGTCTAAATACAATGTTCGTGGAATTATTAGCCATTAGAAACATGATTTAACCCCTTTGTAATTAATTACCCATCATTTGGGTGACATGAGATTATTTCACTGTTCTCTTGGTATGGAAATAATAAATTTTCCATATTTAGCTCATATAAAATGCTTAAAAATGGAAAATAATACATCTGATGATTTTTAACTGCATTTATAATATGTGTATCGTCTGAATGTACAAGCCTCTTTTGCAGTTTTTTCCATCTAACTTTTCCTAATTTCTGTATTTATTAGTTGAATTATCAATGGATTTTATTTAGTGAGGCACTGATTCTTTGACAGCAAAAATTAATAAGTGAGATGGCTGAGCCATATTTTTATTAAATTTCACTCCCCTATTTTTACTATTTATAATTTGTAAAGAATACTAGATCATAAACACAAAATGATATCTTAAAACATCGCTGCCAGACAAACGTGAAGCAAGAACTTGGCATTATGAAATAAGGATTCTTAAATCAACTGACTAAAAATTCTTTAAAAGGTTACAAAGTAGATAAAACATTAAAACCACATTCATAAAATATAAAACAGGCATTTTTCACAAAGGGTTGAAGTGTTAGATTTTAGGAGGATTAGTCACCGGGCAGCTAGATCTTCAGATGAGACTGAGACTTAGGAGAACTGATTCCGATTATTTGAAACAGAAACATGGAGCTACGATGAGATTTGCAAAAAGAGCAAATTTGGTACGATCTTTGGTTCTGCCAACTGTCTGGCTTCCCCTCATGAGCACTCATTCTCAGTCTCCAAAAGGATTAGTATGCAGGCAATCTGATCATTGACATTTTGCCTTCAAATGGGGCCAAAATTCTTGATTTGTGAATCACATGATCTCCAATACACGCTGTTTCAACTATGATATTGGCCAATATTAAAAGTGCTTCATTAAAGAGGGAAAGCCATAGACCATTATATGCAAAGATCTAGTGGTTCAAAAGAAAGAGATTGCTGGGGGCCAGGGGTTAACTTCAAAGCTTATGATGTTAGATACATGAAGAATACATGTCACGTTCTTACAGTGAAAGCTTTAGTGAAGGGCTTGGCTGAAAAGAAACAAGAGGCCACCCAGTTGCAGGCATCCTGGCTGGGAACCTGGTCTACCGTGGAGGGCTGAGAAAGGCTATTTCTGCCTTCAGGGATCCCCCAAATGTAGATGTTGCAACACTGAATCCAATTATTTTTCCCAACTCAGTAAAATATAACTCAATGAGGATTGAAATATCTTTATTTCAATAATCTCAAGTTTTGGTTAAGGGTTGGGGGGGGCAGTATTCACTCTAGAGCACTGTTTCTCAATAGTAGTGATTTTTTTCCCTCCAAACAGAAAAGGTGGCAACATCTGGAGACATTTTTAGTTGTCATAGCCATGGAGGAACAATGCTGATGGCATCTAGTGGGCAAAGAATGGGGATCCTGCTAAATATCTGACACTGTACACAACAGCCCTCTGGCAAATAACTACCCAGTCGAAGATGTCAATAGTGTCAACATTGAGACACCCTGCTCTAGAAAAATCTCTCCACATGGATGGGTGAAATGTCATTGTTTTCCTTCAACAAATACCAAGTACAAAAATTAGTTAGTATTAACTAATACTATAATTATAGTAATTATAGGTTCCCAACCAGGATATATAATTATAGTATATCCCTCCTAGAAAAATAGCTAAAGAACAAATAAATTAAAAATCAAAATTCACTACAAGCTAGTATCATCAGAAATACTAAAGAAGATGCTGCCTTTTTTTAAAAAAGCGGAGTGGAGGAGGAGAGTCTATGATGGTGTTGTAGGAAGTCCCTGAACCCACCCCCTCCCACAGACACACCAGATGTACAGCTATGTATGGACCATTTTCCTCTGAAAACTAGATGAACTGCTTCTATACCACAAAGGATAAAAGGACCACATCCAGACACAAAACAGAACACTTAGCTTAAAAACTCAAAAGGAACCATGTCCATGGAACCCAAAGTGCTATAGGAAACTGAGATTCCCCTTTTCAAAGGCTCCTATGTGGTCTCACTCACCCTGA
Organism: Canis lupus baileyi; assembly: GCF_048164855.1. Classification (NCBI taxonomy): domain Eukaryota; kingdom Metazoa; phylum Chordata; class Mammalia; order Carnivora; family Canidae; genus Canis; species Canis lupus. Next base: position 55,610,142 of record NC_132858.1, read on the forward strand.
GACCAAGTGAAAATCGGTTTGAGGGGTTGTCACCATGCAGATCCCAGGGGTTAGGGTGCTTGATGTGGGGCATAAACCCCTCACTCCTCCAGAAGAAGCACACACTGGTGAGACCTTTCTCAATTATGCGTCACTGCACTACACATGGGATTTGGGGTGAGACTTTGAGAACTAGAAGAAGAACAAATTTATGCCAAAATTTAGTAGAAGAAAGAAAATAATAAAGATCAGAATGCAATTAGTGAAATGAAAACCAAAAGATAAGAAAAAGAACAATGAAGCTAAGACCTGGTTGGCGCACCAGGTGGCTCAGCGGTTGAGCGTCTGCCTTTGGTTCAGGTCGTGGTTCCAAGGTCCTGGGATCAAATCCTACATCAGCCTCCTCGCGGGCATCTGCCTCTCTCTCTGCCAGTCTCTGCCTTTCTCTGTGTCTCTCATGAATAAATAAATAAAATATTTTTTAAAAAGAAACTAAGAGCTGTTTTTTAAGATAAATAAAATTGATGAAACTTTAGTTAGACTCACCAAGGAAAAAAGAGGGCTCAAATAAATGAAATCAGAAGTAAAAGAGAAATTATGACTAATACCATAAACATACAAAGGATCATAAGATGGGACTAGGAACAAATATACACCAACAAATTGAACAAGCCAGAAGAAATGGATAAATTGCTAATAAGTTACAATCTTCCAAGACAAAATTATGAAGAAATAAAAAGTTTGAGTAGATTGATTAATAGTAAGGAGATTAAATTAGTGATAATAATAAAGAAATCTCCCAACAACAAAAAGCTTAGGACCAAATAGTTTGACTGGTGAATACTACCAAACATTCAAAGAAGATTCCACACCTATCCTTCTGAAACCCTTCCAAAAAATTGAAAAGAAAAATATTTCCAAACTCATTTTATGAGGCCAGCATTACACTGATACCAAAACTAGACAAGGACATCACAGAAAAAGAAAATTACAGGCTGCTACCTATATGATCACAGATGCAAAAATCTTCAATAAAATATTAGCAAACCAAATTCAACAATACATTAAAAGGATCAAAAATCATGATCAAGGAGGATTTACTCCAGGGATGGAAGGATGGTTCAAGATATGCAAATCAATCATTGTGGTACACCACATTAATAAAATGAAAGATAAAAAAATGATATAATCATCTCAATAGATGCAGAGAAAGTATTTGACAAAACTCAATACCCATTTATGATAGTAATTCTCAACAAAATGGCTGCAGAGGGAACATACCTCAACATAATAAAGGTCATATATGATAAGCTCATAGCTAACATCATACTCAATGACAGAAATCTAAAAGCTTTTCCTCTAAGGTCAAGAACAAGGCAAAGATGCTTGTTCTCCTTCACTTTTATTCAACATAGTATTGCAAGTACCAGCAACAGCAATTAGACAAGAAGAAGAAATAAAAGACATACAAATTGGAAAGAAGGAGATAAAACTATCAGTAGTTGCAGACAACATGATCCTATATAGAAAACCCTAAAGACTCCACCAAATAGAGCTACAAATGAATTTAGTAAAGTTGCAGGATACAAAATTAATATACAAAAGTCTGTTGCCTTCCTATATACTAATGATGCACTATGAGAAAGAGAATCCCATTTATAATTGGATCAAAAAGAATAAAATACCTAGGAATAAATTTAACCTTGGAAGTGAAAGACATACACTGAAAACTATAAAACACTGATGAAAGAAATTGAAGAAATCACAAATAAATGACAAAATATCCTGTGTTTATGAAGAGTCAATATTGTTAAAATGTCCATATTACCCAAAGCAATCTAGAGATTCAGTGCAATCCCTGTTAAAATTCTAACAGCATTTTCCACAGGACTATAATAAATAACTTAAAAATTTGTACAGAATCATAGAAGACCCTGAAAAGCCAAACAACCTTGAGAAAAATAAGCCAGAAATATCATGCTCCCTTATTTCAAGTTATACCCAAAGCTATACTAATCAAAAGAGTAAGGTGTTGGCATAAAAATAGGCACATAGATCCGTGGAATAGAGAGCCTCAAAGTAAATTTATACATATATCAAGTAATTTATGACAAAGGAGACAAGAATATAAAATGGAAATAATAATCTCTTTAATATATAGTGTTGGGAAAACTGGACAATTGTATACAAAAGAATTAAACTGGACCGCCATCTTATACCACATATAAAAATTAATACAAAATATATGAAAGAAGTAAATATGTGACCTGAGAAACTCCTAGAAAAAAATGTAGGCAGTAAGCTCCTTGACATTGGACTTGGCAATGCTTTTATGGGATCTGACTCCACAGGCAAAGGGAACAAAAGCAAAATAAACCAACGAAACTACAAAAGCTTCTGCACCGCAAAAGAAATCATAAAAAAAAAAAAAAGGCAACTAATGAATGGAAGCAAATATTTCCAAATCATGTATCCAATGAGGGATTAAGATCCAAAATACATAAAGAATTCATACAACTCAATAACAAAAACACCAAACAATCCAATTAAAAAATGGGCAGAAGATCTGAATAGAAATTTTCCTAAAAAGATGGTCAACAGGTACATGAACTTTTGCCCAGCATCATTAATCACCAGGGTAATGTAAATCAAAGCCACAATGAGGTATCACCTTACACCTGAATCCCTATTATCAAAAAGATGAAAAAATAATGTTTTGGTGAGGATGCAAAGAAAAGGGAGTGCTCATGCGCCGTGGGTGGGAATGTAAATTGGTGCAGCCCCTATAGAAAACACTATAGAGGTTCCTCAAAAAATTAAAAATACAATGACCTTGTGGTCAAGCAATTCCACTACTGGGTGTGTATTCAAAGAAAACAAAACACTAATTTCAAAAGATATATGCACCCCTATGTTCATTGCAGCACTACGTAGAGTAGCCAAGTCATGAAAAACCAACTAAGCAGCCATTTGTGGATAGGAGGCGCATGGGTAAAGAGGCGCAAGCAGTACCAACCTCCAGTTGTAAAATAAATGCCGTGGGGATATAATGCACAGCAGAGGGAATATGGCCAATGATGGATTAACTTTGTGTGGTGACGGATGGTACCTAGACTCATCCTGGGGATCAGTTTGCAATGTATGCACCTGGGGAATCACTGGGGAATACACCCGAACCTGACGTAATATTGTATATTATAGCTCAATAAAAAACAAATCCTGCAAACTAACTAACTAGCTAAAAGCAGAGCACTGAGATTTGAAGGGAATGTTAAAAAGGTAAGAAACAACTTAAGAAAATGTCCCCAGGAGGGGGAAACAGGGTCACCGAATGAATCTAAATAATGGTGGTGATGTTGGCCAGACTGAACACTGAAGAAATTCTAGCCAGTGTATTAAAATAGATGCTCCGGAACTTGTCAGGGAGCACTAAAGAAAACTACAAAAGTAAAAAAAAAAAAAAAAGAAAAAAAAGAAAAAGAGACAACAAACATATATGGGGGAAGATATTTTTATATATGTTCTTATGTATTTTATATACAGTTCTGGAAGCATACAAAACAGAGGGAAGATATCACACTTAAAGACATAATAGGTGGAAAATAATTGAAAAGTCTTTCATCTTTAGGCAAAAAAGAGTTGAGAGATTCTTGGGTGAAACTAATTATTTCTTAAGAAAGCTTTCAAATCCCGTAATCATTCAGAGCATTATGCCATAAAGGGAAAGTGGGTGGACTTCAATGGAACATTTAGTGCAGTCACAGGAGAGGAGTGGTCCCCACTCCATGTGGCTGTTGTGGTAATTAAGGAGAAATGAGTTAATTAAGTCATTAATGAGAAATACCCCCCCGAACGGCCTTGCCTGCCATGTACCCAAGGACTAGGGTGTCAGGTATCGAAGAGAATTGTTGGTGTTTCAGCTGAAAAGTCACTGAAGCTTCAGGACCTTGGCCTTCACCTCAAAGTCATGGAGGCTCCGTGGGAGGACTTGGATTCTGGGAGTGATGGAATTACTTCATTACTTTGAAAAATTACTCTGGCAATAGAATCGAAAAGGGGGAAAAAAATCTGTGCTTAAAGAAGACTAATTGGGAGGCTTTTAGAAAGTAAAAAGCCAGCTTCTGAGTTCTTAAACCGAGTCAGTGAAAAGAAAACGGAGAGGAGGGAATAAATGTGAAGTATTTCAGACGTGTGATCAATAGGACACGACAGGTGATTCAAGGTCCGGGAGTGGCAGCTGAGAACAAGATCTGCTCTATATTCTTAAGGTTATAAAGTATTTTTAGGTGAAAAATAAATACAAGTGTGGTGTTCAAGGAGAGGAAATTGTGTCTCTCACTAGGACACTGTAGGCTGATCCCCACCTTGTGTTGGTAGCTAAGCCCTGCATAAATTTCCACGGTGACTATTTAGTGTTCTCCCTCCTGAAGGAGGTTCAGGGAACGAAGGGGCGACAATGGACACCCGCCACACTTGTCCTGGGTGAGGAGCATACGGTGGAGGGGACAACGCGGGAAGCATTTTGTATGTGCAACCTTGCGCCCTGGATTAGAAAGAACTGCAGGGAGTGGGAGGTAAGCACAGTGAGTGACTCTTACGGGGCAGATGGTTGCCCGGAGGTCACACCGAATCTGCATCCTCAGTGGGAATTAGCTCGTGGGAGCCCAGGGGGACCGCGCCCGGGCCGCAGACTCAGAGGGCCTTGGAGCCCTGGAAGCTTCCAATTTATGATCTTTCTAAATTCTGAAAAGTTTCTGCTGGTCGTTGACAGCATATACTTTTTGAACTCCACCAGATGAGGGAACTTTTTTTGAGATAATGATTTATAGAAACCCACTCAGCACCAGTTCCAGGGAGAAAGTAAGATGCCAGGGATGCTTTATTTCTTGTTACCCCAGAAATGTCTTGCTGACATGATGATGGTAGTTCTGGGACTGATGACAGTAATAAAAAATAATTCTTACTGAGTGTCTCTACAGAGAGTCACTGTGTTTAACCCTTTATTTGGCCTGAAAACATACATAGGTTGAACCATTTCTCTCTTTCTCTTTTTTAAGGATTTTATTTATTTATTTATTTTGAGAGAGAAAGAGAGAGGGAGAGAGGGAGGGACTCAGGGAGGGGCACAGAGGGAAGAGGGAGAGATAATCCTCAAGAGACTCAGTGCTGAGCACAGTGCCCCATGCAGGGCTTGGTCTGATGACCCTGAGATCATGAGCTGAGCTGAACCAAGAGCCAGAGGCTCAACCAGTGGAGCCACCCAGGTGCCTCCGTTGAACCAATTCTTTTTTTTTTTTTTTTCCGTTGAATCAATTCTTTTTTTTTTTTTTAAGATTTTATTTATTTATTCGAGAGAGAGAGAGAAAGAGAAAGAGACAGAAACAGGAGCAGACTCCATGCAGGAAGCCCGACATGGGACTCAATCCTGGGACCCCAGGATCATGCCCTGGGCCAAAGGCAGGCGCTTAACCGCTGAGCCACCCAGGGATCCCCATGAACCAATTCTTAATACAAAAATGACTTGTGTTGTGCTGACGCCACTCTGATAAATAAAATGGATATTATTATTTTTCAAATAAAATTTCTTTGACAGGTTCCCACCTACTTGCCAGTTTTCCCAACAGTGGGATTTGATACCCCATATCAAGATTCTAACTGATAGCATGGGTAGCTCTGTAAAATGTCCTCTTCTGAAGCCTAAAACTCATAGACTAGTGGCAATTTATAGCAGGAATGTATAACTCCTTTAGCTTTGAATAGTTTCCAGAAATATTAGAGATCCGATGTTTTTTTTTTTCCCTCAGAATTACTGTCATGTTTCTTTACTTCAAATCTGGAAATAATCATATTCATTAGATCTAGAAGTTTCAGATACACCTTTTCTTCCCCTTTTTTTCTTTTGGGTTTCCATGTGCACATTCTGAATTCTTATTCCAAGGCTTTATTTTAGCCTACTTGAGCCACAGTTCCTTTTAAAAACTTTTATTAACATTGTCCATCTCCAAATTTTTATTCCATGTTCAATCTCCTGTGTCTTATGACCACTGAGGGTTGGTCATTCACAAAATTGACTTTAGGTATTTGCCTGAAGCAATATTTTATTTCCTAACTTAAATCAACCTAATGTGGTGAGGAAAGAATATTATTAAATTAATGTCTATGCTACCTGGAGGTACGGTTACACTTTTATTTTGAAGGATTGCCTTAAGGTCAGCAATAATTATCTCAGAGATTTTAATAGACACATTCCAACACAGGCTCAATACAAAGTAGGCTTAGGGGCATTGTCATAAATCACAAATAGGAGTCTATTTTCTCAGAATGTATATACGTATATATATGTGTGTGTGTGTGTGTGTATGCATGTGTGTATTTATATACACATAACCTTGTGATTTAAATATATATATTTAAATATAAATATATATTTAAATATAAATATATATATTTAAATATAAATATATAGTTCCTTTACAACAGCTATGTTTTAAATATATGTTTATATATTATATTAAAATATAATATATTTTATTTAACAACAGCTATGTTTTAATATATGTTTATATATTATATTAAAATATATATTTTATTTAAATATAAATATAAAAATATATTTATATATAAATATATTGATATATAAATATATAAATATAATATAAATATATAAGTATATTTATATTATATATAAATATATAAATATAATATAAATATATAAATATATAAATATATTTATATTATATATATAGTATCTTTACAACAGCAATGTTTTAAATATATGTTTATATATTATATTAAAATATAATATATTTTATTTAACAACAGCTATGTTTTAATATATATTTATATATTTATTACAATATATTTTATTTAAATATAAATATATAAGTATATTTATATTATATATAAATATATATATATATATATATATATATAGTTTCTTTACAACAGCTATGTTTTACTCTTACTTCTTTAACTTAAACTCAATGTTATGGACTAAGCATTGTGCCCTGGACCCTCAAATTCCTACGCTGAAATCCTAATCCACAATGTAATAGTATTAGGAGATGGGGTCTGTGTGAAGTGATTAGGGGCTCAGGGCAGGGCCTTAGTGATGGGGTTAGTGCCCTCATAAGAGACTCCAGAGAGGTTCCTATTTTATTCTTTTTGATCCAATTGTAAATGAGAAGATGGCCATCTGTGAATCAAGAAGCAGGTTATCACCAGACACTGAATCTGGGGGTGACTTGATCTTAGACTTTCCATTCTCCAGAACTGTGAGAAATAAATGTCCGTAGTTTATAAGCCATCTAGTCTATGACACTTCCCCATGGTGGTCTGAACTCACTGAGGCACTCACAATTTGACTGAGTACAGATCATGACCATGGTGTGAGGGCGTGTGTGTGCACACACATGCGCATGTGTGTGTTGAGAACTTTTTTAAAGAGAGAATTATGAAAAAAAGAATAAAAAAACAAGAATTATGATGTTACTAAGATAACTCTTTGTTGTAATCAAGTTCTTGACGTTTGAGATTTATTTTTCTTATGTGATACACCCTAGCCTAGCCTAAGTAACATATGTGTGCTCACGGGGTTCTTGACATGATTCAAGGGGTTATATATATAATGTGCTTAGAAAAATATCTGGCCCCTGGGATATACTCAATAAGTGTTAGCTCCTGTTGTGGTTTACCCTTCATTATTACTATTTTTAGTACATAGTCTCAAATATAGCCCTTGGTTGATAAATGTGTGTTAAATCAATGAACTAATAAAGATTTGGGAATTAAAGTCATTACTACAAGTGTAGGATCATGCCAGAAAGGCAAAGTGCACTAACAGGCATAACTGGAAAGGGCCTTCATGAAGGGAGTATTTTCCAGGTAAGGAAGGGGTCATGGGAAGCCAATAGGAGATGTCCAAGTGACCCAGAAAAGCTACAGGAGAAACTTACCTCCTTCAGGGCTGCAGTGACTAGGGGGAGGGGTTGTTAACAGAATAAGGCAAAAGCTGTAGCTGTAAGCAAGAGATAGCTCACCGAAGTGTGGCCTTTCAAGGAGGAAAGGAGACCTGGTAAGTGTCTCCCAGAAGGGAGGCTGCCAGTGGGGTAAATACTCCAACCTCTCTCCTCCAGCTGCAGTCTCCTGCCTGTGCCAACTGGAGCCCACCACTCAGGAGGTGTGCTTGGTACAGGCCTCAGCGTCAGCCGCCAGCACGCAAAGCAGAGTGTGCATCTGGAAGGGCAGACACAAGGCAGCACGGTAACAGACGTAGGGGGTGCAGAGGAGGCTTTAACCCTGCCTGCTGGCTGAACACTGTGTAATCACCAAGCAGTTCCACTGTTTGAACTTTGGCCCTAATGGAGTTCTTATTTCACTCCCCCAGACTCAAAGAGTCTCTTAGATGGAAGAGGAAAGACGAAACCAAAGTCCACTGAAGGAGAAGGGAATGGCCTTCTGGAAAATTTGATGCAATCGCCTAAGTGGGTCCACCTGTCCCATCCTTGTGTCATCAGAAGTGATTTAAAAAAGGAAGAGGTCACCTTGGACAAAGTAAACAGCTTCCATTTATTATTTATTATCATAAAGCGCCACTGAAGCTCCAGCTCCTACAAATTCATGAATGTCCTTTCTTACAAACTCCTGATTTTTAATGTGGAATCAAGTTCGGCTTATCTGTTGGTATAAAGAATTTGTCCGTGTGGAGTCAATATATTAACATTCACATTTTTTATTATAACTTAGTATGTAGACATCTTTCCTTCTTTCACTATTTGGGCTTTCACACATTCTAGATTATTTATTTAGTTATTTTTTGCTATACCTCCTATTTGCTTGGTTTTTGGTTATAGTAAATGCTACCCCACAACAATTACTCTAGAAATTTTTTGCCATTTTTGGTGTCAAACTTTTTTTTTTTTTTTCTTTTTGCCTTTCCCATAAACTGAAAGTATCACAGCTGCTTTACTGAAAAGACCATAGCTCTATGTTAGGAATTTCTATTATTTTGAAAATAAATAATAAATAACAATTTCACCAAAATCTTTCCTAAAGCTAGCCTCGGCCACTCTCTGGCTCTCCATTGCATCATCTTCTTCTCTCCCCATGTAATACTAAACTAGTCACCTGCTACCCCTTTTAAAGAAAATGTCGGGGGGAGCCTGGGTGGCCTTTGCCTTCAGGTCAAGTCATGATCTTAGGGTCCTGGGACCAAGCCCCAGGTCGGGCTCTGCTTCTCCCTCTGCCTCTACCCCTCCTCCACTATTTGTGATTCCTTTCTCTTTCTTTCAAATCAATAAATAAAATCTTAAAAAAAAAAAAAGAAAATGTATGGGGAAGAGTCTGAGTTTTTACATCATGCAACATACGTTTCTGCCTAACTCATGCAAATTGTTAACTAACTTCTTTAAAGACATCTTGTCTCCTTTGGATTTATTTTGCTCGTTAGTTAAAATGAGGAAACAGTGCCTAGTTAGATTTTTTTATGAGGATTATATTCAGTACATGGTAAGGTTGTTTCCAGCTGCCAGTGTTTTCTTTCTTTAATCTCTGAGGGCTGTTACAAAAGAATGACTTAGAAGATAGAATATAAACATTTTAGTAAAAAATATGAAATCATAGGTTAGTACTTCTTTGAAACAGGTCTGCTCTTTAGAAAAGTGTCACTGAAATGGTCTTGTTTTTATTCACATATCAGGTTGAATTGCTCTGGGGGGAATAGTATGGCAGTCAGAGGAAGTCATGTGTTAGTTCTTGTTTTGTAGAACCAGAGCACAGAAAATAGAATTTCCTTTAGTGGCCTGAGGACTTCCATAGGGAATAGCGTTACCCAATATTATCAGGCTCTTTCCTGTGAATGAGGCCACCTCATTTCTGATACATCATCCCCAGGTAGGAAAGGAACTCTCATGCACAGTGGTGGCCATGGTGGACCGACTCCAGAGGAGGTCAATCTGCGCCATGACTCCTCGAACTTGGGGCTCAGAGCAAGATCGTTGTGTCCATGGATAGAGTCCACTTGGACTAGAACAGATTGCATGCTTTGAATTTGTTTTCTAAAGGAAAGGTTATTTGGGGGAAAATTCAGAGTAATTATGCTGACTCAACCTCAAATGCCAACACTCAAGAAAAATAGTTTAATCTACTCTTGCAAGAGAATTTTGCTAGTGGAAAGCATGGATACAGGAAATTGGCAGAAATATTCTGAGTTTTCTATTTATAGGAGGCTTGGCAGGAGCAAAGGAGAGAATATATTACTTGAAACATGCTTACTGATTTTTTTCCTTCAACAACTCACTGGAAATAGGAAGTACTTATGAAGATTTTTAAAGCCACATAATGCCACTTGTTAAAAGTACTCTGCAATGAACAGTATGAAACCATATTCCAAAATTATTTGTTAAACTCATATAGACCTTCATTTCAAAATAGCCTGATGAAAGCTTGAGAATACGTTATTGGGGGGAAAAAAAGATCTCATTAAATGTGATCGTATTTTTCCACTGTGAGGAACAGTAGTTCTCAAAATTAATTGTAGTTAATTATCAGAAATCCATGGACATTTCTCCATCAATAAGTCTTAATCACATTATTATTGAACATAATAGTATTATGCTAAGTGAAATATGTGATAGAGGAGAAATGTAAGACAAGACTCAGATCTTTGTGGAGCCTTCAGTCTCCTGAGGAGAGAAACATCCATGTTCAAAAGTCCACTGTGCACAACTTTATAAAATAAAGAAGTACCTGCGTGAATTCACCTATGATGGTCGGACCACAGTTACTACAGAACTTTAAAGATGAGAGAGGGAGAGATCAGGTGACCTAGACACGTGGGCACAGTTCACAGCAAGAACTTGGAATGTTGGGCAAGTATGGGGAGTGAAAGAAAAAGTGAAAATATTTCAGAAGATAGTATCTTAGCAGCTATGACTTCCTTGTCCCCAGAAAGAGTGAAGCAAAGACTAGACAATTTTTTGGCGTGACGTTTGCAGGCAAAGCTGGACAAGTTGATGGCTTTTGAGAAAGGCAGTTGTAAGGGTCCCTTCCCACCCAGTGGCTCTGGATTCAGAGCAGTTTGATAGTGGTGAAGACTGAATGAACAGGATAGGATGGTCTGTTAATGCCAGTGTAGAAATTCCCACCACGTGTTTTACTTTTTGAAATCCTGGGGCACTTGAGTCTCCATCACTTTGCTCCAGGGCTGTACTTGAAGACCAAGTGGAATTACATGAACTCCCCAAATCACCTCCAACTGCATACCTCCATAGAAGCATTTTGCTTATATTTAACCTTTTATCTTTGAAAGAATAACACTCATCTAAAACCACTCCCTAACATCTGTGTGGCCTGCTCTGAATTTGCATAATTGGAATAGTTCTACGTGCAGTGATTCGTGTCTAGCTTCTTCAACTCAAATCGTTTGTGAGATTCTTCTATGTTGTGTGGTTCTCTAGTTCATTGATTTTCATTGCCGTGTAACATTCTGTTAATGAATGCACCACAATCTGTATGATCAATTTATTGTTGATGTGCATGTAGGTTGTTTCCAAATTTGGGGGGTTAATAAGACTAATGCTCCTACGAACATTCTTATTTATTTCTCTTGGTGCACATGTGCATGTACTTCTGTTTGGAAAACCCTCAGGATTGAAATTATTGGGTCATAGAATATGTGTATGCTCAAAGTTAATAAATAATGGCTGACTTGGGGATCCCTCAGTGGCTCAGTGGGTTAAGTGCCTGGCTCTTGGTTTAAGCTCCATTCATGATCTCTGGGTCCCGGGATTGAGCCCCAAGTCAGGACACAGGTTCACTGCAGTCTGCTTGCACCCACCATCCATCCGTTCTGCTCCTTCTCTCTCTCTCTCCCTCTCTCTCTCTCTCTCTCTCTCATAAATAAATAAAATCTAAGAAAATAATAAAAGGACCAACTTTAATCCAAAGTCACTATACAAGTTACAGTTCTACCAACAGTATTCTGGATTCTCATTGATATTGTTAGTTTTTTTTCCTTAGCCATCTGGGTGAGTGTATAAGTATTAACCTTACTGTGAACTTCATTTCAATTTGCTTTATAACTAAGGAAGTCAAGTATAATTTTTAAAATAGGGCACCCAACTGACTCAGTCAGTAGAGTGTGCTACTGTTTATACTGGGGTTGTGAGCTCAAGCCCCACTTTGTGTGTAAAGCTTACTTTAAAAGAACATTTTAAAAATAATCTTTATTGGCTATGTAGACGTCTTGCTTTACAGAGTGACACATCTCCTGCCTATTTTTCATTACACTGTATGTTTATTGTTGTTGTTTACTGATTATTTATGTATTCTGGATTCCAGTCCTCTGCTATGTATGTTGTATCTCTCACCAAACTTGGCTTCATTTTTTTCTCCTCTATTTGTGTCTGCTGTCAAAGAAGGATTCCAATTTAATTTGTTTAAAAAAATATTTAAAAGGTTTTATTTATTTGAAAGAGAAAGATCACCAGAGGGGGTTGGGGCAGAGGGAGAGAGAGAAGCAGACTCCCCACTGAGCAGGGAGCCCAACATGAGGCTTGATCCCAGGACCCCGGGCTCATGACCCGACCCAAAGGCAGATGTTTAAACAACTGAGCCACCCAGGTGCCCCAGAAGGACTCTACTTTTAATGTGGTCATAGTCTTCATTCTCTTTCTTCATGGGCCATACTTTTTGCATCCTATCTAAGAAATCTTTGCCTTCCCAAAGTTCGGGAAGATATCTTTCTATTTTATTTTATAAAGACTTTTTTGGGTTCCACTTTTGGGTTCCACCTAGAATTGTTTTCTATCTTTGTGTAAGTTAAAAGTCAAGTTTCATTTGAATTTCACATAGCCATCCAAGGAGAGAAGAAAGGAATACTTGCCAGAACCCAAAGCCAATCCACGGGGAGGGAACTGGAAGAAGAAGCTGGATTTGCTCTTTTCTTTTGCTCTGATTCCATGTCGGGACTTCCAATGGTGGAGCCCAACAACGATGAACTTCTGGCTAGCCTCCTAGGGCAGAGAGCAGGGTGGAGAGCAGATGAGAATGGAGAACCCAGAGATATTTGGCACATTAGGACCCCTGCATTCTATTAAAGTCGATCATCAAATATTCCTCTACGTGGACTGGACTGGCCGAATAAGATGGAGCAGTGGGTAATCAGACAACACATCAGCTGCTCAAGTACAGAGCATTGAATCAACAAGGTCCTAATGAGTGAAATAAAGAACGAAGTACCTAATTATACATTCTCATGATATAATGAGATATCTTTACTGGATTCAGGATATTATCCATTTGATTGGGGTTTTTGGTTCAGGATCAAGCTTCCAGAAAAAGTGGTTGATCCCCCCCCCCCCAATGTTTTGTCCCCATCACCTGACATAATGCAAAGGACACTGAAAGAGTCAACAGCTGCTTATTCATTAAATTAATGAATCATGTTGATGATTAACTTATTATGAGCTATGTATATTCGATCTCAAATGTTGGGGATTATGGGGAGGAGGTGAGTCATAGTTATGCGTTTAAATCTAGTAGACTTGGGCTCCCTATGTAGCAAAAGTATTGTAACTGACCACCCATTGGGACTGCAGGTCTGATTAGTGAAACAGGGTCCCGATAGTGGTAACTGATTCTTCAAGTTTGATATTTAGAGACCCAAGGAGGTCAAGGTTGTTTGTGTAGTCTTGTATCTCATTGGGCCCAAACTAAGAGTAGAAATGGAACCCAGCCTGGGACCCCCATCCAGCCCTTTAGGAGAAGCTGAGGAGAGAGAATTGGAAATGAAAGGTCAACTGCTTACCTGCTCTGGGACTGAGACTCCAGGAAGACGTGCACACTGGACCTCTCTGCTGCCATAACCCCCACACCTCATGCCAAGCCCTTACCCCACCTCATCTCGACAACTACCTTGCATGTCTCATGAGTCCAAAAGGGGAGGCCCGTATTGAAAAGCCAATGAGTGAAACACAACCCCCAGAAGCAAAGATGCAGAACAAAGATGCGAAATTATTACCCAGCCTTTGCTGAGAATCAGGAACTCACAGGTAGGAGTAGTCTGTTAAAATCAATTTGCCACTGCTCAACAAATTTCTCTTTTCTTACAACACCATGATTATGCTGAAGTTAATTACCTCTGGCTTACCTCCATCTGCCTCAATAGAAATTCAATTGGATCTATAACACATTCAGATAATGGCTTGGTATTTTTTTTTTTTTTCTGCAGAGTTCATTTTAAGAAGAATCCCAGAAAAAAAAAAAAAAAAAGTAAAAACAAACAGGAGCCTGAGAAAGTAGAAATCTTCACAGAGACATGCTGCAATTTTACCCGCAGGACTCCCCAGGCACAGCGGTAAAGGCCCAAGTCTGCATTCTGGTCGTAATGGACAGGACATGGGGAACCCTGGCCGGTTACCCCCCCCCTTCCCCCTGAGTCTCCTCAGCTAGGTGCAAGCTCCGAGTTTCCATCCGTGTCTGTTGAAGCCCCATACACTGCCGGCCCTGGCCCTGGCCCAGCACCTCCTGGCAGGCCCGCCGTCGGGGGGTCGGGCTCCGCAGCTGCCGGGTCCTGTGGCCTCTCGGCGCGCTGCTCTCCCCGACGCCCGGGTGCAGCCGCCCGTGGGGGGGCCGCCCCAGCCTCTCCCCTGGCTTCTGCTGGCACCCAGCTGGGCTGCCTGCACCCCGAAAAGACCACCATCCTTGCACTGCTGAGAAAACTGCTGTTCTCCTCTCTGCTTGGTCTTGTCTTCCACATATTCTTATTGTCCTAAATTGGGCAGGAGGCAAGGCCTGGGAGACCAGCAGGCTGCCAGCCTCGGGGCTGACTCTGGTGCCTGTGTGCCTCGGGGCCTGGGGCTCGAGGTCCTCCTGGCTGCTCTGCATGCTGCCTGGTGCTGCTCCCCGTGTCAGAAGCTCCTGTGTGTGCAGGAGCTCCCGTGTGTGCAGGGGCTCCCGTGTGCGCAGGACTGCAGCGTGTGTGCAGGGGCTCCCGTGTGCGCAGGAGCTCCCGTGTGTGCAGGAGCTCCCGTGTGTGCAGGGGCTCCCGTGTGCGCAGGACTGCAGCGTGTGTGCAGGGGCTCCCGTGTGAGTAGGAGCTCCCGTGTGTGCAGGAGCTCCCGTGTGTGCAGGGGCTCCCGTGTGTGCAGGAGCTCCCGTGTGTGCAGGGGCTCCCGTGTGCGCAGGACTGCAGCGTGTGGCAGGGGCTCCACCGCGGCAGGAGCTCTGGGGTGTGCCACAGCTTCCAAAGCTCCCCTTGTCCGCCACAGGGAGCGCGGCCCCTGACTTCCCAGGTTGCCAATGAAAGCAAAATAAAGCCCTAAAACAAGCAAAGCAAAATGAAAGCAAGGGAAGCTCTCTGGTCTCTTTATGTGAACAAGACCACCCTGACCCCGCCAGGCAGCTGGGTAAGGTAAGGTGAGGAGGGTCCTGGCATTACCTGGCGGCTGCCTGAACCCTCACGGGGTCGAGGCCACTGACACCTGCCCATTGGGGGGATGTGAGCAGAGAAGCCTGCAATGGAAGAACCTTCATTTTGGCTTTGGGGGCCAGAATTTCTAATTATAACAGTTGCAACCTTCCCCATTGCTCCCCCTCTGAGAGAGGAAGGGAGAGAGAGAGATAATAAATTTTGCCTCTAGGTCTTTATAATATAGCTGGAGTAAAGGCATCTTTGAGAACAATAAAGAAGGCGTGAAGATGCCACTTCCAAGTTCACCCCGGAAGACTCCACTGCGGGAGGGAAAATACATGAACTATTTTGCTGCTGACTTTGTATAAAAGTGGGCTCATTATTAGGCGTATCGAAGGGAAATACGGGTCCCGTCGATGTTTCGCAGCCCAGCCAGCGTGCCAGGGCAGGTAGCCCGCCCCCCCCACCCCCCCACCCCCGCCCAGGCCGAGCACCTGTGAAAGGGCGGTGCCCCAGGTGCTCCGGCGACGCGATCGTCTACTCGGATTGTCGTCGACTCGCTACAGAGCAAGGCCTGAGAGATGCCGCCCTCAGTCGAGGATGTGTCCATAAGACGCTCCCTCAAGAAACGGATGAATTATTCAAACACGCGAGTCCCCAATCTACCCGGAACACTTAACGATGCACTTTTATCTGGCTGGTGGCCACACGCTGTGCGCTCAGTCGTAACCGTCCTTAATTGTGAAAACATGATAAAATCTGGAAACCCTTCCTGCTAAAGGCACATCTCACTGCCCCAGAGGGTTTGCATGTGGAGATAACAGATCTTTTTGTGTCTGGATCAGACCGTTTGCTTCTCACAATCAAAGCTTCCCTACAGCCCCAGCCGCCCTGCCCGGTCCTGGCATGAGGTGGCCCCCTCCGTCCCCACTGCCCAAGAGAAGTCTGCCGGTGTGCGAAGGGAGGATTCGTGCTAGCATCACACTTGCCAAATAGGGTTCTGTATCAGCTTCAAAAGCAGAATCAGGCAAACAAATGCACGCGCACACACACACACACACACACACACACACACTCAGGCTTCTTGCCTGGAAACAAGCCCGCGATGGTATCGTGGTAAGCCAAAGCCGGGGCAGCACAAAGGCAGAGGGGTAAGATATGCTCTCAGCAATGACTGGGAGGTGGCCCCCTCCAGCCACCTTCAGGCTTGTAAGAGGCTGGGGCAGGGGCTCCATGGATCTCCCCTCTGCCTGGTATTGAAGAAAATCATGCTGGGCGCTGGCAGGAGTCATGATGTCAGAGAAAAAGAGGCTGTTAAGATACCAAAACGTCAACATTCAAATAAGGGAGGCAGATCCTGCAGGAGGAGCTGTCCTGTCTGGCCACAGAAGGACGCAGAGGGCAGTGAAAGTGCTCCGTGCTGACAAACAGGAAGGCAGACAGGACTCGGGGTGCCGGCTGTGCATTCCCACCTTCTCCTAGGAGCTCCGTAAGCACCGATAAGAACATTGATATGAAACATCATCTTTGTCTCAACTATTAATAGGTTGGGGCCGAATTCAAGAAAAGATTGTGAAATTGAACATTAAGGTGGGCAGATTTACCTCCAATGAAGAAAGTACTTTTCCAAAAAACATCAGCAGGAGCAAGCTTCGTGGCCCAGGACAAGCAGACAATCAATGATGGGAGAATTATAAAATGCCAGATGACCTGGGAGGTGGTTGAAATGTCCTGTCCCCGGTGCCAGCTGTAAGTGTGAGTGTGTTGTTCAGCAACGTCCTGAGCATAACAGCGCAAAGCAATCCGTTTTCAAGACCTCTGCCGACTCAAGGACTGCACGTCCAAGAGTCCTTCAAAGAGTGGGGATGGAAGGCACACCCAGACTTGGAGGGGAGGGGCGTTATCTTACCTATGGCTGGATTCCTCCACTGAAGTCTCAGACGCGGCAAGGAATAAAAGAGAAGAGGAGCTCTCGCGTGCTGCTCCTTCAGCTACTGGATCCTCAGCTATTCACCCAGAAACCCCGTGTTCTATCCTAAAGTGTTTGCACGCGTGGCGGTGAGCCAAGGTAAGACCGAAGCATCTAGGCAGGCGATTGTGATCTCAAAACCTAGAAGAGAGAATCATCCGAAAAAGAGCGTGTTGACACTAAAAGCCAAATTCACTTGGTTTTTAGAGAGGCCGGTAAGGTTCGGGACTTGGATCTGAGATCCAGGTGACAGATGTCATTAGTGTGCACCCAGTCAGGCTGGGAGTCCTGGGACCTGCACATGGTCCAGAGACTATCCACTCCCCTGATCTTATTCGAAAGATCCTAGGATTGAATATGTTCGCGCATTAGCTCCGGTTGCTGTCAATGGGGGTACAAATGAAGTCTTCAACCACTGAGGGAGCTGACAGGTCTCTTATCCAAGTCTTTCTAGACTTAATTTCTAGATTATCTTTCCAATAATCTCGTTCATCAGTGGAAATGTGGTTACTGATCGTTTATCAAGTGACTGACAATTGGAGCCTCCCCAGGGCGTCAGGAGCAGGGGAAACGAGGGTGAATGTGTGAGGACTCTCAAACGGGGAAAGCTGACCGCTCACGCGGGTGAGTGCCCTGAGGTCTTGTGGTTTATGATGTCACACCAGTCGCTATTTTTGAGTTCCTCAGAATATGTCCACAGACGGGAAGGTGGCAAATAGACCGACCGCTTGAAATAATAGTGTTTGAAAATCAATCAGATCAAAAGAACTTAAAATAAGTGAACTGGGAGCTAAAATCTAAACCCCAGCATTTTTATGTCAACATTCCTGTTTGTGTGCTAAAATAAACACTTGCATGTGATTTCGGGGAAGTGATTAGCTTCCCTTGTAGTTGGGAGTTTAAGTTCTCTCAAATCAACATCTAAATGCCTGTGATATTTTGGAGGATGTGAAAGTAAGAGTCTCTTTGGCTGGAGATGTTTTAGGTCATCAATCGGAGCTTAGTTTTTTCAGTGACATAGACATTATTCATTTCCTGCCAGAATTCCCCCTTCTTCTCCTTCTTCTTCTTCTTCTTCTTCTTCTCTTCTTCTTCTTCTTCTTCTTCTTCTTCTTCTTCTTCTTCTTCTCCTTCTTCTTTTTCTTCTTCTTTTTCTTCTTCTCCTTCTTCTTCTCCTCCTCCTCCTCCTCTTCCTCCTCCTCTTCTTCTTCTTCTTCTTCTTCTTCTTCTTCTTCTTCTTCTTCTTCTTCTTCTTCTTCTTCTTTCTTCTTCTTCTTTCCCCTGAAGACTGAATCCTGTTTTGGTTTAGAATATCAATATATCCAAATTAAATATATTCACATATTGAGATGCTCTTGCCACGTGACCTGTGATCTGATCAGTGACACAGGTAGACGCAGGCAGCATGCACTGTTGTACCTACCTATCCCTTTGTAGGGAAGGAAAACTTTTCCCTTCTCCCCTTTAGGTTCTTTGGTTGGCCTACTAATTATATCCATGCAAGGCAGATTACCAGGAGAAAGAGAAATTAAAATGTGTACCTATGGGAGCCCCACAAAGATACGAGAAGCTCCCAGATAGTCAGGTATTTGAGGCTTATGTGCCATCGTGAGACAAGAAGGGGTAGGGTCTGGGGCGTCAAAGGGGACAAAGGCATTTCACAGGAAGATGGGAAGAGCAAATGCTTGGTAAACAAATGTTTTCCATGCCATGCAGATAAGTGTTTCTTAGGGAGAAATTCTCTCCAGATTGATTATTTAAGTGTTTTAGGCAGTTGAGGGGAGGCCAAAAGCTTTTCTGGAGTCTACTGGGTCTTGATTGTCTTCAACGCAAAATAATCCAGACACCAAAGTGTCACATTCTGGGGTCATGAGTTCTCCCCACCCCTTTCTTCCTTCAAGTGTCTAGAACACACTTCTCACAGTCATTCGGTGTTCAGAAGGAAGAAGGCCGTACACATATCTTGGCAGAGCACGGAGATAAGAAGTGCCCATCACCTTGATGTCATCATCAGCCCACTTTTTTTATTATTAAATAAATTTGACATGTGTAGGTTTGAGGTATACGGTGTATTATGTTGGCACATTGATATATCACAGTACGACAGACTCTACAGTGACGTGTGCCACATCACGTAAGTATAGCACAATATTATTGTCTATATTTATTATGTTGTACATTAGATCTAGATGGCTTGTGTGCTACTTGCTACCACTTTGTACTCCGTATCGTGGTAACCAGCATTTTACTGTCTTTTACAAGTTTACCTTTTTAAGATTCTACTCATGTATAAGACCTGGACTCCCAGCACAGTGACTTCTGGCAGCAGGAGGTGATGAATCTTTGTGTTTAGATTTTGTTAGTCAGATGTTTTGTTTTCTTTTGCTTTAGTGTTTGTTTTGTTTTTTGTTTTTTGTTTTTTTTCAGATGGACTCATTCCTAAAGGATACACATGGTTATATAATTATTGCTTGGCTGCACATTAACAGTTATGTAATAATTAAGTAATGGAGGTTAGCTCACACAGATAGCAGTTGTTTTGATGCTTCATGATATATTGAGGCCATGTGAAGATACAGGATACAAGCTTGAGTTTTTCTCAGAAATATTATCAAACATCAGAACAAGAGTCCCTCACGAATCACATCACGTAATTTATTTAACAGCTCTGTGCTTGATTTTCTTAACCATAATATTTGAATATTAATATGACCATATGATATTCTGATTTTAAAGGATATTGCAAAGTACGTGGACCATAACGAGGTGTCCAGTGATTATGGGTTCCTTATCCTCCTATCTTTCCCATCACAATTTATTCATTACAATCTATCACATGAACTAAGTGTCAAACTAAGCTACAGAGAATCTTTTGCAACTTGAGAGCTCAGAACAAAATGTTAAAGTCACCAGTCACCAATCTCTAATGGATAGTACATGCCACTCATAAAATGCATTCATGCACAAATGTTTGCTTTCACACACATGTGCGCACACATCTGTTGTTCGGACATAGTTTCTATTCACAAGATCAGCAAAGACACACAGTAGAGCAGAGGTGGTGTCAGCCACACTGGTCACAGAAATGGCAATATTCTGAAAAATTTAGGAAGCCTGCATATCATGCAGTTCACACTATATAAGTCTTCGATCGGTTTGCTTCTCATACCGAGTTTCTGCGACATCGGTATATGAACATCAAAGGAAGGTGAGCACATCCCAATAGTCAGCACCATTCAGCTCAGGGCTGTGTAGGGGGGTGGTTTGTTTCAAAGAAGTTCTACATAAAATTCTTTACACATCTTCCTGCAAGCACTTCATTAAACAATTCTTCATTTAGCGTGATTGTGTAACCACTTTCCATGCCCTTTCAACTCCAATACTAAAACCCAAAAATGACATTTGTACACTTCTTCTTATTCTTTTATCTACTTTTTCTCCATATTATGGCAATAGTAAACATCACTTATTGATTCAATCACATAGCGCCCTATATAAACATAAAAGATTTTCCTTCAGTGATCAATTATTAAATCGTTATAATATGAAAATGTTGAATTTACTACGGTGACTTTTATCACAACTTCCTATTACCATAACTGATAGCTACCGCTGATTGTTACATAGCCCTTCAGTAAGATGGTGATTTAGAAAGTTAATTTTCTTGGGATGATAAGCGTCTTCGGTAAGATCGTACAAGTAGGAGAGAAAATAATTAAAGTAAAAACCTTGACTCTTCTTCTCTTAATCTTATGATCTTTGGAAGAAACTTGGAAATCTGGAAGAATCTGTTTGGGCTTCATTTATCAGTATTAAAATACATGAACTTTTCTTGATTTCATAAATCTAAAATTTAAACTAATTTCAAGTGATTATATCCCCCGAAAAGAGAACTTGAGAGATTTTTTAATGTAGAAAAATGTTTACATGCCAACTCTAATGAGGCTTGCCTTAATTGAGAAAGCAAACCTCCTCGTGTGTTCTGTTTATTCACTAAGTCGGGAAAGACAACAAACACCTACGTTCCTAAAAAAACACAAAGAGAAACTTAACAAATGTAAATCAGAAACAAGATTCCTGTTAACATGCTCTCCAGGGTCAGGCATGTTCTCACTCCAATCTAGAGGTGCGTCAACCCTCGACAGTGAACCACATCCAATGTGGTCTAGAGCTGCCAATTTACACGTGTTTCTGGAAGCCCTGGAAACTTCTAGGGCTACAGGTACAAATGAATAGCAGATATTTCAGCTGCATTTCCATGAATGATAAGCTTTTCGAAATTACCCAAAACTTGAATGGAAACCCCACCTCCGCCACAAGCTCTGTGGTTTCATGAAATCGCCTTATCCATCTTGGATAGAGTGTCCCCCAATAGTGCAATAGTACTGGCACCTGGAGGGGTTGTATGAGGGGGAGAAAGAAGGTGAGCAGAGCATGTGACTCACATCAGATGCCTAATATTCCATCATTACATATCTAGGTGTTTTTAGCATTCAGTGAGGAATACTCTGGTTGTTCTACTTCGGGGTGAGTTTACAACTGCTGAGGTCCAGGATGGGATGTAAATGGCCCCTCAGGTCTTCATGTCAAAGACATTGGTGTTTTGGTTTAATGTTAGTCGTGGGCAGGGGTTTCTGTTTAGCTCATAGTTGTAAGACCCAACTCTCAGATCTGTCTCTGACATATAGTTGGTTTTCAATAAATATTTGATGAGTAAATGACAACCCTCTCTTCCTAGAGGAATGCCATTTTATAATGTTTCACATGTCCCTATTTATATATTGATATATAAGACAGGTATGCCTCCCTTCCTTGGCCTGGCATTTATCTTCCTGGAGAAAAGAAACCCACTTTGCAGCAAACACATTTGCTCTTTCCAAGGTAAATTAGCCTTTTTATCAGGCTAGATAAAACATGATTTAAGAAGGTAGAACAATAGCTGGGTGTATTTCCCTTCTGGAGCACATTATCGTGGATGATTTCCCCCATCAGTTACCATTTCAAATAGTAGATGAAAGTGCCATTCCTGGAAGTATATAAAAGGCACAATAAAATGAATCACAACCAAGCTTAAAAGCATTTTTGAAGGCAGAAATTAAAATAAAGTGTAGATTCTTCACCAGAAGCAAGGAATAATTTAGGTCCATTTGCATTCTCTGGTTTGTAACTAAATTAACTTCACATATTAGGTGTGACTCAGCCTGCTTATCATTGTCATTGATATTGAAAGAACAACAGAACATTGTCAACTGGCTGAATAAAGTGGTGACATGAACAAAAGCAGGAAAACAAGTTTCAAGTCCAGTCCCCTCTTCAGAAGATATTTGTTATGCACTTTTCCTACATCGCTGACTCCAGTATTGCTGTTTGGAGGATGAAATAAATATTACAGAGTTACAGAGTCCAACACAGACCTCTTTTAATCAGCTCATTTCCAGAGAAGCTAAGAAAAAAGAAAAGGCAGAGATTTAACCTGACTTTCCCAGTTCTTGATAATAAATTATTTTGTCCTACTTGGTTGGACTTAATCATTTACTTTGTCCCCAGTTTCACCCCTCTCCTGTTCCAGAACAAATTCCATCCTTGATGAGCTCAGAGCAGCCACTGGACAGACAGAAGCTAGAAACTTCCAGAAAGGCAGAAACAGAGCCCAGGGAGCGCAAATGCTTCCCAAATCCCCCAGGTGGGCACTGGCTGTCCTGGGACTGAGTCCTTTCTGGCGCCCAGACATCCCAGGGCGTGGACCTGTCCTCCAGCCCCCTCCTCTTGCCTGGAACTCTCAGGGATGACTGTCCAGAGCCTAGATGAAGTCAGAGCGTGGGCACAGGCACTGGCCCATCACAGCTGTGCGAGCAAGTCAGTTCCACGCCCCTGAGCCAGACTGGTAGGGTCTTTTGGGGACCTTCCTTTGTGACCCTTTCTGCCGACAGCATGATGATGAAATCAGACTCCAGCTCTCACAGTAAACACCACATCGTGACCAGAAGGGCCTTCCTCATGTTCTCAAACTGTCTAAAGATACGTGTTCTGTGCTTTTCTTTTGTCTTTTTGTTTTCAGGTCATTTGTGAAATGCAATACAATGAATTACTAGAATGTTTTAAAGAACTTAAAAGACATACACAAACTATGCCTTCATAGTTTTACAACGTGGTTCAAGAAAAATATGCTTACTTTTTGTTAAATATAATCCAACCAAGTATAATAGAAACTAAAAAGAACTACATAAATGAGAAGAATCACAAGAATTACACACTTTGTTCCTCGAAAATATGCTTATAAGTGATCAATAAAGTGTATGAACCCTCATATCTTCCTATGATTGTTCAGTAGTAACTAAACAAAAATTATAATTGCAATTTTGATTTCCTGTATCAATGCATATAGGTGAGTTTCCAACAAATACTTATACATCAATATTTAAATTTTTAAGGTGACAGATGAACTTTTTCTTTGTTAACCAATCTTATCCAGTTTGGATTCACAACATGCTTTTGACACATGCAATAAACACCTAAATTGTTTATCTTTTATTATAATCAAACTTTTGGTACAGAAACCACTCTTTCAGAAGTATGGTAATAGGAATGGAAGAAGGAACAAAATTTAAAGCAATTTCTGTAAGTCTAGGATCTTTATTTTTAACTTTAATCCAAAATGAATCAAAGGATGCTTCAAAAGGAAACAAAGAAATTTTCAAAATTTCAAAATACGTTAGTGAATTCAAACAAAGTATTCTGTATAATTATAGCTAAGTTTAAATAATCATTCAATGAAAGAAATGGATTCTGTATCATTGAAAGATCATTTAAATGTAACCACAATTTTTCATTTATAAATTTAAGTATAAAACTACAATTTCCTGTCCACAGATCTTTCATTGGAAAATAATTTTCAAAACATTTTATCAAATTTATAAAGTGTTTCTCGATAATTTCCCATAAATACTCAACATGAAGATCATCATTTAGTTGATCCAGAATTGTTTACATCCAAGAACTTGTAATCATTTGTAGAAATTCTGTTCTTCAAAAGTCTGAAATTTTGCTTTTTAATTGTATCTTTAATTGAAATATATTTCATTCCTTCCTGTCATGGGTATATTCAGATTATTAAAACTGCCAAAGATATAAAACACGCAGGTCTTGCTATTCAGTCTACTTGTTTTTACTCATTTCTTATCTCAGAGCACTGATAGGTCATTCAGTAGTGTACACATTCACAGATAAATAAATCTTAAAAAAAAAAAAAATGGGGCACTTACGTGGCTCAGTTGGTTGAGCAGCTGACTCTTGATTCCAGCTGAGGTCATGGTCTCAGGGCTGTGGGACGGAGGCCTGCCGAAGGGCTGCAGGGAGTCTGCTCTGCTTCTATCTCCCTCTCCCTTTGTCCCTCCCTCTGCTTGCATATATGCTCTCTCTCTCAAATAAATAAATAAATCTTTAAGAAAAAAAATATTCTCAACTGAATTTTTACCAATGATCTCTATCAGGCCTCAGCCTTCATAATGGTTATTCATAATCAGTGCCTACATTATCAAAGATGAATGCAATAATCTAAAATTCAATGCATTGGATGGTATGGTATACAAGTCACAGATTTCGCCGTGACACCATGCACACTTCAGCTCAGCTCACTTGGCCTGGGGAGGCAAGGCCTTCTCCGTGACAGGATTACTTGATTCACATTTTGAGGGTAGCTCCATAATCTGGGTGAACACCCAGAACGTTTTTGTCAACATATCCGTGTAATTTCAACAATTGTCTGCACAGCGCTTAAACTCCAAACCACATTTGATGATAGTATAATATTTTGTAGTTTATGTAGTTTAGAGCTAGTTGTGTTTGTCAGAATCAAAGCATAAAAAAAAAAAAAACATCAATTTTCTTTTATTTTGCCGTCAAGTTCAAATAACACATACGCCATGAGAAGTACCATGTCAGCAATATCTGCGCGTTCCGAGGCCTCCTTGGTAGTGATGGGGCTGCCTGGTGTGGAGGCCCACCCAGCTCTTCCCTGATGTGGTCTTTCACTGATGTGTTGGCGACTCTGTGGGTGAAGCGAGTACATTATAGGAAAGAAACCCTATGTAAGACCCTCTAAAGTGCCAGTCTTTAGATGTGAAATGTTGAACAGCTGCTCTGTTAACTCTTTAATGTAATCTTCTTTCTTTCTAATAAATCTTTGGCTTTGATCTTTTTTCCTGTGTGCTGTAGTTGTAAATGCTGTTTGCATGTTGATGGCTCCCTGCTTCATTAGACAGTGTATCTCCCAAAATAACGCACCTTGCTTTTAGCACTTGACCCTCAATTATGGTTTCAAAACAAAACTCAGATCATGATGAATCATACCTGCTAAATAACAGTAATAAAGGTAGTAAAAAAGAAAAGTTAACCTAACTGCATTTCAAATGAATATATAACTGAACTCTAGAGGGTGGGGAAAACAGAGTATATGTTGACTTGGATACTCTGAGTCTAAAGACAAAAGAACTACGTAGAAATACTATTCTCTTGTTAGTAAATTTACCTCCTAAGAGGGTGTAGGTTGCTAACACTACATGCTAAGATTGAATGACTAGGTAAATATATCGAGGGTGATGAGAGTCAGGTTTTTTTTTTTTTTTTAAGATTTTATTTAATCATTTGAGAGAGAGAGAGAGAGAGAGAAAGAGAGAATGAGCAGTGGGGAGGGGCAAAGGGAGAGGGAAAAGCAGACTCCTCACTAGCAGGGAGCCCGATGCCAGGCTCCATCGCAGGTATCTGGGATAATGACCTGAGCCTAAGGCAGAGCTGAACCAGCTGAGTCACCCAGGCACCCTGATGTCAGGTTTCTGATGGTCAAAGAAGTTGCAGATTTGCAAGAAGGAAGGCCTGGGGTGTGGGGTTGGCATCAGAAAGAGAGGGTAACAAGAATGACAGCAGACAGGTGTGCATGTGTGGGCAGGTACACACAAGCTAGAGAAAAGCCATCATGTCCACAGGCCCTACCCACACTCAAAGGGAAGAGATTATATGGATGTTCATTCCCAGGAGTGGGGATCTTGGGGCTTATCTTAGAAATCTGTCTGCCACAAGGATAGCCTCAAAGAAACTTGAGTTCCCATACTTAACGGTAATGTGTGGACAGCTTGCTCCTTGAAATCAGAAATAAGACGAAAATGCCCATACAAATAGAACAGCCACCTAAATTAAAATTTTTATCGGAGTTCGCAGTCAGTGCTATAAGACAAGAAACAGAAATTTGATTTATAAGGATCTTAAATGAAGAAATAAAAATGTTATTCTATTTATAGCCAAATAGCATGAAACACAGTCTTAAAGATTTTTGGATAAACAATGAGGATTCATATGTGAAACTAACCGTGTCACTAGATTCAGCCATCTGATTAAAGATCAGTAATTAAAAAAAATTAAAAGAAAAAGAAATCAGGAATTATAAATTACCTTTTTATACAGTACAGTTTACAACTGCATCAAGAAACATCACATTCCCAGGAATAAAAAGGCAGAAAAGATTCAAGATTTCTGCACAGAAAAATGCACAAGATTATCGAGGAAATTGAGAAGCTGTTTCTAACATCTCATGTGAAAATGAAAAAAAAAAAAACAAAAACAAAAACAAACCAAACAACCCAACAACTCAAAAACCAAAATTAACCAAATCCATATTGAAGATGAATAATGCTAGAGTGCCTACAGTCCCTAATTTCAAGGTGCTTCTCAAAATGACATTAGTCAAAGCAGTGTCATGTTGGACTATTGATAGCAAATCATTATTGATAACAATAGTGATTTTATTAATGACATTGTAACATTTCTGAGCAGGAGAGCAAATAATCTGTTTAATAGATGGTGATGAATCAGGTGGGTAACAATATGAAAATAGTAATTTGACCTTGACACCAACCTGAGATGAGCTACACAGTGCCATCATACACAGAGCATACATGTAAATGTTTATTTTCTAGAAGATAAAGTTCCCAGAAGGTAGCTTCTTCCTGATTCTGGGATGAACAAATCTTTTTAAAACAGGGGAAAATCTGAAAAATTGTAAAGGTGATTTTTGATAGATTATAACTCACATTGCAGATTTCTCTTCATCACGAGGACTACTGGAAGTAAGGGAAAAGACATGCATTTTAGGAGGTATTTGCCTTTCATATAATGGAAAGGAACTTTCATCAGTAATATAAATAAGAGAAATAAATAAATAAATAAATAAACAAATAAATAAATAAATAACTTCCTGTCTGTAATTAAATGGCATGTATCCTAACAGAAAAAATAGGTAATAGATTCAACAAGTAGTTCAAAACAGCAGGGAAAAGGGAAAATATAATTAAACCCCAAATAAGATACTGTAATACACAGTTAGATTAACCAACATTAGGATGAATGAAAATACTCATTTGTTGTTGAAGATGTAGAATAATAAGAAATCTCATACACTGCTGCTGGGGTTAGTGCTGGTTGGTACAAACGGCTGGGAAAACTAGGGGGAGTTATCCACCAAAAGGGGCGTACACTTACCACATGATATAGCGAAGGCAATCAAATAAATAAATAAATAAATAAATAAATAAATAAATAAATAAATAAATAAATAAATAAAGCAATGGGGCACCTGGGTGGCTCAGAAGGTAAAGTGTCTGCCTTCAGCTCAGGTCATGATCTCAGGGTCCTGGGATCAAGTCCCGCATCAGGTTCCCTGCTCAGTGGGGAGTCTGCTTCTCCCTCTGCCCCTGACCCTCCCCACCTCGTGCATGCACTCTCTCTCTTTCTCTCTGTCTCCAAAAAATAAATAAAATATTTAAATAAAAAAAATTTTAAAAAACAGATATAGTTAAGGCACTTCTAGGTCTTGAAACAGAAGGATTGACAGCAGGCCTATAATTCATCCACCTTCTTCTTGGGTCAACCAAGCAAATACTGATCTGAGCCAGTCTCTTAGTGAATAAGGTAGTGGTGTTTTGCTAGAAAAATTAATATCTAGGGTCTTTTCAATACAAAAATTACGTTTACCCACATATACCTGGTTTGGCCAGATTATTGGTTTCAAATAAATGTAGAATCTCTAAATCTGTTGTATATGTAAATTTGTACAATGAATTTATGAATAGAAGTTGGTCACATAATGTGACTTTACTTTTGTGTTACTAATCAACGTAAATGACTTCAACTACACTGATACATATTACAGACACTGTTAGCTCTTTTTTCTTTCTTTCTTTCTTTCTTTCTTTCTTTCTTTCTTTCTTTCTTCTTTCTTTCTTTCTTTCTTTCTTTCTTTCTTTCTTTCTTTCTTTCTTTCTTTCTTTCTTCTTTCTTTCTTTCTTCTTTCTTTTAGAGAGAGAGTGTGCACACAGGGACGGGGAGATGGGTCAGAGAGAGAGGGGTAAAGAGAATCCCAAGCAGACTTCCAATGAGCACAGAGCCCAATGTGGGGCTCAATCCCAGGACCCCAATATTGTGACTTGATCAAAACCAAGAGTCAGCTGCTTAACCAACTGAGCCATCCAGGCATCCCTCTTGTCTGTCATTCTAAAACCAGAATGGGTTCCAGTTGAAGAAAGGGGACCACTTGAAGGCTACTTCTGCTTATGTGGGGTTTGCCCAAAGAGGAATGTCATGCGTGAACTGCATTTTGCTTGGAATCATTAATTAATGCTGAGGCTGATCCATAATGCCTGTGAGTTTTCTTTGCCAAGTCTACCATTGGAAGGCAGCCAATGATAGGAACACAGCCTGGCATCTGTGGCAGGATTGTCTTTCAGGTCCACAAGTCAATATTTTAGTTAAAATTATGGAAAGGAGGGGCAGCTGGGTGGCCCAATGGGTTAAGTGTTTGCCTTAAACTCAGGTCATTATCCCAAGGTTTGGGGATTAAGCCCTGCATAGGGCTCAGTGGAGAGCCTGTGGGGAGCCTGCTTCTTCCTCTGCCTCTGCTGCTCCCCTGCCTGTGCTTGCTTTCTCTCTCTCTTCCTCTCTGTGTGTCTAATAAATAAATAAAATCTTTTAAAAATACGGAAAGGGGAGGAGAGCATAATGAGAGTCTGATGCTAGGAGTTTGCTTATGCATCCCTGGTGTAAAGTGATGAGAGACTGGGGACTCTGGGGGCAATCCCTCACCAGTGGGATGCAGAAGAAACAGAGGCTAAGAGGTCTGGCTAAGTAAACAGAGAAAGAATTTTAGGAAGGGGGTACATTAGTTTCCTAAATTTAGTTGTTAGCATTGCCAATGAATAAATCTAAAGGAAGAAATCAGATTCAAGAGCAGCTCTCTAATCTCTGGAAGGCATTACCTTGCCTCCATGGCCATACCAGCAGACATAACACCTACTTGCAAAATAGCTCACAACCTATTATCACACAAAAGAGGACAGAAGTACTCAGGCCATGGTCCGATGACCACAGATTACAGAGGTTATTCTGTTACAGAGCAGGGGCATTTTAAGAGACTTATCAGGAAAAAGCTGATGTATAAATGTCAGCGTGGATTCTCAGAATAAACAATAGGGGGGGGGGCATATGGACAAATGTACAACCTTGTGAGTGAGAGAGAAAATTAGAGTTTATATCATATTTCTAAGTAGATACAGACTCTTCCAAATACTACAGCAACTATCTGGTTGCAATGCTTAAAAGAAGTTCAACGGGCTTAGGGACGGGCTTAGGGACGGAGGGAGCCCACTCCCATCAAGGCTAACAAGTGGAATAATCTTTGAAACAGTAGGGAGGTTAGGAGTGCAAGGAACCCAATGTGTATTCTACGTCTCTCTCCTAGAGATGCATCAGATTTAACTCTATTGATCCAGGTTCAGATGCTATGATACAGGAACCATCCCAAATTTGAGTTTTCTCATGTAACCTTGCTCTTTGATGGCCACCGAAACCCTGCGGAGGAGTCACTAACTGATCAGATAACTCAGTTGCTGTTTACAGGCCTAAAGGATGGGAAAGATTCACACTATCCAAACCAAAGGTAATGCTGGGGGTGAGTTTGCATCAGTGGGCAAAGAAGAGATAAGTAGGCTACACAGATGTGGTTGTTTAGATGCAAGCAGAGAATTGAGACAAAGAAAGGAGCATTTCTGCTCCTAAAAAAGGCTGTAGGATTCTTCTTATGTGAGCTGTCAAGTGAGTAGGCAAGTTCATAGCAGCAGAAAGTTAGAATACAGGTTACCAGCGCTTGCGAGAGGGGCATAGGGGATTCATTACTTACTGGGCACAGAGTTTCTAGTTGGAAATGAACCCATCTATTTGGGATGAACCCATCCTGGAAATATTTGCGAGGGTTGTGAAACACTGCCTATGTACTTATCGCACTACCTTGTGTATTTTGATTTAATCCTGGGAGTCTGAAAAGAATTGATAGAACATTCAGGATCTGCCTGCCTTTGGAGGACAGAAACTGGGGTTAGAGTCATAGGGCTCTGTCTGTAGCACTCTGTCTGTATATGGATAACAGCCAGTCCACCTTTCTCCAGTCCATGGGACCTTTGGAACTGCCTGAACATTCTTTTGTAGAAGAACCAAGCAAGAGAGAATGGCAAGATGGAAACAAGAAACCACTTCCCTCATGAAGACAAGGGTTAAATTGGGAGAACTGTTCCTCCCACAAACCCCGCTTTTATTAAACTCCACTTGGCTGGGACCAAGGCAGAGGGCTGTCCCACTGAGCCACTGACTGCCCAGACAAAATGCTGTGCATGGGATGTCTTGAGCCCTGTACCCTGGACAGTAAAGACTGTGGCAGAAGCGTACAAGGGCAAGGGCAACTGGCTTTCACATCAGACTTCCTTCTTTCTTTTCCATCCTGCTTTGGAATCCAGCCGAGCACAATTTGCATTCATGTAGAATGCCCTCCAACTCATTTTCACATCTCTGCCATGGGGATATTTAAATACAACATCTTATTCTCAGGAACTACTGTAGGGAGGTTCGGTCTTGAGAACCCTTAAGGATAAGTTGGTGATCTTGGCTGATTTGTCAGTATAATCACTTCTTTGGAGAAAGAAGGGCAGGAGGATTTAAGGACTATAATCAACCATATGACAGATAGAGGCCGGAGAACACATGCAGCCAAAGCTAATGCCAGGTCTAGTCTGAGAAATTTTGGAAATTGCAGGAGACAAAACAAGTAGGAATAGCCTTCAAACTCTAAGAAATAAATGGTTATCTCTCATTGATCCAATCCTATAGAGGAAGGGAGTAGACTCAGGCTTGTTTGAGTTTGGACAAAACCACTTCCCCCACGTAGGAATCCTGCTGGGCCCTATTTACAAGTCACAAGGAAGGAATCTAAATTTACATTGAGCCCTAAGCAGAAATAACAATCAATGTTTACAAAGGGCTGCTGCTGAGGAGGCAGTGTGGCTGGGCTGTAAATAGCCACTCAGATGCTTTCTGAAGTGTGTGCAACCAGAATGCATGTGGACTGGAGCCTCTGGCAGAAATCCTGTACTGTTACTCAGCAAATCCTTTGGTTAGCCTGTACAGCCACTTCACACAGCTCTGTTGTAGACAGTCACCAGCTTGCTGCTGCTGGAGGTTGGGAGAGACGCTCCTACCATACAGAGACGTACATAATCCTGAGACCAGAAATCCTCATCAGGCAGAGACATATTTGACAGAGGGTGGAGCCCAACAGAAATTGTGTGTCCCTAAGCCCAAGAGCAGGGAAGCTGTGGAGACTTCACCCTTTTCATGAGTGTGGAGCTTCTTTGCTTGTGGAACTAAGTTCCCAGGCCCTGCTACCATATTGGTCTGAACTATAATTCTTTCCAGTTGAGACAAAATGATTTCCTTGTTTCACACGTGACAGTTTCTGCATTCACAATTAGGTGACTTAAAGCTTTGTAGAGCAAAGTAGTGGTAAATCTGCAGGCTGGGTGGAGTTGAAGTCACGCATTTGGTGACCAAATTAGGGGATTTATGCCCTCAAGGGACTCTTGAGTATTTAAGGAATCTTAAGCCATAGTCTACAGACTCACTACTGTGAATGCAGCCCTGGGAGATTGTATGATGAGATATAGCCAAAGTAAATTTCTATGTAAATTTCTAAGAAAAATTAAGATAAATCATGCATACTGGCTTAAAGGAAATTGGAATACTAAGGTAGACACCTTGATCAAATCTCACAGCTAGGTTCATTAAATAAGCATGCATGTGTGCACGCTCAAACATGGTGTAGATACAGCACGATACAGCAAAATGATGGCACGAACTTCTTGCATTGACTGACAACCAACATAGTAAGAAACTGAATTCAATGTCAGTAGAAAATAATCTAACTATGATTTCAGGTAGAACTAAAGTCCCAAAGACAAAAGACTCTCATAGCTGGTAAGAGCATTAAATTGAATGTAGAGGCGTGTGTACATGTATAGGGCAGGGAGGATTAGAAATGTGTGAACTGGACTTGACCCACAGAAGATATGAGACTAAGAAAATATAATCTAATAACATAATCTAAGTATTTCCCGGTTGGTTCTATTAATAGGACCCACCTGGTTGTGTTCAAGGTATACATTTTACTGACTGTGCTAAATGTGCAAAAATGGGCAAGGAAATGTCATGGACCTTCCATGTTATGCGTCATCATCTCAAAGTTTTGTTTTGTTTTTTTTTTTTTTTAAGATTTTATTTATTTTATTTGACAAAGAGAAAGCACAAGCAGGGATAGGGGGTTGGGGGTGAGGGACAAGCAGACTCCTCGATGAGCACGGAGCCAGACATAGGACTTGATCCTAAGACTCTGGGATCATAACCTGAGCTGAAGGCAGATGCTGCACTGACTGAGCCACCCAGTCACCCCACTTTCATAGTCTTATGAAAATTGGAATAGGGAATTAAAACAATGAGAATAGACTGACATATCGGCTAAATCAACTAGGAATATGTGTTCTCAAGTTGAAGGAAACACTCAACATTTTGTCTTCCCATCTCATGGAGGCTTCCTTTCTTTTTCCCTGATCTATCCTCCAGTGGGGCTCACTCAGGTGTGTGCCAATGGAGAGCACTATCGAGATATGAAATACGATGCCTCCATGACTATAGTCTGCTGCCACTGAATTTAACCGTGTACATCCTTACTATAACTTTTGGGGGAAGAGCACAATCTCACCCCATGTAGCTAAAATTAGAATTAACAGCAATTCTTCCATTTCAAATTCTAGGACACCCTCCTGGGAATGAAAAAAGCAGAAGAGGTGGCACACATGATATTACTCACCGTTCCTGGTAATAAATATATTTATTTATTGCCAAACCTGGAGTTTGCACGGTGTATTGAACTTCTAAAGATATACATAAAAATGATAAGAATTGGGAAAAAAAAACAAAACAAACTCTGATGTTAACGATGGCATTTCATAAATACAGTGATGGTTAATGTTATGTGTCACCTGAAATGGGATGAGGGGCACACAGATAGCTGGCCAAACATTATACCTGAGTGTGTCTGTGGTGGCATCTCCAAGAGAGACTAGGATTTGAGTTGGTAAATTGAGTGAAAATTCTCACCAGTGTGAATGGGCATCATCCAATCCATTGAGGGCCTACGAAGGACCAAACGACAGAGAAAGGGTGAATATACTCTCTCTGTTTGAGCTAGGACATTCATCTTCTCCTGCCCTCAGATGTCAGGGCGCATAGTTCTCTGATTTTTGGACTCAGATTGGAGCCGAGACTATCAACTTCCTAATTCTTGTGCCTTAGATTCAGATGGAACTATGCCACTGGCTTTCCATCTTGCAGAAAGCAGTTCATGAGGCTCTTCGACCCCCATAACCACATAAGCCAATCCCTACAACAAATCCTCTTATATCTATCTCCCTGTTAATCTCTGGATCGGTTGGTCAATCTATATGCCATTGGTTCTGCTTCTCTGGACAACCCTGTCCAGCTCATAGAGAAAACTCTTCAAATCTATAAAAGACCATTGGAATTAGTATTGCAGCTTTGCTGGTAAACCACATATAAATATTTTAAATATCAATTAATTTCTATATACTGGTTATAAAGAATTAGATAATTTAAGAGAAAAATTGGGAAGATATTTGATGTGGCAATCAAAAACGTTAGGTGGCTAGAAAAAATAAAAATATTACATGAATTGTTCTATAGAGCTATTTGTAATATTAGGTCTAAAAACATTAGACTAGGAGCACCTGGCTGTCTTGGTTGGTAGAGCATGTGGAGTCGATCTCAGGGTCATAAGTCAAGTCCAAGTTGGGCATAGAGATTACTTAAAAAATAATAAAAATAATTTTTTTAACAATAAAGACATTAAAATACAACAGTATCATGAAAGGTTCTTGCTTTACCAGATGTAAAGATTTATTGTAAAGCCACAATAATTACAGGAGTGGGAGACTGGGGCAGGGATATGCCACCAGACCTATCGAGCCAGTGAAGAGGGCCATCGGTATAAGCAAATGTGAGATAACACAGAATCAATGCTGCTTATCACTGATTGGGGAACTTAAAACATAATCATGAATTCTGTGATACTTCTTTCAAGTAGAGTCTATGTCCATCGCCTTGAATGTGGGTTGGACTCACTGACTTCTAATAAACTCTACTCATAGTAGGTTAGAAAGACATATATAAATAGATGCATACATATACGCACATAATGGAATATTATCCAGACATTAAAAATGGGGAAATCCTACTATTCACAACATGAGGGGGCCTTGAGAACATTCTGGTAAGTGAAATGTCAGACAGAGAAATACAAACACCATTTAGTCTTATCTATGTATGGAAACTAAAACAAACAAACCACCAAAAAAACAAAACAAAACAAAGCAAAGAAAAAAAACAAAGCACACAAATCATGTAGAAAGAGGCCAGATTTGTGGCTCCAGAGGTGGGGTGGGAGGATGGTGAGTGGGAGGAAGGGAACAAACATCCAGGTGTAAGATGTACTAGGGATGGAAGGCTCAGCACTGCCGTGTGGTGTGTCGATGAGCTAAGAGAGTGGATCCTAAGACTTCTCATCACGAAGAGAATTTACTTCTTTTCCTCTGTTGTATATATATGAGGTGGTAAATGTTAACTAAACCTATTATGATCATTTCACAATATATGTAAGTCACACTATTCCACTGTAAACCCTAGAAGGGGAGAGTGATGTCTTTCTACCCTTCAATCCTCTCCATTTGGTCCAAGGGGAAATTGACAGGAGCCAGATTAACAGGAGAAAAACTCGAAGTGTAATTATGTGCTCACAGAGGCCCAATAAGCACATCAGGACCTAGATGAATGACCAAGATGGCAGTTTTTATACTTCTTGGACAAAGAGATAGTAAACTGTGAGCAATTAACAGGAGAGAGAAAACTTCATTTTGGGAGCTTCTAGGAGTGAGAAATTATTTTTTTTTAGATTTTTTATTTATTTACTCATGAGAGACACAGAGAGAGAGAGAGAGAGAGGCAAAGACACAGGCAGAGGGAGAAGCAGGCTCCATGCAGGGAGCCCGACGTGGGACTCGATTCCGGGTCTCCAGGGCTGAAGGCAGCGCTAAACCTCTGAGCCACCCGGGCTGCCCGAGTGAGAAAGTCTAAGCAAACTTTAGGTGGGGTAGCGAATTAGTAAAAGTCACAAGGATCATCTATGCAGCCTTCTTGGCTCTAAGGATCCCATGTCTGTGATAAGGATGTCTCTCTACCTCCTGGTACAAGGATATAGTGCCTCCTCTTGCACGGGAGATTCATTTCTTGCTTACTGGAGACAAAGGGAGGGTGCCAGAGTGTCCTTTTGCACTGACTGTTTCTTTAGAGCTTTTATTTAGAATAATTAAAGCTTTGAATCGTGGCACATTTTGGTGGTGATCTGCCCTTGGTTCCCTATATTTCAAACTTACATACTTATGTGTGTCAATTATTTCTCAGTAAAAGTAGAAAAATAAATGTTAATTAGATAAAAAAAAATAATTTGTAGCCATTTGGGTTTGAGGATTATTTGCTATGCAGTATAACCAGGCCTATGCTGATGAACATAATGTTTTGTTTGTCTTGTTCATAATGTGCCTTTCCTTATAAGGTTGTAAACACTGTGGGGAAGGAATTGTGTTTCCTTCCCTGCCCAGCTTCTATGCCTAAACAGTTCATGCCATATAGATGCTTCTCAGACTACATAGTTGAGTGAAAACTGGAGAAATGTCTTCTGGTCTACCAGTTGTGTATCCTAAAGAAATCCTCCACAGCTAACTGGAAATGCATACAAGAGAGCTTACGGCAAACTGTCATCTAGAAACAAAAACTCATAAGCAAAACTGAAAACAGCTACAAAATCTATCATTTGTCCAATAGATAAATCATTGTGTTATTTTCTCACAAGGGAGGAACATGAAATAGTGATTTTCAAAAAACAATGCATGACCATTTTCAGTAGCATGCTAGGATCTCAGAAATCCAGTATAGAGTGGTAAAAAAGCAAGTCAAAGAAAAATATATGAAGTCTGCTGCCGTGTATTTATTTTAATTATTTAAAAAGATTTTATTTGTGTATTTGAGAGTGAGAGAAACTGAGTGAGAGGGAGAGAGCATGAATTGGGGGCAGGAGGCAGAGGGAGAGGAAGAAGCAGACTCCCCGCTGACTGGAGAGCCCAATGCAGGACTTGCTCAGGATCTTGAGATCATGACCTGAGCCAAAGGCAGACACTAAACCGACTGAGTCACCCAGGTGCCCCTGCTGTCCTCTATTTAATTTTTTTTAGAAATGACAAAGATGAAATGATACAATGTTGAAGATAAAATGCACGTGTAAAAAAAAATCATATGCAAACTCTAGTCCATTATCAACACAGATTTCGGAAGGGTGGTCTCCGTTGGGTAATGGAGACAGGTGGATGGGAAGGGAAATGCTCAGCAATGGTTAGGGTCTCTTTCTTAAACTGGATAGGGGCTACATGTTCATCTGCTATCTCTTTTAGTTTTCTCTGGACTTATAAATATATTTATGTGATTCCTTTTACGTGTAAAATGTTTAACACATGTGTGGAAACAAATTTAAAAAACCAAGAGAAGGGTCAACGTGAGTTACGGTCTTGAGGAGGAGCGCTGAAGTAGGCCATTGAAATGGAAGGTGCAGTTACTCTCTTCAGCTGAGGGGCACCTCTCCACTGTGCCGTGTCTCCCTCAATTATCACCCCGACCTGCCTGCTGCTAAGGGTAGGGTGAGAATAAATCCAGGAACTACAAATCCAACTTGCTTTGTGTTGATTATTTCCTCTGAGCCAGACATGGGGCTGAGCGTTTGATCTATTATAACCCGTAATCTTCTCAACCTACATCAAGGCCATGTGACCATTTCCATTTTAATAAGGGCCTTGAAGATGAAAAGTGTTAAGAAACTATTTCAAGGTCACTCAACTGCTAAGTGGAGGGGCTGGAATTAAGATCTCTGCCTCCTGACAGTTCATTCCATTCTGGCAGGTGCTTGGAAAGCCCATGGGAAGGCATTCTGTGAAATTTGATGTATGTGATGCAAGTTACCAAAAATATTTCCATAATTTTCTTTACTCCGGCCATCTCATGCCATAGGTGAGGCTTGAAATATGCCTGCCATCTAGCCTGAAAGTCTCATTGCTTTGAGAATGAGACCATTTCTGTGGCCTGATGCCTGCAGTCTGCCATGAGGGTGGTGGTTCCTGCAGTCTAACCTGCCCATGGCAACCACAGAAGGACCAGGGTCTTCCGGTTGGCACCGACATTGATTAATTGTGCACTTTTCAGACAAAGGGCTCAGTAAATGCCATTACTTGTGCAGAAAACTAAATAGCAAATACCCACCCCTGTGTCCTCATTGGATGGGGAGAGACAACCCTTTATTTCAGGATGGAGTGCCAGACGCGGTGGGAGGCAGGCACTGGGCAGCACAGAATCCCTGATTTCCTGGAACTTGTGCACCAGGGGAAGGGAAAAGCAACTAAACAAGGAAGCAAATGCATAGACGAGACAATGCCAGACAGCCACGTACGCCTCCAGGACAATACAACAGCGTGCAAAGGCAGGGAGAGGAGGGGGTGCTTTTGACTGAGGGCAGAGAGAGGCTTTCCTAGGAGATGCCATCTGATCTGAGATCTTAATGTGAAAAGCTAAATAAAAACGCCAGCATGAAGCCCCTGGGCCCTAATAGGTCCAGCTGAGGACACAGAAATATGAAGCCCCGAAGCCAGACCGAGAGAGCATGATGAGGAGCAGCGTGTGGGAGGTGGTCCTGAACTGACCACTGTGCCCCTAAGGGACTGCAAAAGCCCTCTGGCGGCTGACATTGTAGTTTTCAGTGTCTCTCTGACTTGTGAAGGCAGTTTTCACAGTGTGAGCCCAGATGGCTTTCTCCCCAGCCTCATCCTATGTCTAAGGCCTGGCTTTCTGTACTTACTTGGAACCTGGGGGCAGGAGATGCCACAGTGAAAGCTCTGTGCTGAGTGGCCTCCCCCGTCATCGGGTTACCACCGCCTTGCTGCCTGTCCAAGAGAACTGCAGAAGCTCGTGTGTAATACTGGGGGCTCACATTGGAGCCCACCAGCCAGGCTTTGGCCAAGCTCTGGGGACCACTTCCCAAATCTCAACCTTCCTAATCTTTGTATCAGCATCCTGTGTCACTGTTCACTGGGTCTGGCTCACTTGTTAAAACTAGAATTTTGTTCCTGAGCCAAAACCCTGTATCTGGGATTATTTCTTGGTGATACATTTCACTGATGACTCTTGGTTCACTTTCTCCTCTGGATAATGATAATGATAATAGAATTTACTAAGCAGAAACATGGTGCTAGCTACCTCTCGTGGATTATCTGATCCAAGTCCTCCCCGGCCTAATGAAGTGGGCCCTATTATTTCTTGAATTACAGTGAGAACATTTAACATGAGACCTGCCCTCTTCTAAAGATTTACTTATTTGTTTTAAAGGTGGGGAGGGGCAGAGCAAGAGGGAGAGAGAATCCTTAAGCAGACTCCCCACCGAGTGCAGAGCACGAGGTGAGGCTTGAGCCTAGGACTCTCACATCACGACCTGAGCTGAAATCAAGAGTTTCAGTTGACTCAATTGCCTGAGCCACCCAGGTGCCCCAAGACCTGCCCTCTTAACACAACTTCTAAGTGTCGTCTACAGCGTCGCTCACTATAGATGTGATGTTGGAGAGTGGGGCTCTAGAGTGCATGTAACTTGCCATCGCTGAAACTTTACAGCCACTGATTAGCTATGAGATCAGGCAGCAGTTGTCGTTCTGGGACTGGCTTATTTCCCTTAGTATAATGTTCCCGCGTTCACCCATCTTGTCCTATATATCAAGATCACCTTCTTTTTAAGAGTGATAATATTCTCCTATATATATATATGCCACATAGGTCCTTTATTCAACCAGTAATGGCCACTTAGGTTGTTTACACACCTTGGCTCTTATAAGTAATGCTGCAGGGAACATGGGAGTGCAAATACCTCTTTGAGATCCTGATTTTAATTCCTTTGGATAATAGTAGGGCTGCTGGATCATATGGTGGTTCATTTTTAATCTTTTGAGGAACCTCCATACTGTTTTGCACAGTGGCTGCACTAGTTTACATTTCTACCAACAGTGCATGACGGTTCCAATTTCTCAGTAATATTTATCCTTCCTTCCTTCCTTCCTTCCTTCCTTCCTTCCTTCCTTCCTTCCTTCCTTCCTTCTTTTCTTCCTTTGTTTCTTTTTTCCCTCTTGATATTAGCCATTCTGACACATGTGAGATGAGGTCTTGAGGTTTTGGTGTGTATTTCCCTGATGATGAGCGATGTAGAGCATCTTTTATTGTTTCTGTGGCCACATGTACGTTTTCTTTGGAGAAACATCTATTCAAGTTCTTTGCCCATTTTTAAATAGTTTCTTCCTCTCTTATTTTTTGTTTTTGCTAATTAGTTGTAGGAGTCCTCATATACTTCATATATTAACCACTTATCAGATATTTGTTGGCAAATATTTTCTCCATAAAATGGGCCCACTTGATATGTGTAAGAACACCGAAGACAAAGCTTGACTGGAGATGTGCTCAAAGTCAGGTATGAAGTGACAGAGCCTCTGTCTTGAAGGTTCTCAGTCACAGCAAGGACTCTGCACCTCCACCCTCCGGGTCCCCAGACATATCCACTCCAGGACCACCCTGGGCCCCACTGCACATTACTAATGCCACCCGCTCACCAAGGACATTCTGGAAGGAATATTTACTATTTCCCTTTTTATGGGAGAGAAAACCTGATGCTTAGCATTTGAAAGGTCTAACAGGTGGACATGGGTCCTCCCAGTCATGTAGTGACCTGGGCCATCATGGTGCTGCTGTGACACAAAACTATGGCTTCCTTGAACAAGTAGACCAGGTCTGCAGCCCAAGATGTTCCTAGACCAGGCATGCCAGCTTCATCTTAGTTCCCCTCCATGCTCATAGGCAAGTCATCAAACTCCCCACAAATCATGCATTTGTTAAGTGAAGCCTCCTTGTGATCTGTTCTCAATAAGACAGTCATCTCCATGGTTTTATTTTCCTTTAGGAGTTAATTATAGCAACCATCCAATGATTGCAGCAGGAACTGCTTTTCTAGCAGATTTCTCCTCCTGTGAGTAATGCTGGACCTAGAGCAGTACCATTCAGATCAACATGGTGCAGGCAGGGAGACCCCGCTGGACCACTAAGAGTCCCGATGCTCCTGCAGGAGGCCCCCTCTGCTGTAGGCGCACCACTCCCGCCAGCGAAGCCCCTTTCTGAGTGCCAGGCTGGTATCCGCATCTGCTCTACTCTGGGAATTCATCAAGGAGGGGTCTTGGCACCCAGGATCCCTAGTTTCTTCTGCTTAGGGTAGCTGGTCCCAGAAGCAATGCCCTTCTAAGACATTTGTTGGGAATCAGCCCAGCTCTGCAGCCCCGGGAACATTTTCTTGTCCAGGTATCCTGAGAGTGGCTTTGATCCTCCTTTTAAGCACTGGACTCAACCTCCTCTCATATACAGAGGGAATAAGAGCATGAGATGTAAACAGAGACAGGACATCTTTAAACACGTTCAAAACTTAAAAAAATAATCATAATTCTGTTGAAATGCAAATCAAGTAACAAACCAATTTATCTTAACTAGCTTCCTGTTAGTTCATCCTCTCAGCTTATAGATAGATTTCCAGCACGTCTGTACCTGGATATGGGTGTAGAGGGAGATATTTGCACAATATACGTGCACATGCACACACACAACATGCATGTATACAATGCATATGTTATAGTCTAGATTTTAAAGCACAAAACAATTTCCATAAAGTCAGTACTAAGTGTCAATGGTTGCTCCCCCTGAGTGGATAAGGGAAGTATTTCCCTTCACTTCCCCTGGTTCGTCAGGCAACATGAACTGTGCTGCCAGACTCAGATGCCAGTTGTTCCCGGTCCAGTTCGCGAAGGCCTGTGCCCTGAAGAAGAGGTATGTGAGGAAAGAAAAATAATAAGAGATCAGAGAGATGACGCTGAGAAAAAGAGCTCCTCCCAGGGTGGAGGGACTGAACTGAGGTGGGAGGCCACAGCGTGGGACCTCAGGGGATGCTCAAAAACCTGGAATCCATACCCTCTGCAGGAACTTTTGGTGGCATCCAGCTTCTCCTGGCCCCCAGGACTTCTATGGAAGGCAGCTCATGGCAAATGTCAATGCAAAACACACCCCGGCCACCGGTGCTCTCCAGCCTGGGAATGAGTGAGTGCCTTGAGGCAGGGGCCACACCACCCTCAAAACATCTGGGAACCGTAGTCTGCCCAGCTAGTGACACACAACTACGTTGGTTTATAGGAAAGGAGAAAGAGGTATGTTGCTGCACATATTTCTTAAAACGAAGATTCATCTTGCGGTGTGAGTGCGTAGCTGCTAAAGTAGAACCATGTCTGTCAAATAGCTCTGTCTCCTCATCAAGGATCGCTCATCCTCTTGAGATGGTGTGGGCGGGAGTGTTGGGAGCAAGACGCAAAATTCTAGAAAAAAGTGTTAAAATGATCTTCATTCAATACATCAAAGTATCCCCTGAGTGAGCAGTGCACGTTAGGAACATAAGAAGGGCACTGGGAACATAGCACCAAAAATCCTGAGGCTGTGACCCTCAGCGGTGAGGAACGGGCAAAGGAGTTGGTTGTGGGCTTGAAGCTGGTGGACGGTTTTCACACCTCAATGGACACTGCTCAGTGTGGAACAGTGATGGTTTAGCTCCTCACTGCATCCCAGGTGTGACGGGGAGGGGAGCTGTGTAGAACAACTGGATTAGGAGATCAGCTAAGTCGGACAAAAA
This sequence comes from Canis lupus baileyi, assembly GCF_048164855.1. NCBI lineage: Eukaryota > Metazoa > Chordata > Mammalia > Carnivora > Canidae > Canis > Canis lupus. The sequence goes on from NC_132858.1 coordinate 55,652,793, forward strand.
CTGAAATACCTTTTATATTCCACAGACCAGATGTCTTCATGAGGTTAAAATGGAGGAGGACTGGGCATCTGATAGGGATAGTGTGATATTATTGATGGTGGTGCCAGAGAAGAGGGTCCCGTAGGGCTCCAGTTGGAAGCCCTCCAAAATATAAGAAATTCCTACTGCTGTAGGATTGTGGTTCCATGTCTGTGGTTCAAGCAACTCTCAGAGTTGAGAAAGTCAGGACTCTAAGTGTATAGGGCACTGCATGGATACCAAGACGGGTCTCCTACCTCAGGATGAGCGCTGTCATCAGGCTATAGAGGAATGCTTGTTATCTGTGAACTAGAGGGAGTGGTCCACGGGTGGGGATGACGAGGACGAGCAAGAACACATGGTGAAAATAGCTAATGGCTCTTGTTTTTCAGTGTGAGGTTGACCATCATGTTGAAAACATAACAACCTAGAAAGTTTAGCTAAAATCTGAGGGTATAGAAAGTTCTCACTAAGGGTTTGGCTATGAGAGAACATTGTGTTGGGGAAGCTCGGGAGGAATGAGGGGGTGCGGATAAGGCACCGAGCAACTCTGCTCTCAAGAACGGCTTGATTTTGGTTGATGGGCTCAAGAGTCTTCATGCGTGCCATCGGTTGACTTCCAAGATCCACTGGCACAGCGTGTTTAAGAGATTTCTAGGCTGGTACACATGGAAGTTAGAGGTTCTGAGGCCGGAGGATGGTGACAGTGGTTTCATTCATGTTTGGTGAGGAAAACAGAAGCTACTCTTGAAGTCAAAGTAGATCAGCGTTGATGATATTAGTGCAGGGAAATAGAGGTGTGTGCCGTGTTGAAAGAGCTAGAAATCTGCTACGGACCATCTCAGCTGGGATCACGAACACGAGGGATGTCTGCACATCAGCCCGCGGCAGCAAATGCAACTTTCAGGAAGGTGCTGGAAACCATACGGCTGGATGTAACTGTTCCAGAATATGACCTCTTCTCTCTATCAGCCTCCCTTGGACCCCAAATCATATCGGAAATGTGGGTCCTGGCTTCTTTTCCACAAGGCAGCGGTGGTCTCGGGAGGAATGGTGGCTATGCTGAATTGGCCACGGGTCATCCAGCGCACAAGGTCCGTGATGTGTTCAACACCCTGCAGCCTCGTACCAGGAACCAGTGAGACCTGTTTTACAGTATATCTTATTTTATTCCTTAATCCTTTTTTATAAGTTTCTACAAAATCCACATCTCTGCCTCAGACTAACTTCAGAGGATGTGAACATGAATATTCCACAATCCTGGCCTGAAAGGAGACACAGATTGAGGACCATGCCTATTTTTCCAGAAACTTCTCTTTTTGTGTGTGGTCCCTATGCCCAAATAATTGTCTACCATTAGGAGCAGAACTCTGAAGACCTGGGGCTGAAATTATTTAATAAGTGTAAAGGGACACTAATTCAAATAAATAGTTAAGTTTGTAAATGAAAAGAAGCCAAAAGCATTGTTTACCCTTGGATGGAAAATAATGAACATTTTTCTTTTCTTTTAAATTTTCAGCCAGTAATTACCTCATCAAGCCAAAGCAATAACCCCAGTTTTGAGATTCAACAGCTCTCAACACTGTTTGAATATCAAATTTCAATCTCCTACTTCTACGGAGTAGAAACTCTAGGGGCAGCATGAGTGGAAGGAGGGCTTTTCTGGGAATATCTCAAAGGTTAGTGAAGAGTACAAATAGCAGTACCATCTCCTGCAGGTATCTCTTTGCATGCTTAATCAACTTAAATACCATGCTACATCGATTTGAGATAAGGTGCGTTACCGAATGTGCCAGAAGGTCTTCGTTAAAGGTTGCGTTAATACTGCGAGTGCTCCATAGTCAGTGCTTGTGGTATGTTCCTCTTACTCCGTACTGATTTCCCATTAATGCTGACTCATTTGACTCATTCATTTTGCACTCAGAGAGCATCTGCGCACTATCGGCTCTGCTAGTTTCACAGGCAAGGGTTTGAAGCATCACATCTGCAGAGATGAAATGTAGGACAGGTGCAAAAAAAATCTCTGCAAGTGAAAATTCAGTGGGGAAATTTGAAGAGCAATTTTTTGCTAAGCCGAATTTTACCTGGATACCACTCAAGTCGGGATTCTTCTCTAAAATGAAGAGCATGGGACAAGAAGGACATGGATTTTAATTAATGATACGGTGTTGAGATAGCGTTTGGCATTTAGGATCATTTTAGAATGGGTTATCTGCATTTCAATATCTGGTAGAAAAAATCACTGGTTCCTGAGTTGAAATTCTGTCTCTATGTCTTATTAGCTAGAGGATGCTGGGAAAGTCATTGAACTACTCTTTGTTCTTTGGTTTTTTCTCCATGTAAACCAGAAATAATAATGACTATAATCCAGAATTTTTCTGACCATTAAACAAGAGAAAGGTGTAAAGTCAAGTAGCAGAAAGAGACAGAGAGAGATTTCTGGATCTTACAGTATATTTTGTTGAAAAGACACACAAATTTCATACAGCCGAGCTTCAGTACTCAGAGGACCAGGGCTTAGTGGGTCTATACTGCATGCCCATGAGGGTTTTAATCCCCATAATATAAATATTCTCACCAATTTGAGATAAGGAAACCAAGGTGTAGGTTAAGTGAGTTTTTCTCAGGATGACTGAATTCATGAGCTACATTACTAGGATAAGAACCAAATGTACTTGAGCTCAAATTCCCTGATTTATTCACAAATTACAATGCCTTTCAGCTCAGAAATCAAGTTAAATCATAAAATTGAAGTAAAATGTTATAGGGCTCCATTTTCCCAAATGACTAGCTCATTTTTTCAAAGACTATTCTTTAACTAATTCATCCTTTCTCCAGTGGTCAGAAAAACACAGTCATTATATGCTTGATTATTTTTTAGGCTTTTTATTTAATATTATCACACAGTGCATGCTTGTTCGCCTCTTCTTCCTACTAAACTCCCACCAAAATGGCTCTAAAAAGCCAAAAGCCAAATAAGCTACAGCAGTGTCGAACATGAGTTGGGCAGGTGAGAGTTTTTGTCTTTAGTAGCAAAGTTATCTTCTAGCAGATTGAATGTTGGAGGTGTTTGCAGACCCCCTGGCCAGTGAAGCTGCAGGTGGATGTTCCAGGGCCCCGCAGCAGCTTCACTATCAGTCCTGACATCAAGCTCCCTACTTCCTCCCTAGCCTGGGCGCACTGGATTTTTTTTCGGCGTGCTTGTCACCTCAGCTTCTCGTGGCATCATGTCTTCCCGGTGCGTTCAATGCGAGGAGGAGGTAGCAAGGGTGGGAGGGCTGCCCCCACCCCCACCCCCACATGGCATCCTTGGCCACACCTGAAGCCCTGAAGAGCAGGTGTTCTTGGGGTCTGCATGGTGTTTGCAGCCTGCTGCCTAGGGGTGTGAGCTCTGAAACCACGGGGTCTGCGGGGATCAGTAGTCACAGAGCGTTGCCAGTCCAGCCCTATTAATAGGATTCTAGTCTGTTTGCTTCCAGTTAATTCTACGTCCTTCCAACCTCAACCAAGACACCGTGTGGACACTAAGTGTAAACTGGCTCCGCTCAGCCCCTGGCCCCCATGCTCTGCTCATCGCCCTGGTCTTCACGTTGCCAGCAGTAAGGAATTGCAGCCTCAGCACAGAAGCCCCCCTCCTCTGTAAGTGGTTCTTGCTAAGCAGACTCCTGTCCCTGGTCTGGTAGGGAAAGCACATAAAAGCTGCTTGAAAGGATTATGGGGTCCTCTATCCGAGCAGCACGTGTACTGTGTTCTTGTAATGCTTTATTTGAAGTGACACTTTGGCAAATCCTTATCTTTGCACACGTCTGTCCCGACCCGCTACTTCTACCGAAGGTCCAACTTCTTTATAGGAGTTTGGGAAATGATTCCCAAAGAATTCGGTACAGACCAACATGCTGTACTATTCGGGTTATGTCCCCCAAGATTATAGCCATGGTGTGTGTGAGGTCTGCCCTACAGATGACCGCGGGGGACGCTGCAGCCAAGCTTTTCACTCCTGTGTAACATGGGTGCCCGACTTCGGGCCAGGAGGTGCTCTACTTCTTGCATCCGGCCATTTATGTAGTGAGGATCTGCCACCTGTCACAGCCATTGTCATTGTCAAATTTTAGAGATTTTGAATCTTTCCCATTTACTTCTAGGAACATGGTCGTTATTCAAATATGTTATCTCTCTGTGTATCATTCATTAAAGTTTTATAGTTTGGGATGCCTGGTGGCTCCATGGTTGAGCGCCTGCTTCTCCCTCTGCCTGTGTCTCTGCCTCTCTGTCTCTCATGTATAAATAAATAAAATCTTAAAAAAAAATAAAGTTCTATAGTTTGAGTTATCATCAATTTTGGAGTCTGTGTGTGTTTTTATTTTCACTTAGGGCCTGTCAATTTCTTGTTATCATTTCTTATAAGTTGTTTTTTTGTTTTTTGTTTTTTTTTTTTTGCCGACATCCTTGATGGTATCTTTTCGCACATATATTTTTCTTTCTGTGTGTTTATTGCTATTACCTACATATTTTTTATTTTTTTATTTTTATTTTTTAATAATAAATTTATTTTTTATTGGTGTTCAATTTGCCAACATACAGAATAACACCCAGTGCTCATCCCATCAAGTGCCCCCCTCAGTGCCCGTCACCCATTTTGTAGCTGGGGATTGTTACTGTATATTCTAATTTGAGGTTTTTTTGAAAGTTTTATGGGTAGATAATTATGAGTTTCCTCAAATTTAAAAATATATATACTTTTGAATGTAATTTGTTCTCTAATTGCATTGACTAGGGCAGAAAAAAATGTTGAATGATAAGAATGCTATTAGAGATGCTGAACTTGTTCCTGATTTTCTCCTGGAAAACCTTTCTTGTTTCAGTTCTAAATATGATGCTGGATATTGTTGTTGTTGTTGTTTTAAAGATTTTATTTATTTATTCATGAGAGACACAGAGAGAGAGAAGCAGAGACACAGGCAGAGGGAGAAGCAGGCTCCACGCAGGGACCCCGACGCAGGACTCGATTCCGGGTCTCCAGGATCAGGCCCTGGGCTGAAGGCAGCGCTAACCGCTGAACAACCCGGCCTGCCCTGGATATTGTTTTAAAATACGATCTTGGGGCTCCTGGGTGCCTCCATCAGTTGAATATGTGACTCTTGATTTTGTTCAGGTTGTGATCTCAGGGTCATAAGATCCAGCCCCACCTGCATTAGGTTTCATGCTGAGAGTGAAGTCTTTTTTGAAATTTTCTCTCTCCTTCTCCTTTAGCTCCTCCCCCTGCTCATGTACTTGCAGGCCTGCACTCTCTCTCTAAACTAAATTAATAGAATCTTCAAAAAGCTCTTTTAAATTAATAAAATATGATCTTTATCAAAGGACTTAATTTGAGTTCTTTCCTTCCTTCCTCTGTCCTTCCATTTTCCTCTTATTCTTTTCCTCCTCTCCCCTCCTCTTTCTTTAATTTAATTAATAATAAATATTGAGGTCCTAAAAGAAAAAAAAATTCTAATTATATAAGGTGATGGATGCTAAATGTATAATCATTTACTTTTATCAAATAAAAGTATACTTTTGTTACTTTTATACTTTTATCAAATCATTATGTTGTATAACCTCAATGTTATATGTCAATTATATCTCAATTAAAAAAGAAGTGTGCAATTACACAAAATATGCTCCTTGACTCTCTAGTATTTACCATGTATTTTTTCACTGATAACTTTTTATTTTGAAATTATTTAGGATTCAAAATGTTTCAAAATCAAATCATTTATTTGATTTATTTGATTTGAATTATTATTCAAAATGTTTCAAATTTTTTTGAATTTATTTTATTTATTTGATTTGAATTATTATTCAAAATGTTTCAAAATCAAATCATTTATTTATCAAATCATTATGTTGTATAACCTCAATGTTATATGTCAATTATATCTCAATTAAAAAAGAAGTGTGCAATTACACAAAATATGCTCCTTGACTCTCTAGTATTTACCATGTATTTTTTCACTGATAACTTTTTATTTTGAAATTATTTAGGATTCAAAATGTTTCAAAATCAAAAGTACCCATGTGCCCTGCCCTCTACCCACCTTCTCCGGTGGCCATATCTAATCAAGCCATAGGACAATGTCAAAACCAGAAAATTAATGTTACCATCATACTATTAACTCAAATAAAGATCTTATTTGATATTTTCCAGGATTCATGCACTTTGTGTGCATGTGATAAAATTTATGTAATTTATGAAATTTTGTGTGTGTAGATTGGACTAGCCATCACCAAAATCAGGTACAGAATCATTCTATCACTAGCTAGAAAGCTCTTCAGGTCAAACTATAATAGTTGCATTCTTTCCCCAACATAACCTCTGGCAACCACTGATTTATTCCCCATCACTACAAATGTGTCACTTTGAAGAAGTTACATAAATGGAATCATGTGATATACGACTCGTTCGGGTTGGCTTTTTCACTCTACGTAATTCCCTTGAGATTCATCCATAGTATTTGTTGAATCCACGTTCCATTCTCTTGAAACACTGAGTGGTACTCCATTATCTGGTGTACCATGGTTTTTCAGCCATTCACCTGATGAAGGACATGGAATTGTTTCTAGTTTTTGCCCATTTAAAATACACCTACTCCAGGGTACAAGTGTGTGTAAATGTAAGTTTCCCTTTTCCAAGGATAAATTACCACCAGTGTAATTTCTGAGCGGTAGGCCAAGCGCAGGCTCCAATTCACAAACCTGCCACGCTGATTTCCACGTATCATGTTATATTCCCACCAGCAATGTATGAAAAACCCAGTTTTTCCATGTCCTCACCAGCATTAGATGCTGCCAGTATAATTTATTGTACCCATTATGGTAATTGTGTAGTGTTATCTTCTTATGTTTTAATTTGTAATTCTCTCACGGTTAATGAAATTGAACATCTTTTCATGTGGTTACTTACCATTCTCATCTTCCTGGGTGAATGAATTGAAGTCTTTTGCTGATTTCCTAATTGGGGGCATGTTAAAAGAGTAATTTTTGTGATCATTTTACTATTGAGTATATGTTTTATTAACATAAAATGACATTTTTAAAAAAATTTTATTTATTTATGATAGTCACAGAGCGAAAAAGGCAGAGACACAGGCAGAGGGAGAAGCAGGCTCCATGCACTGGGAGCCCGACGTGGGATTGGATCCCGGGTCTCCAGGATCGCGCCCTGGGCCAAAGGCAGGCACTAAACCACTGCGCCACCCAGGGATCCCTAAAATGACATTTTTAATGACATTTTTTACATTTATGCTGTTCAAATATGTTCAAATATTACCATAACTTCTTACATTCTGTTTTCAGGATTTTTTTTGTTTTTGTTTTTTTTTTAGTATCTTTGCTCTTTACTCTTTTATTCAAAGATTTTATTAGAGATATTGCATTCAAGGCTGTGTGGACCTTCAAAGAGATAAGCAGTATGGGGCAGAGAGGAAGGTGAGCCAGGAATCACGTGCAGGAGTCAGGGTGAGGAGGCTTCCTGGTGGATCTAAACCACAGCATGTAAGCACTCCTATAAATTAGGCCTAAAATGAAGCAAGGTTGAGACTTCAAAAAAATAATGAGGAAAATAGTGCAAAATCTACAGAAAAAGCCCCAGAAGCTATGTTTTTTGGGACCAGACTATAAACCTCAGAATTAAATTATTAGCACATTATATTGTTTTATATTGAGGCAGATATAGGTTTTATTCTGGATATTAAGGATAAAATAAAGATTAAGCAAGATTTTCACTATGGGATATTCTGGATTCCTGCAGAGGGGGTGGTCCATACCTGATTTTCCATATTAAATGATAGGCTGTCGGGTTCTATGAAAACTCTGGTGTCTTATGCAATGCTGATCTCTCCCCACTGTGCACCTGTTTAGTGCATTTGGAAGCAGGTGTTTCCAGCCATCCCGTGATGCTTCCTCCAGACGAATGTTACAATATCTGCAATACAGGTATGCCACAGTTCCCCAGGCCCCAAGCTGACCCGGACGTTCTTCATAAAAACAATGCATTTACAGCTCCTCTGAAGGAATTAAGGAACGGATTTCCATTGGACAATTTCCAATCAATGTGAGCAAACAAGAGTTTTGTTGCCACTCTAGAATGTGTGGAAATCTGCAGCACTGCCCTGATTTGCTGTCTATATGGGCCTAGCATTTTCAAAGGAGACATATGAAGAACCCAAATGTCAATTGTCCAAGGTAATGGAATATAAGTAAAACAATGATTTTTTTAAAGGATTCTTCTTAAGCATTCAGTAGTATAGTTCGTGATAACAATTTTTTAGTGAAATAGTGTACTGCAAGCCATTTATAAACTGTGAAAACTAAATATGCTGTATATATATATATTTCAACTTTTCTTGATATTTTTTTTATCAACCATTCTTTTGCTAAGTTCACTTTTTTTTTTTTTTTGCTAAGTTCACTTTTAACAAACATTTTCTCAGTGTTTAGCATGTACCAAGCACTACAGAACTGTGCATTACTGAGCGAGCACAAAAGATAATCTCTGTGTTCGTGGAACATAGAGGATAGAAGAAGAGATAGAAAATAAGCAGATAATTAAACAACTGTAACAGATAAATTTGAAGTTAAAGGGAATAAGAGATGGTGTTTTAATTTTCATTAGAGAAATTTTTAAATAAAATAGCTGGATGCACTTTCTTTCAGGAATCAGGGCATAACTCTTCTCCCCCATGAGTGTGGGCTGGACTCAGAGACGTACTATGGAAGAAAGTAAGTAAAGAAACAACTATTAACTTTACAGTGGAGAACGCTGGCAGAGACGGCTTAACCCAGGGGTCAAGCCCAGCAGCTCCACTGATAAATCATGTTGATATCGTGGACCCATGAGGCCGTGTGTCCTGATGAGGGCACTTCACCTCCGTGGATTCTTCCCCCAAACCTATAACCCAAATCTAATTATGGGGAAATACCAGGCAAAGCCAGGTTGGATATATATGCTGAAGGTAGGTTTGGCAAGATTCGGAGACGGGCTGTCTACAACAGGTGAGAAGGCACCAGTAACAGAACATGACGCACCGGTTTCTAGATGAAGCAACTAGTTTTTGTTGGTTCCTTTATTGATGTAGGTAAAGAGGTTTGGGAATGTTTCAGTTTGGAAATCTGCTGCTGAGACCCGCACGCGACATGGAGGGTCGGGAAGCTCCACGAAGATACCCAGCTTGCTGTGTGCGTGTGCGAGGCGTTAGACCAGAGAAGGTATTTGAATCTATGAGGTCACAGGAGGGGATAAAAGCTGAATTCAGGTGGCAGAGAGAGGATGAACAACAAAGGACACTGGGAAAAAAAGGCCTGGGAACTAAAAGAAAACCAGAAAGAAGGGGATGGAAGGGAGGAGCTCTTGGGAATAACAGAGAAGCAGGACTGTGGAATAGAGTCAGGAGGTTAGGTAAGGAGGGAGATGCCCACGCAGCTCATCAGACCCTGGGCCAAGGTGACTCTGAGGTCGTTGGCCGGGGAGCCAACTGGGAATAAGCCAGACTTGCCATGGGGGGAAGTGAGCAAGTGGAAGCCACACATGTAGACCATACTGACGAGTGAGAGAGGAGGAATAGAGACAGAAGCTGGTGGAGATGAGACCCCGCAGAAGCTCTGGCTTATTTCTAGAGCAGTGTCTTCTTGCTTGTGCTTGCTTGGCTTTGGGTGTTTTGTTTGTTCTTCCAAGATGAGAAGACTCGGGGCCTGCATATTGCTACTGCAAATGACCCAGGGATGGGGAGAAATCTCACACACCTCCCTAGGGTCACAAGTTCATGTACACCTAACAGCCTGTGAACGGATTCTATCTAGATATATAAGCAGCAGTCACGGAAATTGGTCAGATTGCCAAAGAAACTATATTTGATTTGGTGGTAGGGAAAAAAAAACGGCATCTTCAAGACAGTAGTCCACTCTGTGATGAGAGTTTGTGATTCATTGTATTTTGTACTATTGTGTTTTCACATTTGAAACTGTACCACATCTGATACTTGTCTACATGCATTAGGGAAATCCCTAATATTTTGTGCTTTTTCTCCCTTTTCTGGGTCTTTAGTTCTATGTTAATCACCATTTTACTAATCTTTTAATATACATATTTCTTGTTAAAGCTCTCAGAAAAAGTCAGTCTCAAGCAAAGTAGTTGAGATTGTGGGAACTTATTGGATCATCAAGCCATTTAAACAGCCTTGATTCACATGGTTATGATGAACAAAACTTGTAATTTACAATTGAATATTAGATAATCATGAAGTATTTCAAAGACTGGAAAAATTCTTAATGATGTGATTAATTCACAGTATTTATTTTCTTTTAAGGATTTTACTTCTAGTAGTGGATGAGCCACTGATGTGTGGTATATTTCCATGTCAGAAAATTTTAATGACCTATTAACTATTTACTGTTTATACCAGTCAGGAAAAATGTGCTGTACTTACATAATTAAGCAAAAACACATTAATCATATTTAATTATGTTTTTACTCTGTTGATCTATGATTATACAATTGTATGGCATGTCTGATTTGGAAAGGACTAGAATTAGTTGAGAAAATAAGGCTCTGTTCTATGCAAAATTAATGTGCACATTGTGGCTGAAATTTTCATTTGTGATAGTTCTTCTGAAAATAAATAGGATAATAGCCATGACAACATTATCTGACATCTATTAACCACTCACTGAGTATTAGGTGCCATGATCAGTGATAAATGAAAGTTTTATCTAATCTAATCCTCATCAACCCTAGGAGATTAGTGCGGCTCTAATCTCTACATAACCAAAGAGAAAGCCAAAAGAATAATTAATCTGTTTAAGTTTCATAGCTAATAAATTGCAGGCACTAAATTTGAATTCAATCAGCCAGATGAAACACAGAAACAAGTTGTCTATAAATCAGAAATACCTAGAGAGTGCCCTGTGCTTTATCCCCACTGGCCCTGCTGTGGATGAGGCCATATCATCCTGGACGTCTGGTCAATGGCTTTAGCACCCAAACTAGTCATCTTGGTGGAAATGTCTTAATCTCGTCTTCCAAATGAGGCAGCGGAAGCAGGGGGGTCTTTGCTACATGCCTACTGTTCAAATTTAATCATCAGGTGGATGGAAATTATTTTAGCTAACACATCACTTTAATGTTGTGGGACCCAGTACCCTGATAAATTTAATTCTATTCCTAGTCTGAAATCATGCTACATAATTTTTAAAAAAGATTTTATATTCATTTATTTCAGAGAGAGCATGCACAGAGTGGGAGGGGAAGAGAGGACGGGGAGGGGGAGAGAGTCTCAGGTAGACTCTGCACTGAGTGTGGAGCCCAATGCAGGGCTCAATCTCCCAACCCTGAGATCACAACCTACACTGAAACCAATAGTCAAGCCACTCAGGCACCCCTATCAATTCTTGAAAAGGGTTATTTACGTATTAATAAGCAATTTGACCTCCATCTCCAAGGTACTTTTGAATTGCACATGTTGGTGAGTACTTATGCTCCAAGGCTCGGTTCGGGTGTAAGCCCAAGAAAGTCATCCTAGTAATTCCCTAGAAGTTCCCCAATGTCCCCTTGCAGCTTGTTCATATCAGTATTTTGGCTTTTCTGAGATTTTAAAGATTAGTTAAATGGTTTCTTTTCATCTTCCCATGTTCTGGACAGGAATGCTCTTTTATTTATATTTATGGTATAGAGACACAACGAAGTGACTGGATTAGTGTAGAAACTCAGTGAATACATTCTGATTTATCCTTTTTTTTTTTTTTTTTTGTAAATGGAACAACATTGCATTTGAGAAGTGCCTTGGGGATACAAGGATCTGATTGATTGTGTCAGCTTTTAGGCAGAAGTAAATGACGGTGGTGGAAAGCCAAAGCAAATACATGGGGTACATCACCCCTTCTTTTCACCATTGGCAGTCATGTCACTGACATCCTACCCCAAACACCTGCTGAAACTTCTCCTGGTGGCATGAACAGGCTCAGCCCCTGCCCAGGGCAGGCTGGAAGTGCCTGGATATTAATGCCCTGGAAAGAAGCCCTCGACCAAAGAACAAGCAATACTCCACTTCCGCGGCTCTCAGCTTGGGTAGCACTGACGATTGTTTTGGGGAGATCCTCATTGGGACAGCCCCCAGTAGGTAACATGCACCTTAATGCACTCTACCTTGACTTTCCTTCCTTTCCTGCCTCACTTCTCCACCAACCAGGATCACTTCCTAAGTCAATAGCTTGACTCTCGATTCTTATCTAAGAGTCTGCTTCTGGGAAACCCAAACTAAAACAGACACCCGAGCAAACGCACTTATAAGGTGAGGGAACACTAGCTCCCCTGGGCGGGTCCCTTCCACCAGGCTTATGTTTCTATTACGGTCACTGTGTGGGACCAAAACCAGACTGGTGAGCAGGAAAAAAACAAAATTAATCGGATTTGGAGTCCTGGGTCCCAGGTAGTCGGTGATAGAACTAGTCTGCGACACCACAGAATATGCTTGGTAATATTTTTCATCACAAATTGGTCCTCAGAGGTCTGCCTGGGGCTCTCAGGCTCACTGTTTCCTGACAGCCAGAACCGTGTGCAGCTTCTTAAAGTTTTCTTACCACAAGCAGTAGGACTGGCTGCTGATTAATTTCAAAGCAAGCTGAAGAATTATTTTTTAGAATTTTTTCTGTGATCATTTCAACAGCCACGAAGCAGCTCTGCAAATTCTGTCAATCTCACCGGGTTCAGTTCCCACATGTGACAGATGGAAACTACTCTATGCTTAAGTCAGATGTTTATAAAACACCCAGATCATCGCCCATAATAAATGTTCAATATATATTTGTTGAGAAATGTTCACTTCTATTATTTCTGAGAATGAAGGCAGTGCTTCTTATGTGTCTTGGTAGGTAGCAGACTACTTGAACAAAAAACTCATGGGTTTTGATACAAGAATTCCCTTTGGTAATAATTTTTGGGTTATTCCAAACTCCAAATTCTGTTTGCCATATGCAGTGCCTCTGGTTCTAAATAGAAGAAATTAAGCTTAAGAGAGTCTGAGTGGCTCAGTTGGTAAAGTGTCCAACTCTTGATTTTGACTCAGGTTGTGATCTTGGGGTCTTGGGATCAAGCCCTGCACTGGGCTCTGTTTTCGGCTGGGAGTTTGCTTAGGACTCTCTCCCTTTCCCTCTGGCCCTCCACCCTGCTTGCACTCTCTCTCTCTTTAAAAAAGAAAGAAAAACTTAAGTTTAAGCTTTTGTTCAGTAATATAAATAAATCTATTCATTCATCATTGAAGCTTGAAGCTTTGCCAGGTGGAAATTAGTAGGTTTTTACCTTGTACCCAAAATAGAGAACAGGACAGAGAAAATGTTTAACCTTGTTTAATATAAGGAAATCTGATTTGTCTTTGCATTTATCTGCCACTTCTAAGTATTTTCTCCTACTCAGATTTTTTTCAAATGTCACTCTGATATTTTTTCACATATATCAATAATAATCAATTCATTTATTCACAAATATTTTCAAATACATTTAAATGTCAGGTACTGTTAACATCATGAGATAAAATGATGGAATAAACCAGGACTTACTCTTAGGGAGAGCACAGTGTACTGTACATTACAGATAATAATTATATAGTATAAGAGCAGGGATTTTAAAGAGAACTAGTATTATATGGGAATGAATTTTAACAGCAATAGCTATTGTAGGGATAGCCTTTGTAAAAAGATTTATGTATTTATTTGAGAGAGAGAAGGAGAGAGTGCATGCAAGCGGGGGAGGGGGGGAGGTGGGAAGAGAAAGAGAGAATCTCAAGTAGACTCCCAGCTGAGCACAGAGCCTGACTTGGGGTTTGACCCCATGACCCTGAGATCATGATATGAGCCAAAATCAAAGTCAGAGGCTCAATCAATTGAGCCACCCAGGTGCCCCCAAGGAAAGACTTTCTGAGGAACTGTCATTTTAGCAGACAAAGAAATAAGGGATCATGAAGTATAATGGATTAAAGGCATGGGTCAGCCAATGCAGAAGGGAGGGGTTTCCTAAGCTCATTTGGGGAGACAATGAACAGACATGCATAAGTCCTTAAGGTTTTTTTCTTTTCTTTTCTTTTTTTTTTTTTTTTTGTCTTTAAGGGTTTTGTCGATATAGTGAGATTACAAATTATAAATGCAATTGCAAAGTAGAGAGTGACTTGATGATGTGAGAACTACAAACCGTGTGGTGGGTTATGGCAGCAGAAGAGAAGACCTTCGGGCTGGAGGACATATGGACACAGAAAGCTTCTTTCTTGTATAAAGGGGTATGGAGAACCAAGGTCAAGTGTGGATTTTAAGAGTAGCTGGGCTTGGGGAGGGCATTGAATGTGTGGCCTAGCGCACAGGCCAGGGCAGTGTAAACCATGGAAGGTGAGCAACAATTCTGGCTGCTTGGAGGGTGGGAGAAATGAAAAAGAACACAGAACATTTCTGTCTCTGTCATTATACCATGAAATTCTCAGCAGCAGAGAAATGTCTTTGCTTATCTTTGTAGCAATAGACCCTGGAGAGTAACAGCTATTCAAAAGTCCCAACTAAGTAAAAGAATGAATGTTTCATGAATAAATTTGTTCAAAGGCTAGGCTTTGAGTTCTGTCTTTAGAATCTACTACCTTCCGCTGGAGCAACCCTGGGCATGTTCCCAGAGTCTCCCCTCCCTCTGTATAAAACTGCAATCTAGATAAAATGTCTGCCATCTTCCAAGGACTAATCACTCAAGAGAGTGAGAACAAGATCAAGATGTTTTCCCAAGATGAAAAGGCATAAAAGTTTGCTTTTCATATGTTCTTTATGAAGAAACAATAGAGAATATTCTCCAATTCTGCAACATGGTTACAAAACTAAATAAAATACTATTAAATCTAAATAAGATTTCTGTCCTAGATATCCATCTAGTGGGAAAGATACAAGGCACCGAGGTGTTTAACATAAAATAGCATCCGTGGAAGAAACATAATATTGTAATACTAAACTACAATATGTGAGTATTCTTTCTAAACAGTAAAGCATCATACAAACCTACCTCTGGGCCTTTGTGTTAGGACTGGAATGCAGCCTCCCCAAATCCAGATACTGAAGCCCCGGCCCCCAAGGTGACTGTGTTTGAAGACAGGGCGTATAATGAGGTAAGGAAAGGTGACATGAAGGTATAAGGGCAGGGTCCTAATTTGATAGGACTGGTGTCCTTAGAAGACAAGGAAGAAGCACCAAAGGCTTCTCTCTCCCTCCCCTACACATAGAGGGAAAGCCATGTGAGGACACAGAACGAAAGTGCTCTTCACAAGTCGGGAAGAAAGATCTCTCCAGAAAGCTATCTTGCAGACACGTCGATTTTGCACTTGTCGCCTCCAGAACTGTCAAAATCACATTTCTGTTGTTTAAACCCAACCGTCTGTGCTGTTCCCTATGGCAGCCCCCGCGGACGAATGTACCCTGTCTGTGCTCTGTCTGTATGCGTACGGGTATCTGGCGATCTAGATCTATATTACTGGATTCCCGGCTCTAAATCTATTTTCCAATGTCTTAGAAACTCTTTTTATTTGTTTTCACTGTTACACGGCTTGGTTTATGTGTTGTCACGAGACCTGAATTAATTACAGTGATAGCCCGCGGGTGGTGTGGCCCTTATACATGTGGGGCTTATTCTTCAGGTGATCGGGATCAAGATCAAAGTGTAACCAAGGATTACACTTCCTAATCAAATTAGGGAGAGGTGGAGCAGAAAGGTTTCAGCAACAGTAAAGCCTGAGGGCAGGTATTCGGTGGTGCCTAACTGAGGAAGGCGCAGCCTACCATTACAATGGATTTGCCGGGAGTGGTCAACACTCTTGACAGGTCATGAAGGTCTCGAGGATTGAAGGAGCAAAGCCTTAACTCGCCACCTTAGCTTGGAATATTGGAAATTATGACCCAAATTGTTACCAGTAACAGTCATGTGAGGTATTGTGAACAGTGTTCTCGAAGTGTGGGCATGAACCATCTGCCGTTAACCACTTGGGGTCGTGTGAAAGCGCAGACCAGCTAATTGCACCCGAATCCAAATCCTCGACATGAGTTCCGCCCGGCCGATGGGAGGAAGGTACACAAAACAATCTAGAAATTCTGCCTGTTAAAATCTGTGGTGATATCACTTTCTTTTTACTTTCTCTTGCCATTTTGAAGTTGTAATCATCCTAATTGAGCTACAATCTCCTGCACTTTGAAAATCTCTCTGATGTGCACTTGCCTCTCCAGTCGCCAGCAAATAACTCGTTTCAGTGACGTGGATCCAACAAGTAGCTCTTAGGGATCTAGAATGTTTGAAGCTTGAGTCATTAGCATAACACCTGGGTATTTTTTTTATTATTTTTATTTTTTTTAGTCTGAGAACAGTGCGTAGTTTGACTATTTAATCTTGATGGCAGAGTGTTGGGTTCTGCCAAAGCAATAGCGTACCCACTCTTCACTTGGAGAATCTGGGCCTTGGCTCAGAGACTGACGCCTCCCACCAGTGGCATCCCCCGGGGTTTACAGCAAGACTAGGGACCTTCGGGGGTAAGATACAGAGAGTAACTCCCCTTCCTAACCCCTCTACTCTAGGAAGCGGGGGGGCCTGTATTGGCATCCTGGACAACTCGGCGTATTTCAGAAAACTTTGGGAAATCCCTGTGTCAGATGCATTAGGGGAACACAGTCAAATCACCTTGAAGACAGAGAGAGAGTGTCACTTCCTTAGGTGGCAGGCACAGGGCATGCCGCGTCAATGTGCGTATTTTATACAACACCTTGTGTACAGAGGAAGACACACACATGGCCAACACACACAGGAGAAAATGCTCCGCATCACTTGCCATCAGGGAAATACAAATCAAAACCACAATGAGATCCCACCTCACACCAGTGAGCATGGGGAAAATTAACAAGGCAGGAAACCACAAATGTTGGAGAGGATGCGGAGAAAAGGGAACCCTCTTGCACTGTTGATGGGAATGTGAACTGGTGCAGCCACTCTGGAAGACTGGGTGGAGGTTCCTCAAAGACTAACAAATAGATCTGCCCTGAGACCCAGCAATTGCACTGCTGGGGATTTACCCCAAAGATACAGATGCAATGAAACGCCGGGACACCTGCACCCCGATGTTTCTAGCAGCAATGGCCACGATAGCCAAACTGTGGATGGAGCCTCGGTGTCCATCGACAGATGATGGATAAAGAAGCTGTGGTCTATGTATACAATGGAATATTACTCAGCCATTAGAAACGACAAATACCCACTATTTGCTTCGATGTGGATGGAACTGGAGGGTATTATGCTGAGTGAAGTAAGTCAGAAAAGGACAAATATTATATGGTCTCATTCATTTGGGAATGTGAAAATTAGTGAAAGGGAATGAAGGGAAAGGAGAGAAAATGAGTGAAAATATCAGAGAGGGAAACAGCACATGAGAGACTCCTAACTCTGGGAAACAAACAAGAGATAGTGGAAGGGGAGGTGGGTGGGGGGTGGGGGTGACTGGGTAACAGGCACTGAGGGGGGCACTTGACGGGATGAGCACTGGGTGTTATGCTGTATGTTGGCAAATTGAACTCCAATTTAAAAAATTAAAAGAAAAAAATAATAAAAATAAATAAAAATAAAAAACAAGAACACCTTGTGTAAAAAGGACCTCCTTCATTCCAACTTCATAGCAACTAGGAAAGTCAAGGACTAAAATTCTTAAAAAAAAAAAAAAAAAAAAGGAAGAAAGAAATCATTTAGAGAAAAAATTATCCCAATTGGAAATGATGGTATTAAACACATTTGGATATCGGGGATAAAATAAATATTGAAAAAATATAAAATGCAATTGGAGAATTCTAGAAAGTGATTAACAGCTAGATATATAAGAATTTTTAGTGCAGAGCTAGAGCAGTGCTCAGAGGACAATTAAAGACAATAATTAAACAATAATTATATCAACTTCTGTCAATAGGTTTTTAGAAATAAAAAATAACAACAAAAAAGGTAAACATCTTGAAGACATTAAAAAAGAAAGCCAATGAAGTGAATGAAGAGAAAGCAGAAGGAATAAATTAGTTGAGATAAAAGTGGAGAGAAAATTTAGGAAGACAGCTTTAAAACTGATAAAAACCTGCATCTGGAAAATCAGTATTGCAGAAAAAAACACTAGAAAAACTAATTAAGATAAAGTAGAAATTATAAAATTACAAAACAAAAATATAAAGAGGAAATAATGATGAAATAATAATCCAAACAGACAGACAAAACATCCCACAGATGACCTTGAGTTTGTATAAAAAATCCGTAAAGCCAGGCTGGACCCATAATTACAGGGAGACTCTGATCTCCCCACAGTGATCACAGGGGTCAGTATGTGACGGGCAGTGTCTGTAGGGAGAGAGAGCCGCCCTGAGCACAACGCCCGCGGGCCGGGATCTGCACAGAGGGGCTGTGCAGGGATCACACCGAGATCACCCACCAGTCTTCAGCTGCCAGAGACACCATTTCCCTGGAAAAACAGAGACACCTGAGAACACAGTCTGCTGGCCTACCTGTGGGCAAACACTCCCCCACCCTGCGGGCTGACGGGTGGGCCAGGCGGGCTGCAAACTCTGTGTATCATTGTGTTGGAACATTCTGTGGCCCCACAGGTATTTGAGCCCAAGGACTGCCCAGAGGCATAGGCTCCCAGGCTCCAGGCTCCAGGCTCCCAGGCTCCCAGGCTCCCAGGCTCCAGGCTCCCAGGCTCCCAGGCTCCCAGACTCCCAGGTCCCAGGCTCCCAGGCTCCCAGACTCCCAGGTTCCAGGCTCCCAGGCTCCAGGCTCCAGTGTCCCAGGCTCCAGGCTCCCAGACTCCCAGGTTCCAGGCTCCCAGGCTCCAGGTTCCAGGCTCCAGGCTCCCAGGCTCCCAGGCTCCAGGCTCCCAGGCTCCCAGGTTCCAGGCTCCCAGGCTCCCAGGCTCCAGGCTCCCAGGCTCCCAGGCTCCCAGGCTCCAAGCTCCCAGGCTCCCAGGCTCCCAGGCTCCAGGCTCCCAGGCTCCAGGCTCCAGGCTCCCAGGCTCCCAGGCTCCCAGGCTCCAGGCTCCAGGCTCCCAGGCTCCAGGCTCCCAGGCTCCCAGGCAGCTGGGGTGTGAGACCTGCTAGTGTCTGAGCTCGACCTGGACTCCCTCGAGCTCAAACACCTGGGGTCCAGGCTGTACCCCGGCTCGCAGGGGACCCCGGAGAGCCCAGGCCCAGGGCACAGGGGACCTCTCCGCAAGGTTCTGGGCAGTGCTCCGTGACTCTGTAATTGTTTCCAAAAGTAAAATAATAGGATATGGGGAGATGTGGGTTATGGTTTAAGTAAAATGGATGTATTTTTAAGGTAATACACCCTAAATTCTTATGGGAAATCTGAACAAGCTCTATTTAAAAAAGAAAGGTAAAATGAATAGATCTTCAGAAAAAAAATAAAGCCTGAGAGAATGCATCACCAACATATTTGCACTGCAAGAAATATGAACGTTTTTCAGGCAGAAGGAAAGAAAAACATAAAAATATGGATCACTGAAAGGAAGAACACAAGAAATAGTAATTATGTAAGTGAATATAAGAGAGAGTTTCTAGGGGTGCCTGGGGGGCTCAGGCAGTGAAGCCTCTGCGTTCAGCTTGGGTCATGATCCCAGGGTCCTGGGATTGTCCTAGGAGGGAGACCCAGGTCGGGCTCCCTGCTCCATGGGGACTCTGCTTCTCCCTCTGTCCCTCCCTCTGCTCTCCCTCTCAGATAGATAGATAAATAAATAAATAAATAAATAAATAAATAAATAAATAAATAAAACCCTTAAAGAAGAGAGTTTAGGGACACCTGGATGGCTCAGTGGTTGAGCATCTGCCTTCGGCTCAGGTATTGATCCCGGGGTCCTGGGATCAAGTCCCGCATCTGGCTCCCTGGAGGGAGCTTCTCCCTCTGCCTGTGTTTCTGTCTCTCTCTCTCTGTCTCATGAATAAATAAATAAATAAAATCTTAAAAAAGAGAGTTTCTAAGTTAAAAATATCTTTACAAGATAATTTACTGATTATTTTTAAAATGTATGACAAAGGCCAGGAGGAGAGAAATAGAAGAGAGTTGTTGTTTCTTAAACCATATGCACCAGAGTATATTCTTATGTGAAAAAGGATTCTGACAAGTTAAAGGATAGACATTGCAAAGTCATAGCTGTGACTTTTAAATAAGCATTTCAAAAGGATAAAACAAATTTCTAATAGGCTAATAATAGTGAAGAAACACTAGAGTCATAAAAACTCTCAGTTATAGAAATAAAGTTGAAAAAGAGGGAGAAAGAACAAAATATACTGGGTAAATCAAAATTAAATTTAATTAATTAAACGAATCGTTCACACATTTCAAGTAAAAAGACCCCATTTTTCACACTGCATGAAAACTGAGACCTAACTGTATGTTGATAACCAGAAATCCTTTTTAATATAAAGACACCGAGAGGTAAAAAAGAAATAAATAAAGTGATGGAAAGTGATAAATCACACTAAAACTAATCAAAGAAACAGAATGGCTATATGGATGCCAGACAAAGTAGATTTCAGAGCAAGAAATATTGCCAGGTATAGAGAAGGTCATTTCATAATGATGAAGAGGCCAATATTTCGAGAGAGTATTCTTAATATATCAACACCTAATAATAGAGCTTTGAAATACATGAAATAAAAATAACTGATAGAAAGCAAAGAAGAAAATAGACAAATCAAAGGTGAAATAGGCAATTCCCACGCTTTTTAAACTTTTATTTAAATTCAATTTGCCAACATATAGCATAACACCCCGTGCTCATCCCATCATGTGCCCTCCTCAGTGCCCGTCACCTAGTCACCCCTTCCCCTCTTACCTCCCCTTCTGCAACACAACTCTTTTCAATAAGTGACAAAAAATATGGGTGGAAAGTGAGAAAGCATATTGAATACCTGAGTAACACTACCAACCAACTAACCAAGTGGGTATCTGCAGAAGAATGCTACCTGAAACATAAAATATGCCATAAACTATAATATTTCTGCTAAAATTGAATAAAAGTAGCTTTAAAAATCAATTTTCATAGAAGTTATGAAATTAAGAATTTTTCAACTTTGTATTTTGTGTATAATTTTGTCTTAAGCTTCGATGTCTGTTACTGCTTACCTGTTTCAGAGTGCCAAAAAAGTTAATGATTTTAAATATCACAAATAGATATTGATGGAAAACCTCATAAATAAATTTCATCATTTATGTATCAAACTTCTGTGCACTGTGGGAGCCAATGACAAATAAGCAAATCACATGTAAGCTTTGATAAACTATTTATACGATGCTTTTAAACTTAGTCAAGTGTGAAATATATCATTACAGTGTGAATACACAGATTCAGAATTGATAAAGTAAAATGTTTTTGATGATTTTTACTGACAGGTGTTTTTTGAGTGAATTGGTACTGAAAATTTTAGTTAAAATATGGTTCTCTGTACATGGAAAAGCAGGTACGTCGTATACTTTACTACAGAAGTAGCTGAATAACTACTTATTAGTAGCTTAACCCTGCTTAGAACTCTGCTTATTCCTAAGGTTAATTATTCCCCAATAAATTTTGGCCATGAAACAAAGAAATAAAATTAGTATATAAAATTATTATAATAAAATTTATAAGTTATACATATTTTTTTAATATATAAATATATATTAATCAAGGTTGTCATAAAAGTTCCAATGTCCTGTTGAAATTTACATGTCAGAAACTGTTCCCTTTTTTCCTTAATTTGAAGGCAACGTCATGGGAGTGCGTCTGCTCTTGGGTGGGCAACTCTCCTACTGGACACTACACAAGGCACCTGCTGATCGCCCTGGCTGCTTCCGATGGGGTCACGGCACCTCTAAGCAGCGAAGACAGGGACCGGGTCATTTAAACTAGTAAAGGCAGAGATGGATGGATGAGAAATAATAGCCCCTGAGACACAAACAAAAACACATGAAAATCTCTATGTCTGAAAAAAAAAAGTACAAAAAGCATCCATTGAAAAACCCATTTTTGCATATCTGGAAAGGAGTGAGAGAATAATGAAGGATAGTTCTGTTCAGAAAATCTTGTAAGTCACAAAACATCTCTTTTTTTAAGGATTTTATTTATTTATTCATAAGACACAGAGAGAGAGAGAGAGAGAGGCAGAGACACAGGCAGAGGGAGAAGCAGGCACCCTACGGGGAGCTCACTGCAGGGCTTGATCACGGGGTCCTGGGACCTGAGCCCAAGGCAGATGCTCAACCACAGACCCACCCAGGTGTCCAAGTCACAAAACATCTTGAAATGCCCTAAAATTTTGTGTAGCTCTACAAATGAGAAAAAAAATTGTATATTAATATATAAGTATAAATATATACATATAAAATAAATACAAATTTATAAACACATAATTAATATACAATATAAATATATATATTTATCCCTTATCTAAATAGTAAAGAAGGCAAGGTTTTAGGAGGTGCATTCATAGAGTGTGACATTTAGGCAAACCCAGTTGATTTCAAGTATTTTGTAATGGAAGTTTTAATAGTTCTATATGAGAAAAAAATGTCTACAAATATAAGTATGTTTTATTTTCAGTTTGGCCCTGAGAGTGCTTGGGTCTATGGATAATCAGTCTTTAGTCTTATGCTTTGGAGTCATAAATAAGAAAGAAGATTCTATTTCCTTACTATGAAAAGGAGTCCACACTCAGGGAATTGGAGGGGCCATTGAGCTACCCAGGTGGCTTGAGAAAATGTTTCAGCCAAGGTTATTCTTTATTTCTTTTTTCATTGTAATCCTACCTAAGTATCATCCTGTAATGAATTATCAGCTCTTTATTTTGGCTCAGCTCATGATCTCAGGGCGGTGAGATCAAGCCCCACTCGGCTCCGTGCTGGGTGTGGAGACTGCTTAAGATTCTCTCTCTCCCGCTAAAAAAAAAAAAAAGAAAGAAAGAAAAACATTTTTTAATCTTCAGTTTACAAACTTGACAGAGACACAAGGGTCATGAGGAAAGGTGAAAATCTATGACCTCAAGTCTCTTTCCCAATGGCAGCTCCCCAGCTGTGATCCCCACCTGGCCTTCACCTTGACGTCTGTACCCTGTTTCTGCACCCTCTCTCATTCTCTCATTTGGGCTGGGCTGGATGTGGGGAGTTCTATTTTATACAGTATTGCTGGAAGCCTGATCTCTGTTTACTAATTTATTGTAGCAAATAACCTACCTGTACCATTATCTGTAATAATAATCATAAATACAAAATAAATGTGATACAGAAAAATGTTTATTGAGGGGCTAGGTATGCTAACAATTTATCAGAAATACCCAAAATATGTAAATATGAGATAACACCTAAGTAAATTTTTGCACATAGCCTCAGTAATAGTCATTAGGATAATGTTTGCAAATGACTTGCAAAATGTGTTCTATTACGATTCCAGAAAATGAAAGATGAAATGAGATCCACAGACGTTTAGCAGCTCTGTAAGACATGCATAGGGAAAACAGAAGGGCATGCACATTTTATCCATGACTTACTAATAATAATGGAACTTTTGCCAATATTTTACATTTTAATTTTACTTCCTCCATGTTTTACATCAAAGTTCTGCTTTGAAAATTTGGAAAACAAAATAACATTAATTAGAAAACATTTCAAAAATAAATCAAAAAGAATTGCCTGAGAACATACAATGGGCATTACTTTTATTATTCTCCTTCATGTTTATCTGTGAAAAAAAATTGTTTCAAAGGTTGTTTTTTTAATTAAACAATATAGTCTGCTAAATGGGGAAAGTACCAATAAGTATTTCTAAATTTTTCAAGAACTTATACCTTTAGAAAACATACTTTCCCAAATATTATTACTAGGAAAAGTTATTATCAAATAAGAAAATCATTTAATAAAGAAGGCATTTATTTTTAAGACACAAAGTTTTTATGGGATTCTACAGAGTGCTGTCATAACATATGGAGTCCAAGAATCTTTAAAGAATCTTCTGTTACAAATAACATTTGCAAGAACAATTTTTCTAAATAAGTGGGAAATACCAGAGAGGGAGACAGAACATGAAAGACTCGTAACTCTGGGAAATGAACTAAGGTGGTGGAAGGGGAGGAGGGCGGGGGTGGGGGTAACTGGGTGATGGGCACTGAGGGGGGCACTTGACGGGATGAGCACTGGGTGTTATTCTGTATGTTGACAAATTGAACACCAATAAAAAATACATTTATTAAAAAAAGAACAATTTTTCTTTTTTGGTTTTGTATCCAAATACCCGTTCCAGCTATGAACTTGTTTTTCAATTTATAAAACTTATTATTTGAACTGTAGGGATGTCTTGAGCCCATCAGTAAAGTTATTTATTAACTCACACTCTTATCTTTCCAGGCAAAGACTTTACATTTATTTTATTATATTTTTATTGAGACACAAGAGACCTACCACATATTAGTTTCAGGTGAACAACATAAGGATTCCATACTTGTGCATATTGTGAAATTATCACCATAATAATTCTAGTTAATATATAGCCCCATACATAGTTATATTTTTTTTCTTGTGATGAGGACTTTTTTTAAATAATATATTTATTTTTTATTGGTGTTCAATTTGCCAACATACAGAATAACACCCAGTGCTCGTGATGAGGACTTTTTTTTTTTTTTTTTTTTTGTGATGAGGACTTTTAAGGTCTACTCTCAGCAACTTCCAAATACACAGTCCAGTACTATTAACTGTAGTCTCCACTCTCTACATCACATCCCCATGACTTACTTGTTTTACAACTGGAACTTTGTACCTCTGATCCTCTTACATTTTTCTTTTTTGAATGCAAATAATATGTAATCAAATAGATCAGAATTCCAGGGCATGAGCTTTTGTGATACCAACATGAGCAGCTACCACATTTGTGAAATCCCGTGCTTCATGCACCCTTCTGACCTTTGATAGAAGTAGGAAGTCAGCTCAAGATAGTTCTGAAAGGGCTCCAAGAAAATAAATACCGCACCCCATTCTCCTGCTTTTCTCTATCTCCTGCGAAAACTCGCCACTAACTGAACCCCACTGAAAACTAGAGCACTAAGGAACAATTAACACACTTCATGCAATTAATACAGTAAGAGGCAAAGACTGGAAGTCGATTTGTAAAAACAAATGGGAGAGTTTCATCAAAATTACTAATGCTTCTTCAAAAGGTTTGGCACAGCAACATGGCCCCATTTGATGCTAATATTGTGTTCCAAATTTGATTGGTTCACCTCGTCATGCTCGTGGCTGAAAAATGCAGGCCAGCCTCCCCTAAACTCATAAGGACTTGCTGCTCTGTAGACTGTCACCTAGAGGACTATGGGATGTGTGCTTTCTACAAATAATCAGACCCCCAGAAAGCAGAGGAGGAAGGGGATGACCAGCGTAGCATCTTTTCCCAGGCACACCAAGTGCACCATACTTTCTCCCCCTGAGGAGAGGAGGCAAGGGAAGAGAGTGACCTGATCCCTGGATTATAATGGGGATACACGAAAACTTGCATCCTGGAGGAAGGGATCGTCCCCGTGAACACCACGCGGTCCGAGGGCGACGTTGTACAGCGTGCTGGTATCCAGTCCCCTTCCTCTTTCACCTGATGACTGTAGCACCTACTGACCAGCCTTGCCCTAGACCAGTATTTCCTTAAGGATGGAGACTCCAGGGCCACCACCCTGTGTTCCTACATCCATTAGCCATCATTCTTATCAGCTGGTGTTACTTGGATTCCACGAATAAAGACTTTCCTCCCCCTTTAATGACCAACTTTTAGATTACAGCGTTAGAACAGTAGTCATCTCAAATAGTAATAAATCCTTACTATTTTCTTTCTATTTTTTAAGCAGCATTATTAACTTTTGGCTTCATCTGTAGGCAAACGATTAACAAGCCCTTTTTCTCCCTTCTGCAGGAAGATTTGACCTTCGGTTAACTTCCTAGCTATGTTTCCCTGGAAACAGATAAAGAGAGTGAGTTACTAATAACATTGCTTATAGTAAAAATTACCACTCGTCGGCAAATCGGGTCTAGCCTGGAAGAATAATGAGATAGAAAGCCCTGTCTTCTGGTTTCCCCGAGTGCAGTCGCTCTGGGGACTGAATCTTTCTGGAGACCATGGTACATAGTCCAAAAAAAGGGGGGGGGGCTCTCTTTTAGAAATATCTTCAAAAAAAAAAAAAAAGAAATATCTTCAATAACCCAGTCTATGAAGCTGTTCCAAGAGCTCAGTTCCTGTAGGGAATGAGGCTCTTGGGACGAGCGGCTGTCACACCCTGCCCTGGGGAGCTCAGCTCCTTGCACCTGAGCTGTCTGGTGTGTGTGGCTGCAGGACTGAGGCTGGAAAGAAACGCCCAGGGTAGCCTCCCTGCTGGCAAAGCCCTGATCCGGTCCTTATGTTCTACGACCAGACTGGTCTCACGTAAGGCCTGTCGCGGTCCGGGGAGTCTGAATATCCACTTTAACCCAAGGAGACCCTGTGCCGGGCACTGCAGAGCTTCCCTGTACTGCAGCCCAATGACACACCCCAGCGACACCTTACGCATTCTCTGTCCCCCTGGGATTAGGTTTCTCAGACATGCTCTGGATATTGAACTACAAAAATGTAGCTGTTTATTTTTTTAATATTTTTTTAAAGTCTTTTTTTTTAAGATTTTATTTTTTTAAATTTATTTATGATAGTCACAGAGAGAGAGAGAGAGAGGCAGAGACACACAGGCAGAGGGAGAAGCAGGCTCCATGCAGGGAACCTGATGCGGGACTCGATCCCGGGTCTCAGGATCAGGCCCTGGACCGAAGGCGGTGCTAAACCGCTGAGCACCCAGGCTGCCCAAGGGGATGTTTTATATACAAAGATGTTATAGAGTACCTGCTAAGAGTGGAGTCCAATAGGATATTGCTGAGGGGCAGTGGAATTTGAACACTTGGCCTAAGTCTCAAGTTAATGACAGGCTCAAGGCAGAAATGAATTGCTAACGACTCCACAGCTTTGTTTCTCAGAATTATTCCCATAATTGCACTGTGTGCAAGTTGACAGAATCTCTTCCCTTTGATGAGAATTTTAGAATTGCTGCATTCCTCATTAATAAATAACGCTCTTGTCTTGTAAAGGAAAGCCATACCTTCACAAAGTGAGTCCGTAAGTTATAGCGCCGACGTGCTACTGCCAGGTGCCATCGACTCAGACAAGCACCAGCTCTTGCTGACGATTTATTCTTCACGGTGCGGGAAGGTCTGGGTATCAACTTTAAATTTCAAGGAAAATGATTAGTTGGAACTCTGTTCGGTTGTTGGCATTTGTAATAAAGTAGACCCTTGACATTTGCAGATTTAGTATTCCAAGTTTTGTCTATTCATGAACCAATATGTCACATAATTTGTAATTTTGCTGAGGCATGAGGTTGAATTCCATGCGCTAGAAAGGCTAGCAGTAACTCCTGAAAGGATGAAATTTGTGTTTCTCTGTGATAAATGACGCCTAAAAGTGACCTGGAGTTTGGGGATACTTGTGACTCCCTTGGTAAGTTGCTCAAGACACTTAAATGATTTTACTATATTTGTTAGCAATGCTTGTGAATAATTAAAAAAAGACAATGGATCGTCTACCAATGAGAAATACATTGCTATTTAGCTTTAGGGAATTGGAATTTAGCATGAGAGCAGCAAGGCTTTGGAGAGAGAGGGAGGCAGGCCTGCACATGAGGAGGCCTGCAGGCTGGGTAGGGAGCCCACGACCTGGAGCGGAGCTGTCCTCAGCTGCCGGGACCCTGAGCGCCCGGGTCCCACGTCCTGTGTGGGCGCCACGTTGCCACCCACCGCTTCCACCTTCCTCCTACCCTTGTCCATGTTCTCATGGGTCAACCAGTCACTTGTTTGTTTGTTTTAGACCAGAATTCTGTCTTCATGGTGTCTTAGTCTAGTTGCCCGAAATCATACAATTCCAGCCTGTACTTTTCAGGTTTAATCACCCATACGCCAGTTGTCTAGATACTTCTCTTCTTTCTGTTAAAAAAAAAAAAAAAAAAATCTGTGAAAATCCTGAAACTGCAGTTATTCTCATTCCAAGTGATAAAAATAATTTCCTGCCAAAGAACACCTTCTCTTCATGCTTCTGTTACAACTTGAGGCACTAAAATAAAATCTTCTAATTTGGTGCCACATGAGAAAACTCACCATTATTTCAAAGTTCTGATTGCTTTTTGGAAGTCAACTTTGCTGACTATATCTCTTGTTAAAAATCTCTGCCTTCACCGACTGTAGTGTCCTCGTGTAAAATGGAAATGCCTACGTGTGAGCACGCTGGGAGGATTAACGGAGAATTGATTAGAACAGATTTGATATGTGTCAAACATAAATGTGTTTGGATGAAGTGGCTATTATCCATAAAAGGCATTTTATAAATTCTGGCTACAGATATCTTTGTGGGGCATCAATCTCCCATAAAATGTTCTTTTACAAGGCAAAATATGAAGATTCCCCCAGAAATAGACTTTTGATGAGCTGTTGAAATCCACATAAATTGTAATGATAAAATTCTGTATGTTTCAACTGTAACTCTTGATAATAAAATCACTACCATTATATACTGGTCCATTCAAAACACCGTGGCTAATTAGGTTCACACACCTGACAGATGGCTTTTCTCTCCTAAATTGATTAAATGAGATTTAATTACTGACAAAAGAACTCACAGCTAATTCAGGAAACAAATATGAAATTGATTCATCTGATGAAAAGCGCAACTATAACTTGGCCTCTGAATATAGGCGGCATGTGGTACACTTTTTCTCTGTGCAAAACAGTTACATAAGAAGAAAATTATCAACTGATTCATCAGCACTTGTAATGTCTCAATAATTAATCGTAGATTTACAGGGGAAGATGTCAAAATCGAGATTCTAAATGAGCTCTGCTGGTTTGAACCAATTAATAGCTCTGTGGGTGTCGAGATTAAAATCTCAGTTCAGCTACTTAATTGATATGAAACATCAGTCAA
Organism: Canis lupus baileyi; assembly: GCF_048164855.1. Taxonomy (NCBI): domain Eukaryota; kingdom Metazoa; phylum Chordata; class Mammalia; order Carnivora; family Canidae; genus Canis; species Canis lupus. The sequence continues at coordinate 55,681,871 of NC_132858.1, forward strand.
GTTATTAAAATACCCTGGTGTCATTATCTGTGAAATGGGGTTAATAATCTTTCCTTTTTCAGAGATTGTTAGGAGGGTTTGGCAAGACAATGAATGTGAGGAACGTAAGCCACTAACCTGAAAAGGCTTGAAATAAGATAGAAATTATTGCTTTTATGTTTTTTTCTCATTGCTTTTGGTTTTTTTTTTTTTGAGTTTTTATTTAAACACCATCTAGTTAGCATACAGTGTAATATTAATTTCAGGTGTACAATATAGTGACTCATCACTTTCATACAACACCCAGTGCTCCTCGCCCCAGGTACACTCCTTCGTCCCCATCGCATATTTCTCCCATGCCCCACCCACCTGCCCTCTGGTGACCGTCAGTGTGTTCTCTGTAGGTAAGTCTGTTTCTTGGTTTGTTTCTCTCTTTTTTCCCCTTTGCTTGTTTTGGTTTTTAAAATTCCACGTATGACTGAAATCATATGTTATTTGTCTTTCTCTGACTGATTTATTTCACTTAGCATAATACACTAGCTCCATCCATGTCATTTCAAATGGCAAGATTTCATTCCTTTTTGTGATTATACGTGTGTGTGTGTATATATATATATATATATATTCCCTATTATACATGTATAATAATATATCTCTTCTTTATCCATCCTTTAACAATGGGTGTTAGAAAAACTGGACAGCCACAAGCAAAAGAATGAAACTGGACCAGTTTCTTACACGAAACACAAAAATAAATTCAAAATGGATTAAAGACCTAAATGAGGCTTTCATGTTTTCTTTAATTATTATTCCTATAACTAAGATAATATTTATAAACAGATTTAATTACAAGAAATGAAATCAGTAACAAACAGAGGAAACACATTGAGTGGTCCTGGAATACATGCAGAGAATAAAAAGTACAATAAAACATAGGAAAAGGAAATAAAATTCTACTGGAAAATAAAGAAAATCCAGGCACTTATGAAAATATTGATAGTGAGTCAGGTTCAGAATCTGGAGGTACATACTAAGAAAACCAAGTTGAGAGCTACTTAACCTGAGAATACCAGGAACATCTACCTGGAGGAGGTGGCACCTGAGCTGGATTTTGAAAGGTAAGAATTTGGTCACAAAACGGGATGTGAGAAAGGTCACTCCAAGGAGAAGAAAGGGTATATTTGAAGGGACAAGATGAGAGAAGTTTCAAGCTTTTAGTAACCAAATGGAGGTAACTGTTGCTTGAGTGTTAGGTACACCAGGAGATATGGGTAGGAGCCTCCACTCTACAGAAGCCACAATGGAGCCTTGAGAGAAGTAAAAGCCAGAAAGCACCGATGGCATGGAAAGCGACTGTGTGTCAGCAATCTGAAGTCTCACCTAAGATGGGCGTGCTTGGGGCTCTTGTGTATTCTGAATTAAAATAAGGCTTCAAATGATACCACTTTAGAACATCTGGGCAAATATAGATGTGACAAGTGATTTGAAAACTTAGGATAATGAGAATGGAATGTTCCAGAATGGAGGTCACTCTAGAAAATGCCCTGGGCCTCCTCATCTATTCTGTTCCTCTCCAACAAGGGCCATCTTCAGGCTGAGAACTAAACTGCATTTTAAGGAGGCCACGCAAAACACACCTTGGGGAAAACACAGTCCCCCGATGTGTGAGCAGCTGCTCTCATAGAGCTTTCTTCCACCGGTGGGGAGGGGAGGCCCCCCAGGCAGTTCACGCAGGAGGAATGGCTATGCTGATGCACCACCACTCTCCTCAATTAATTACACCACTCTCCTCAATTTCAACAATAATTGTGATCCATTTTGGTTCTCTCTGGGACTCACCTGCATGTCCAGGTTTTGATTGATTTCATGATCGGGGTACATCGCAGAGTAAGCTTAATCAGCCCATGGGTCTTTAATCAATGAATGTCCCTTTTGGAAACTAGGCAGGTCTACCCTGAAAGTGGAATGTCCATTCCTATATTTCCTGCTGAAGATGGTTCTAGTTCAAGCTAAATACAGTGTCATGGTGAGACTTGACAGTTGACCACCCCAAGGCTGCATAACAGTGTGGAAGGGCATGTGTGCAGCATTGTTTTCTTACAGCATGTGATTGGCGAGATGGTGCCTCACTCCAGGAAATGGTCTGAGTCAAATAAGTCCTGGAAGTAAGATCATCTAAAGCCTAATACCAGGCAGGGTAGGTTTTACCAAAGTCACTCTATAAATACAATCTCAATTGATTTATCTAAGAGTCATTGAGCAAATAAAATATGAGATCATATATCTGTAAAATACTAAATACAGTATCAGGAATATAGCAGGTATCCAGTAAATGGCTGCTGGATTGGGCTGGAATAGAAGAATCCTCCAGCATTATGGCCTTCTCTTTGATGAGGTAAGCACTGATTAGTCAGAGAACAACAAGAAGTGTTTTGTTTTGTTTTGTTTTATACCATAGAAGTGATTGTGTTGAAGAGAAAGCACGTTGGATAGTGCAAGGCCAGGATAAAGAAAGAGGGTTTTAGGAGTCTCTTTAGTCTGATCCGTGTGCACAGTGGACCATCCTTCTCAAAGTCTTTCAAGATCGGTGGTTCTTCTCATCATCTTGACGAATCATTCCATTCCATCATCACTAGCAGGAGTCCTTATCAACAGAAGGATTTGGAAGGAGATCACCAATGCAAGCTTTTCTTTAGTCTTGTCATGTTTGGCACCCTGATTCCATGTAACAATCTCTTTTTTCCTGCATTTCCCTTGTTAAACCATGACTTTCAGAATTTGGCAGCCAGAAGCCCTGTGGGTTTAGAATGCCTTGGTGAAGCCATACCATGGGTCACTGTTCGCAGTTTCTTCCAGATGGCCCCAGAGTGATGAGAAGAATAGGAAAGGTTTCTCTTGCAACTCACAGGATGCAAGGTATAGTCAAGACTTTTGCATACAAGCCTCCTAAGATATAGTTAAGCCACCAGTCTCTCATAGGATCTTTCCCTGGTGACCGTGATCAGATCTAGCCTCAAGCTGCAAAGATATTTTCATGTCGGCTCTTAATGAAAAAGCAGGATTTCCTTAGAGTTACCAATGCTCATTTAGCTGAAAACAGTATAGTCTTGGTCTCCCCAGGACATATTTCTTCAAGCAGAAAATTAGACCTCGATTCTACATGATGTTTATTTTGCCCAATTTTCCAAAGAAACAGGTATTTCTTATCTGCTTCTACCTAACCAGAGGTGTGGATAGGCTGAACCAAGTATTCCCAATATTCATCTTCTTTAAAATTATCCTCTTTATCAAGATATAGTACGTGTGGTAGACAAAGAAGGTAATACTCTCTGTAACTCGTTTTCCCCAGTGCTATGGGAGTGACGCCTCTGGTCTTCAGCTGTCATCTGCCACTGGCCTTGCTGCAATAGCTGCAAGAATGGTGGCTTGATTGCCATGAGGTCCTCACCAGCTTGTAAGGGAAAGCTAAGAGCCTGTCGAGTGTCTGCCACAGGTGTCCTATTTAAACCATCTCCAGTGCTCAGTCTTCTTATTATGTTCCCTCCTCCTCTGTCTTTGTTTTCATGAATGTTGCTCTGTCGGGCAAACTTCCTGCAGAACCTGCATCAGAAACTGTGCTCTCTTATAATTGTCTTGTTTCTCCCAAAGACAAATCTATTAGAAGTGAAAAGAATTCATTCTTATTGATTAAATACTTTACCTTTTAGGGGGGAAAAAGAAAGAGGCTTAGTAACCATAATCTTACAGCTGTCATCGAGTGATGAATACAATTTTACATCTAATCCTATCTTCAAGAAGACTTGTCTTTCCTAAGATAAGACAACAGTAATATTATTTAACAAAATTCCTGCTTTCAAAATCAAATATATTTATCAACACCTAGCTTCAGCTTATAAATTGAACATCAACTTTCACTCTTTCCCTAAACACAAAAGGTATATTTCATTGTTTTGAGAATAAAAAGGAAAGCCAGATAATGGAAAGAACATCAACCATAATGGAAAGTAAGGGACAAATGATGCCAATGGAAGGAACCGGTGAGGGGAGACTATGGGCCCAATGTGTGAGTTCTTCCAGTAGACACCGGACACTATAGAGGACCTCCTTGTCCTAGGACGCTAATCTCATACGGAGACTGGGACTTAAGATTGGCATTTCTGCATAGCTTATGACATTCCCCTCTGGACTCAAATCTGTATGGCATATCCAAAGAACTTGGGTTTAAAAACTCTATAGTCATTAATCCATTACCAACAGTTCCTGGCATCTACTCAATTTTATACAAGAAAAAAAATGAAGTGGTCGGAGAAAAGCTCTTGAGTGAGTCGAACCTGAGGAAGTGTTCAGGGATCAGATAAGACTTTTTTTTTTTTAATTTTATTTATTTATTCATGACAGAGAGAGAGAGAGTGAGAGAGAGGCAGAGACACAGGCAGAGGGAGCAGCAGGCTCCATGCAGGGAGCCCGACGTGGGACTTGATCCCGGGTCTCCAGGATCAGGCCCTGGGCTGAAGGTGGTACTAAACCGCTGAGCCACCCGGGCTGCCCGGGATCAGATAAGACTTGAGTGTTCAGAGAGGACAGAGCAAATTCTTTGAGGTCAGGAAGCACAGTGTCTGTGAGACTGTGTGAGCTTTAGAGTATATCATATGGGACTAAGCGGACAGGAACATAAGCTCAGTTGCCAGTTGAATAGCAGTATCTGCTTGGCAGGAACCAATGTGCTGGAGGTAGGGTGTAAACATTAGCCAGTATTAGCAAATCTTTAAGATCTGGAAATATCTCCATCGGTAGAATGAGTAAAAGTCAGACTGGGAAGCATGGCCATAAAGCAGAGTGATTAAGAACACTGGCTTCAAATTCTGGCTCTCTCTTATACTAGCCGCTGACTTACAGTAAGTTACTTATTTTGAACAAACCTCAGTTTCCCCATCTGTAAAAGAAGCATAAAAATAAGATGGGTCTTGTATGATCTATGAGGAAATCAAATAAAGGAATAAGTAGAACATCTCAGCTGTATCTCTGTGTATAGTAACACCTTGGTGATTGTTAGCAACAACACTAGTGGTCAATACAATCCTCAGCTTGCACCATGTGCAGATTTCATGATTTAATCTTTAACTTCCTTTTCATTCTCCTCGCCAACACAATGCCTACCCACCAACCATCATACGCACTATGTTTTAATGGCGACGCCACACTAAACTGCCACCATTCCTTTGCTCCCCAGATCTTCTTATGCTACCAATTCCACTTTTTCTCCTTGAAAATCTGTTCTCCAAACTCTTACTGTTATCCATTTAATCCATCATTTTCTGAGAACCATCTCAATGTCATCTACTCTTTGGATCCTTCCTAGGAAGATCTATTTGTTCTACATGTGAGCTGGAACCTTACATGGGACCTGATCAGCTACTTACCATCAAGGCATTAATCACCTCTATCATCATATTGAAATTTGTGGGTCATTGCCATATGGATAAAATCCATAATGGAAAAGACAGTCTTTGTCATGTGGGCCAGCGATTACTCCACTTTCACCTAATAACTAACCAGAGGAACCAGAGGTTCTAATAGATAAGCCTCATGTTATTTTAAGATAAAGTTTAAAAACTCTTGTCTTTATTTCAAGATATATGCAGTATTTTTGTAGATAATTATCATTTTCAGAGGGCACAGCTACATATCCATAGTAGTAGAAATGATTATTTTCCCAAGGATGAGTGTATCTTTGGCACACATCATCATTTACCAGTTTATTCATCCCATGCTCTATTAGTTCCTTTGTTCAAGAAATGTTTAGTAACTCTTACCTCATGCAAAAGCTAGTACAGTCGTTGGGATGCTAATGTGAATACAACACAGTCACTCATGTTAAATAGCCAAATAACTGGTAGCAGAAATATAAAATTACCCAGACGACTGCAAATAGTGTATAAGGATTATAAAAGAGATACACCCACTGTGTTTGAGAATACAACAGACTTTTTAAGGATTTATTTTATTTATTTATTTGAGGTTGAGAGAGAGAGAGTGAGCACAGGCAGAGGGAGGGGCAGAAAAGATGATCTTAAACACACTTTGTGTTGAGCATGGAGCCCAACACGTGGCTGGATTTCACAACCCTGAAATTATGACCTGAGCCTAAATCAGGAGTCAGACTCTTAACCAACTGAGCCACCCAGGCATCAGGCAGTGGCTGGATTTTTAAACAATATTGCAAGAGGAGACTGTGTTTGAGCTGCAATTTGAAGAATGAATATAAATCACCAAGGTAAGTAAGTGGGAAAATGTTTTCTAGGCGGAGTAAACAGCAGGCGTGATACCAAAAGAGTACATAAACTATTCGAGTAATTACAAACAAATCAATACAAATGGAGCCCAAGGTTTAGGAGAAAGTAGAGAGAGATCACCTTTGAAATCTGCAGAGGGATAAAATGCCTTTCCGTCTTCTATCCCCCCTCTGGTGGGCCATATGCCAACAGCAGAATGTATGGAAACGGTAGACTCATGGTGACCATAGTTAAGGAGATAACGGTAGCTAGGATGAAACTTGGAACTCATTAGCAGAGAGAGGGCTGTAGGCATAGAAGCATATGAAGTCGTCGAGGGAAATATGTCCTTTGGGCAGAACAGTGAGGTTGAACACGGGGAGAGCCCTGATATCTAAGAGGCCTCCCGTAGCGGCCCCTGGGTAGCAGAGTTGGTTGGGCCTCTGACTCTTGGTTTCCGCTCAGGTCATGATCTCAGGGTCGTGAGATGAAGCCCCATGTCGGGCCCCACATTCAGTGTAGACTCTGCTTAATACTTTTTCTCCATCTCCCTCTGCCCCTCCCCCTGTGCGTGCTCTCTCTCTCTCTAAAATAATAATAATAATAATAATAATAATAATAATAAATCTTAAAAAAAAGGAGGATCCTGTGGAAAAGTTCCACAAAGGAGGTTGAAGAGGTAAGTAGAGGCAGAAGGAAACCAGCATTGTGTGATGTCACGGAGGCCAGGGTCTGTATGCAGATGCAGAAGGAGAGGCAGACAGCAGTGTCACCTGCCAAGACTTCCACGCTCACCATAAAACTCCCCATGCAGTCACTTCTCCAGGGAAGTGGGGATCCTGAAGGGTCTCATGTCACTCTCTTAGGAGGTGTCATTTCTTATGTTTATAAAGCTATTTTATTTATTTATTTATTTATTTATTTATTTATTTATTTATTTAAAGATTTTATTTATTTATGATAGACATAGAGAGAGAGGGAGAGAGGCAGAGACACAGGCAGAGGGAGAAGCAGGCTCCATGCAGGGAGCCCGATGCGGGACTCAATCCCGGGTCTCCAGGATCGTGCCCCGGGCCTAAGGCAGGCGCCAAATCGCTGAGCCACCCAGGGATCCTCTATAAAGCTATTTTATGAGACTCTTTATCGGGAACAAAATTCTCATAGAGTTGTACATCAAAATTTGAGTGGTGATCCCTCCGTTCACAAAGTCCACATCGGATATGCTGTCATACAGCACACCGGACGGTTCTGGAAGCCAGTGGGCTGATGACAGTTTCCTGGGTTCTGACTTTCAGATCTAAGTGAAGACAGGCCATTGAGCTCAGTAGTGATAACTTGTTCTCTGCACACCTGGGATCTGAAAAGGGCTCCCTTGGTAGCCAGATTCATAATTTCATACCCCTTTGAAGACTTGTCCTGAAGTACGGGTTTAAATACACACACATGCACACATACACACACACACACACACACACATAGATGCACACAGACACACACAGAGGTGCACACACACATGCACGTACACACATGTGTACACGTGCACCTGTATGCACACACAGAGATGCACATACATGCACACATGTTTAATAAAGTTTAATATAATGTATCTCTTGTTACCTCCCAGTAAAAAATGATATTGAGAATATCTTTTGAATTCTTCAATTTCTCACAGGGAATCTTTTACAATTTACTATTTAAACAAACCATGACTTCCTCTGTCCCTATTCCATAAATTACCTAATCACACATCTGATGGAATAAGGAATTCTAACAATAACAGCAGTTAAAAATTTCATTTGTACCTCCTTCCTCCCTCTCTACCTACAATGGGCAGTCGTCAGTGGGCACATAACTGAGGGAATCTGTGCTTGGAACACTTCCATTTTGCATATGGTATTGTTATTCGTTTTTTCCTTATTTCTTATTTTTTAATTTTTATCACCTTTATTTTTTATTTAATTTTTATATTTTTAATTGTTTAAAGTTTACTTTTTAGAGATTTATTTATTTTAAAAAAAGAGATTTATTTATTTATCTTAGAGAGAGAGAATGCGTGCTCACACACCAGTGCAGAGGTGAAGGAGGGGCAGAGGGAGAGAGAAGGAGAAAATCTCACGCAGACTCTGCACTGAGCATGGAGCCCGATGCAGGGCTGGATCTCACCACCCTGCACTGAGACCAAGAGCCACATGCTCAACCGACTGAGGCACCCGGGCCTTCATTTATTTTTTTCTATCATCCTTATCAAGCAGTGTCATTAGGTATATGCTACCACTAAAATAAAAATAGCTTCTAAACCATGAAAACATTTGTATTCTTGTATATGACTGACTTTTTTCTGTTGCACACACTCACAAATCTTCATTCTGACTTCAGTTTGGTTTTGGAAAGCTACCTCTTTTTATCTATTTTTATTTATGTATTTATTTATTTTTATTTTTAAATTTTTATTTATTTATGATAGTCACAGAGAGAGAGAGAGAGAGAGAGAGGCAGAGACACAGGCAGAGGGAGAAGCAGGCTCCATGCAGGGAGCCCGACATGGGATTCGATCCCGGGTCTCCAGGATCGCGCCCTGGGCCAAAGGCAGGCGCCAAACCGCTGCGCCACTCAGGGATCCCTATTTATTTATTTATTTATTTACTTATTTATTTATTTATTTAGCTACATCTTTTTAGACTGCTGGAGAGTCCTTTGTTTCCACCCTCCCCTCGCCGGCTCAACCTTCTCTTCAGAGACCTATTCAGTTCACCATCTTAGCAGTGGATTCGAAATAATGAATTCTTGACCTCTATGCCCCAAATACCACATTGGCACAAGTGAGTTGTAAATGAACGGCTCGCATCGCCACGTGAATCCTTCTATCCCCGTGTCAGGATGTCCACAGTGTACAGCCCCACTGCCCGGCTTCATTTCAAGATCAGCAGAAGCCGTAGGGCTTCTATGCATGCAGACTCTCCATCTGTATGTCGATGGCACGGCGATTACCCACGTGTCAGTCACTTGGCACAGCACAGGGGTCTTGAAATCCGTGTTGCCAGGAAAAGGCCTAGAGCTTGGGAATACCACACCCGGGTGCATGCCAGGATGCAGCTCAGCAGAGCCTCGGAAGGAGAGCCTTTGCATTCAACTTGGAAATACGGAGCTGATGAGCTGGTGATCCATCCTGGGAAAAATGCGATCTGCAGGTGGAATCAAGTCCTTGTTACTGGTCAAGTCCGACATCTTCCTTGGAAGCCCTTGATCCTCTAATTTCAATGATATTATGTGTCAGGGGATAGTAGCACCTTCAACCAAAATGAGCATGAGTTTTGTAAGCTAACATGACAGAGTGAATGCGAAAAGCCTAGTGCGCACAGGATGCCGAATACGGGTATTTGGTTCTATTGTTTAGTTTGGTATCACGGCTGCTGTGAGCCGTGGATGCAGGAGCTGACCCAGAGAACTAGCTACACTACAAGGTTTGCTTTGGGGTGCTTTGATGGACTCGTAGGCGGGGCACCACCAGCAGGTACAGAGGGCCAGCGAGCACCCAGAGGAGGGGGTCCAGAGCGGGCTCACATGTCTCAGTGAGGTATCCTACAGCCAGGCAGGAGTGTCGGGATCAGGGACCCCTGAAGGGCAGCTTGGGTTTATGTTATCCATGGCTGGTAGGTGTCAGGTGAAGTCCCATGGGGTATGCAAAACAAGTGGGCTCTAAGTGGCTGAAAATCTGTTTTTTTGGGACTACATCTAAAATAATTAGATGTGTAACAGTTTGAGTTTGGTGTCAGTAGGCTTTTGAACTAAGTACCAGCCTGTTGTGAAAAAGTAAGCAACGTAGGACCCACAGGCAGAGCCCATCCTTGGCTCATTTATATAAAACCACTCCCAGAAGAAAAATAACTTGAACTAGCAACAGGTTTTGTTTTTCTTGCTGTAAAGTTCACAGTCTGATGTTTATATGTATATACACACATGGTTATGGGTATGTTATTTCCTTCCACATGTGATTTACCTGACCCGTAAACCTGACACAATAAGGTTTATTTTATTGTTGTTTTGTTTTGTTATTTTTCTTTTTTTTTTTACATTTTTAAAAATTGAGGTTCGATTTGCCAACATATACCAGGACTCATTCCCATCAAGTGCCCTCCTCAGTGCCCATCACCCAGTCACCCCATCCACCCCCACCTCCCTTTCTACAACCCTTTGTGTTTCCCAGAGCTAGGAGTCTCTTATGGTTTGTCTCCCTAACTAGTTTTTCCCACTCAGTTCCCCTCTTTTCCCTTTAATCCCTTTCACTATTTCTTACAATAAGGTTTTAGAAAACAAATAATACAAAATGAGGTTGAAAGTAATATAAATTAGAACAGAAGTTCAGAGACAGAGCTAAAAATCTAACGAACTTTCTTGCCCTTTGTAAAAATGTAGCTTTTGAAAATTTTACTAACATTGACTATCACTTGAAATGGTTTTGTAATGGAAATATTTGGTTAAGTCAATCTCTGATTCACATTTGTTTTTAAAAGATTGTATTTATTTGAGAGAGAGAGAGCATGAGCAAGGAAGCGGCAGAGGCAGAGGAAGAAGCAAGCTTCTCGCTGAGCAGGGAGCCCAATGTGGGACTCGACCCCAGAACCCTGAGATTATGACCTGAGCCAGAGACAGACACTTGACCCACTGAGCCCCCCAGGTGCCCTCTGATTTGCATTTAAAAGATGAGTGAAAGCTTCCATCTGAAGGCTGCTGTGTGCAGGTACAGCCCAAGATCCGCCACGGGTCTGAAGTCTGGAACACAGGGCCTAGTGCAGAGGAATCACTACATAAGAAATAGCTACGGGATTTCACATTTTTAATATCCAGCTCAAAACATTGTTTAACAAACTAAAAATAAGGTCAGCCCCAGTGGCACAGCGGTTTAGCGCCGCCTCCAGCCCAGGGTGTGATCCTGGAGACCCGGGATCGAGTCCCACGTCGGGCTCCCTGCATGGAGCCTGCTTCTCCCTCTGCCTGTGTCTCTGTCTCTGTCTCTCTGTGTCTCTCATGAATAAATAAATAAAGATCATTTTAAAAAAACTAAAAATAAGAAGTCATTTCAGAAATTTTAGGGGGAAAAAAAAAGTTGCAAAAGAAAGTCAAAGACCAAAGAGAAAATTTTGTCATGTGGTCTTGTACTTATTTTGGTTGTTTGCTCTTTCAAGGGAAGGAAAACCCCATTTATATATTTGAAAGTTCAGAGGTTACAGCAAGTAGGTGCCTTTTTCACTGGCCACAAGGCTTTGTTTGTGGGAATAATAACTCAGTGATATATATATATATATAATTACTTCATTTGAAAAGTTGATTTAAAGTTCTTTAAATTGGGATCCCTGGGTGGCTCAGCAGGTGAGCATCTGCCTTTGGCTCAGGGCGTGATCCTGGTCTGGGATCGAGTCCCGCGTCGGGCTCCCTCTGCCCGTGTCTCTGCTTCTTTCTCTGTGTGTATATCTCTCATGAATAAATAAATAAAATCTTTAAAAAAATAAAAAAATAAAGTTCTTCAAATTAAAAAAGACCTAATTTTGATATGATTAATAATTAGTGCCTATGCTTCCAAAATGTCAAGTTTCTCCAATTGAAATGCTGTTTTTCTGAAAGTTCTGAAAATCGTTCATTTTCCCTACTCTTCATGCTACTTCTTGACATCTAACTTCTTGCTGTGAGTACCTTGGAGACTAAAGCAACCAAGCATGACTTTTCAATAATTTCTTACATCCTCACTCACTTGCACATGTCTGTGCTCATATTCCCTCTCATTGAATAAAAATGGTATCAGAATGGACATAATATTATTCCCTCAAAAACAATCCAGTTCCTTCATTGGGATGGTGAGGCTGCCGGCCGCCAGTCACACGGTTTATCCACTTAGGACCCATCCGCCTTATTTGCACGGTGGAAAGAGAACCAGGTTTATGGTGCAATCCAATATAATGAAGTCTTATTTCTGAAAAGTCTGCAAAATGTAGGCAAGGTCAATGGGTGCCACAATGATTTTGAACTACGGCATAAAAGATAAAAGATCCTTTCTAGACTCTTACCTTGGGACAATCTGTCTCTGCGAGGACCTCTGAGAGGTTCAGAGTAGCCAAAGAACGTCATAACAGAGGCTGTCCCAATACCACAGGTTTTGCTTAAGACCTTGGGAGGGGAAGAGGTAAAGGGCCCTTTGAACGGCCATCCAAATACGACTTGCTTCTTATCGCTGCATCCTGTGATTGCCCTGTAAACAGTGGAGCTGCCCTAATATTTCTTTTCTATTTTATTTAATTTATTTATTCATGAGAGACACACAGAGAGAGGCAGAGACACAGGAAATTGGAGAAGCAGTCTCCATGCGGGGAGCCCGATGCAGAACTCGATCCCAGGACCCTGGGGTCACGCCCTGACTGGAGGCAGATGCTCAACCACGGAGCCCCCCAGGTGACCCCATCCTATTATTTCTAAATCCCTGATCACTTCCTTGTTCCCTTATGCTAATAGGTGCAGTTTCAATGAACCCGTGCGCAGCTCTTTCTTGGGTGATTCGGAGTTCCCCACTACCTCTCATGTTCCTTGAGATTGCATTTATGCTAATAATATTCTAAACTAATAACCATATGTTTATAGAGTAGCAAGAATGAATACAATACGAGTTAATGAGACAATACAATTGTCTAGGAAATTGCTGACATAATATGAAATATCAGCTTGCTCTAATTTTCCCCAAACTTCTTAGGACTACATTAAGGATCCAGATGCTGAGGTGAGCAAAGCTAGTGTCTTGAAGGTCATATTATTTATTATTTGCCTCATTGTGTCTCGATCTCTTCATCTTGAAACCTGTGATAAAATCCCCTACATGAACACTCAGCGAGATGGCAGTGAGGTGTTGGGTTTGAAATTAATCTGAGAGGACGTGCTCCACACACGCACATTTATTATGGCATCATTTCCATCTTCCTATCTGACAATTCCACAGAATCACTCAGGGGAGGCTTTGAATCCAAGGATTATAGACCTTTTTCTCTGTTATCCCCTTAATCCTGGTGTGAACCCAAGCCGATGACGTGTGATTTTCACCAAGGGATGAAGGCGGACATCCCAAGGAGTCATGAAGGTCCTAACTGAGGACAAGACGTGGCCCTTCCACTCCCAGAGCCCAGAAGCCCGTGGGAAACCACGGTTAGTAATTGCAAAACCATCCAGCTGTTGTGTTAGAATATCACCATGAGCAAAGGGAGCACTGCGGGCAGGGCTCCTCGGCTTGTCTGAGGAATAAGAGAGTGGGACATTGGTCACCTGATATTTGCGTCATTTTTTTTTTTAAAGTAAAGCTTGGAGTTCACCATGACAACGGGAAGACATTCTAAGCTGTACAGATGCACGCTTGTGCCGGGATTGGGTGGTTAGTGCAATGGCTGGGTGGTCCAGAGCATATTCTGCGTAAAGATAGGCTTGTGATGGGTTCAAGATTCACCCTACGTGTGATTGGAAGCCCGGTCAGTGTGTTCTAAGCCCAGGGATGATATAAAGGCCCGTGAAATCATTGCTGTAGAAACCAAAGTCAGGTATTGAATGCTTTTGCCACAATTAGGGACAAGATAAATTAGGCCAGGGCAGGGGAAGAGCAATAATTAAGTTCATATTTAGAAGCGCACCTCATTTCAAAGCAAATAAGAGTCATTTGCACAGAGAACAAGAGGAATTTGTTTTATATATAATTCACAAAAAAGGAAATTAGCAGTTTAACGCACAGTGGAAATGACCCATGTAACCGAATCAAGCATCTCCAGATACTTCAGTGGTCTGGCTACCGTGTAAACATTTAAAATGAGCTCGTACTGGGATGTGGGGTGTGTGTGTGCGCGCGCGCGTGTGTGTGTGTGTGTGCCTGCGCGCGCGTGTGTGTGTTGGAGTGAAAATCACTTCTGAATAACAACCCGGTGAAGGAAATCTCCCGAGAACTTCTCCTCGTGGCACAATAAAAAGTACCCATAAAATGTGATGCTGACATAAACTTTTTACAGTTTGGGAACTCTTTTTCACAGCAGTACCTGGGAGGTTTAATTGAGTGTTTTATGGCCCTGATATATGGGGTTTCCCATGAGGTCACTGGTCAAAGATTTACCAACTGCAACCTTCCAGACTTCTAGGTCTCTGGAAAAAAATTGGTCTTGCATGGGAATGGAAAAGGTGAAACCCGTTTGCTGCTGCTAATGTCATCCCAAAGGCTGGTTGTGGTTGTTGATTGACGTCCATGCTTTGGTGTCCTTGGTCTGCTGTTGGCCTCCACAGTAGCTCACATTACTCTTTGACGGTTGGTTACAACTGCCCCCCTGCCTTTTTCATTCTCTCAAGCCTCCATTCTTTTGCAACAGGGATGTTCCATTTCTGCCTATGAAACGTGTCTTTGACCAACTATTCATCCAAACCCAAGGAAAGGAGCACATGACAACACAGCCGTGATTGTACCGCCTACTGAATGGCCGGCTGGCAGGCTCAACTCTGGTCTTGATCAATGTGCCGAACAGCACCCTTCTAATTCCCTTCCACTTGTACAACCCCAAAATGGTTGAATGAAATTATGCTGCCCTCGCACTATTAAGAGGGCAAAAGGGGAGGAAGCCGAGGATTGCCCTGGGCCTCCCCTTTACCACTGCTTGAGGGCAGCCCAAGCTGGTGTCAGATCCTGGAACCACAGGAAACCCAAAGAAGTCTGGTGGGTATCGTGCAGGTGTTCCTCCACCCTCCCTCGTTCTCGGTGTCAAATGTGTCTGTTCTCTGACCCAGAGCCGCCTGGCCCATCCTTGCTTTTGGCCAGGGCAAGAGTGAACAGCTCCGGGCAGGCGTCCACCCACTCCACCCCAACAGCTCTGGCTTAAAGCATGCACCGTGTGTGTTCTCTGTGCTTTGGCCCCTCTGGCCCCTCTGCTAGCATCACCACAGAGAGCTTATAGGATGTCCTTTTACCAACATTGCACTCACATATTTCATGATGTTATCAGTCGCATGACGTCACTGTAGCCTAAGAGACCATCTTTATACCATCTTACCTTGTGCGTTAGAGAGTTAACTCAGGAGGCCTGTGTTGCTCAAACCCCATGCATTCGCAAGGAGAGCTTGTGGTCCTGGAGATAACAGTGTGACCAGATATGTTTATTCTGACAATGGGGTTTATGAAGAATGCCTGTTTTCACCCTAGGAGACTGAGATCTGAGTACCTACAGCAGCCTTGGGGGTGGTTGACCCCAGAGAAGGATCCTAAACATAGAGGCTCAGCTGAGCATCCCTGGTGGGTACCAGCTGGCACATGCTGTCACACGCTGTTGCCAGGAGGTTTAATCACGCCCCCTGCATCCATGCTGGCAAGGACACCTGGAAGCTCACACCTGGTTTCTCATGCACATCTCCTTTTTCCTGCTGATTTTAATCCCCAACCTTCCAGGGCTGTAAACTATAACTGTGGGTATAACAGTTTCCACTGAGTCTATGAGGCCTTCAGAAAATTGCTGAATCTCAGGGTGGTCTCAAGGACTTCCAATGCAGAGATGCACACCTAGGGACAACCACTGGCTAATACGGTGGCTGCTCAAAGGAGCCCAGTCTATTTGCTTCTCTTCTTTCTTTGTAGAAAAAAACCCCAGAAAACCCACTCTTTGTCAAATCTCCATCCGTAGCTAATACATCTATTTTCTAAAATCCACTACATCTCCATCACCTGCCATCACTGAGAAGTAACTAGATTTTCTGTGTGGGGGAGACCACAGTTCAGAAACCTCTTGCCTGGGTTTTGATGGGGCATGAGATGTTGTGTTAAATGCATTCTTCTAAGGTTATTTTATATGTCCTACTACCAACGTGATCCACAATTCCTGTTTTCTGTGGACACAAGACATCATCTGCTTGAGCTGCCATAACAAGCTACCACAGACTGGGTGGCTTACACATCAGGAATTTATCCTCTTAAAGGGCTGGAGGCCGCACATCCAAGACTAGGATGCTGCGAGAGCTGTTTCTGGTGAGAGCTTTGTCTCTGGCTTGCAGACAGCCACCTACTTGCTGAGTCTTCACGTGACCTTACCTGTGTGCACGCAGAAAGAGCGTGTCTGTGGTGTCTCTCCTGTTTTCCTAAGGATGCCAGTTCTATTGGATTAGGGCCCCACCCCAGTGACCCCATTTTAGCTTGCTTATCTGTGTCCAACTACCGTCCCACTGGGGCTGGCGCTTCCACTTCTGAATTGTAGGGGACACAATTTAGTCCACAATAATAACTTCAATGTCTTTGTCATTTCTCATATCTGTGATAGGTAGATGCAGCCTGGAAGTATATTCTATGTACTTTGAAATGAAAAGTTAAAGAAAAGAATATATGTATTTGCTATCTCTGGGGGAAAATCTTGCAGCAACCCTACCACTAGCGATGTGATCCGCACTCCTTTAAATTTTAATTTGATATGATCACATTAATCAGCTTTAAGTGCCCTGATAAGATTTCCCTCTTCAGTAGAAACTTTTTTTTATTCCACTTATTATTAGTTTTTAATGTTAAATCACAAATGAATGTATTCACCCATTTTTTTCAACTTATTTCAACCCATTAATTGGCTGTCACTCTGCTTGATATAGTGGTAAGTTTTAAGATGAATGATATGCTCTCATTGCTCTCATTCTACTGGTGAAGGGGCCAAGTGCAGTATGATATGATAATGCTGTAATATAGGTGTTCACAAGGTGCAATTCAATTGATTACATGTCATCATATTACTTTGCTAAGATTTCAAGAACATCCATTCTAATAGGACAGACCCCGTGGGGCTCTTATTAAGACAGAGAACAAGGAAACTGGGCAAAGTTGAAACATTTTCTGCGATTCACACTTTAAGCAAAGTTCAAAGGAAAACATTTTGATAAAGACTCATATAAATCAAAGAAACCAACTTTTATCCCAGAATCCCACATGCCGAGTCATCCAAACCACCGAGTCCCTGGAGTGGAGCATTGAGAAATCTCTGGTCACCAGCCTGGCAGTGACTTGATGAAGGCTTCACCACGGTTGCCACACCATGTTATGATAGTTTCAGGTGTACGACCCCATATGAGTGGAAACTTACAGCATCTGTCTTTCTCGGTCTGGCTTATTTCACTTAACACAATACGCTCTAGGTCCATCGTGTTGTCTCAAACGACACAATCTGATCTCTTTTTATGGCTGCTCAAGATTCCATTGCATGATACACACCTCACCTTCCTTATCCATTTGTCTATCAATGGACACTTAGGTGACCTCGGTGCCTTGGCTATTGTAAATGAAGCTGCAAGTAATACAGGGGTGTGTATATATTTTTAATTTAGCGTTTTCATTTTCTTTGGTCAAATACTCAATTTTCTATACCCATCTTATACCCACCCCATGTACATTTCATGAGTGTCAATATTATTATGTATATTATTTATTATATTATTTATACAATACATATATGTAAGTTTCTCTGTAGTATTATATGATACATAAACACAAATCTGTACATGTAATTTCTCTTATATTATTTATTGTTTTATATCCACCCATTAGCAGTGCAGTGCTCACTACATAGAAGTTAATGAATACATTTTTTTTAAGATTTATTTATTTTTATTTTAGAGAGAGAGAAAGAGAGAGAGTAAGGGGAGAGGCAAAAGGAGAGGGAGAGAGAGAATCCCAAGCAGACTTCCCGCTGAGTGCAGAGCCTGATGCAGGGCTCCATCTCGGGACTCATAACCGACTGAGTCACACAGGTGTCCCAATGAGTACATATTTGTTCAGTAAATTAATAAGTGAATGGACAAACAGACAAGTTAAAAGTTCCATGGCCTGCAGCACTCCATTATAACTCTAAAAATTCCATAAGGAAAAATGGAAAAGCTCAACATAAATGTCAACATTCATCATTATTCCATGAGTGAACGCTAAGGAAAATTATGATGAAAACATCCTAATATAAAATAGAGTTTACATTACCTGTAGATAAAAATTCAGGACTACAGGGGGATAAAACAGAGCTTAATGTGGGGGAAATTAGGGCAATGACCATGAGCTAAAATAGTTTTATCTACAAAGCTCTGTCACTGAAGCTGGAGGTCCAGAAAAATGTCTCTAATGTTGACTAATACCTATTAATATGATTCAGATAGTGTGATTCAGAGAAAGTGGGCTTTTTTTTTCTAAAGATTTTATTTATTTATTCATGAGAGACAGAGAGAGAGAGAGAGAGAGAGAGGCAGAGACACAGGCAGAGGGAGAAGCAGGCTCCCTGCAGGGAGCCTGATCCAGGACTCGATCCCAGAACGCCGGGGTCACGCCCTGAGCCGAAGGCAGATGCTCAACCACTGAGCCCCTCAGGGGCCCCGGAAGGTGTCTTTCAAAAACACTGGTAATGTTGATTGCTCGTGATATTCTAAATACCTTCTGTGTATTCATTTATTGTAGTTGGTGTCTTGATTTTCCCATTTCTATTTCCTTAGGAATTGAGTTACAGAAACCTTAAAAAGCTCACACAGCCAGAAAATGATAGCACTGGGATTCCAGCTGAAGAAGTCTAGCACCAGAGCCAGTTCTCACAAATACAGTGATCATCCTCATGGCAAACACAAAAAAAGCACATCTTGTATGTCTTATTCCAGAATGGTTGTGTATGTGTGTCTACGAGCAGTGCTTGCTTGTGGGTGAATTTTCCAATGTTGCCACACATTTTTTTAATTGCTTGTCTATATATGCTTTAATATTGCTGACATTCTCTCCAAATCTTATACGACATTATTATTTCCAAAAACACTCAAGTCACTTAAAGGCTGAGGAGTCACTTAAAGGCTGAGGAGAAAGGAAGGCAAACGCATAATTAGCTCAATGTGAAAATTATTTAGATGCATCGTGATACACGACCTAAACCTGCCACCTTGGGAGCGATTTCACGTGAAATTTAGTTTCTTTTCGTAAGTATCTCCTCTTGTTCTGCCAGATGTATGATCGGCATTATTTCAGGTCTTACTATTTGTTTATAAACATTTATCTTGTAATGGAAAATTTAAATAGAGATCAGCTCTGATGCATTGTAAACCCGGAGATCTAAAATTGCCTTGTAGAACTTGGTGATTTATCCAATTAGTTAAATAACACCCTCAGAGCGGTGCAAAGATTTATTGACTTTTACTATTTGAGATATTCATGCAAACAACCTTCAAAAATACCTATTTGTAAACATTTTAATCACAAGATCTATGCCATTACTCTGAGGCGGGCTGTGCGGGGAATATTAAGTTGCTAAACACTAAATCATCCTTAATAGCTAAACACCAGAGCTGGCTTTTATCTTCAGAATGAGTTTCCTTCCACTGCATTTTCAGGGTTGGTTCCATGAAGGAAAATGCTAAAGCAGTGAAAGCACCCACCACCTTAACCTTGCAGAAATGCCTTAATAGTATCAGAGCCATGAGGCAGTAATCTACAGAAAACATGACAAAACTTAATTAATCACCGGTTGCTGGTTTTAGAAAGCTAATTTGTGCTCATTCTATAATTCTGGAGACATCGTCCACAGATTCTTTGAAGGAGAGTTTTATCATAAATAATGTAAAGGCCACAGACAGACATCATTTTTCCGTCAATTGTTCATGTAATTGACTAATGAATCAAAATCAGAAAATTAAATATGTCCGAGAGTAGCAGGGCCATAATTAAGCACAGACATGGGAGTTTAAATAACCATTGTAAATATGATTGCTCTGTTGAAGCAAAAAGACAAAAAAGAAGGCCTTGAAGATGAGATGAAAGTGTTGTTTCCAGTTTTAATATTTTTCAAGAGAAGAGAAAATTGTATAAAAGGAAGCTGGATGCGTGAACGCAGATAAAAGCCAACCAGAAGAAGGGTGAGACCATCACGGTTTCACTAAAGCTCTGGTTGTGTTTAGAAAAGATTCCCAAGCTGTGGGCTTTATTTCTGACTAATAATTGGGGAAATGCACTCCAAGTATGCACTTGAGAAAATATATTCTCAAATTAAATTACATCCAGCCAGCTCCTAACAGATTGCTTTAAATCTACGCACCAAATAGGTACAGAAAATAAAGCAAACAATTAGAACCTAAAAAGAAAACTAAAACATTTTATGAGGGGGAAAAACAGAGACTAAAGAGTACCGACAATGAAAGTACAATTAATTCCTTCAGAAAATGTGGCCAGTAAAATATCTATGTGGGGGACAGCGTATTGCATATTTTATGAGAAAATATAAATTAGTTTAGATAAAATTTATTGAACCATTTTGGTGCTCCCTGCAAGTTGCTGTGTGCTTATCAATTACAAGTACTTTCTTATTACAAAATTTTCTAACACTTTCCCATAAGGTCTAAGCAATTGGGTGGAGGAGGCAAGCCCAGGACAGAGTATGAAGGCTACAACACTGGATGGGCGGTGGGGTGTGTCAAAAGCATGTCAGGTTGTGCAAATGGCTCTGGCGCCCAAGAGATTACGCATGGGGAAAATAAGCATATAAATAAATATGTCAAGTATAATGGGAGCCAGGTTGAGGAAGGGAATTAGAAACAAAGAAATGAACAAAGCTAGGAGTAATTGTGTAGCACTGGACTAGTGTCCCAAGGTCAAGGTGTGATTTCATGGTTGTTACAAATAAATATGGAAATAGATACAGATATGTGTGTGTGTGTGTGTGTGCACGTGTGCACATGAATTTGTTTTCCACCTCAGTGTTAAGGGACTAGAAGCCATTTCATCCAAAAAAATTAAAAATAAATAAAAAAAAACAATGCAGACAAGAAATACACCATGTTTACAAACAAGAAGACACACATTGGCAAGATGCTGCTTCTCCTTAGAGTGATCTAAGTTTAATGCAGTTCTTAACAATATCTCAACAAGGAAGAGTATTTTAGGTTTTATTTTATTATTTATTTGAGAGAGACGGAGAGAGTGAATGAGTACAAAGGAGGACAGAGGGAGAGGGAGAAGCAGACTCCCCGCTGAGCAGGGAGCCC
Source organism: Canis lupus baileyi (assembly GCF_048164855.1). Taxonomy (NCBI): domain Eukaryota; kingdom Metazoa; phylum Chordata; class Mammalia; order Carnivora; family Canidae; genus Canis; species Canis lupus. The sequence goes on from NC_132858.1 coordinate 55,703,149, forward strand.
GACAGGGGCTGGATCCCAGGACCCCGGGATCATGACCTGAGCCGAAGGCAGATGTGTCAGGGCTGGAGCAGAGAAAGTACGAGACAACCCTGGAACATCTCGTGCCAGCCAGGTTGTGAGGAAGTGCTCAAAGCATGATGAGATGCATCAGGGGGACAAAGGAGCTAGCTGAAAGGATTTCCACTGGCCAAGGCCGAGACACACTGAGCTTCACAGTAAATGGCGCTAGTAATGAACTGTGGCACATTGAGGGAAACAGGAATCTATGCGTCCGTATATCCATACTGAGATACATCAATACACAGTAGGCAATGAGCTCTGACAGGAAAGAACCAACTAATTAATACAAATGAGAAGATAGAAATGGCAATCCGCCATTTCTCTACCATCACAGTGATCATGAGTTCAGGCAAAGAGTTGGCAGCAAGTGCTAAGATTGGTGAAAGTTTGACATGGAGGGAGATATTTCCATAGTGTCAAAATATCTTCTACAAAATTGTATTTAATTATTAATTAGTGAGACAAATGTAATTATTAATTGACTTTCCAGTGCACACAAATGTGGACACGATCATAACAAAGTGGGAAGCTTATCACCAGTAACTGAATAAGTAACATCATGTTCTCCTCATGCAATGAGAACAAGCCATCATCTCTATGATATCTCTCTCCAAAATGAATAAACCACAAGGAAACATCAAACAGACCCAAATCGAGGAAACTTCTATAAGGAAAAGTATCAAAGTCACCAAAAAATAAAAAGCAAAGACACTGGACAATTTTCTTATTGAAGGAAAGTAAAGATATAACAACATATGAAGGAGACTGGGGGACTCAGGGGTGAAGCATCTGCCTTCAGCTCAGGTCGTGATCCCGGGGTCCTGGGATCCAGCCCCTGTCGGGCTCCCTGCTCAGCGGGGAGTCTGCTTCTCCCTCTCCCTCTGTCCTCCTTTGTACTCATTCACTCTCTCCGTCTCTCTCAAATAAATAATAAAATAAAACCTAAAATACTCTTCCTTGTTGAGATATTGTTAAGAACTGCATTAAATTTAGCTCACTCTAAGGAGAAGCAGCATCTTGCCAATGCGTGTCTTCCTATTTGTAAACGTGGTGTATCTCTTGTCTGCATTGCTTTTTTAAAATTTATTTTTAATATTGTAACTTTTAGCATGCAGATTTAGCATGCGATTTTACAATGTGTATAATCCCGGACATGTTTTCTTTAATTTACACCTATGAAGGACATTTTTGTAAATGTAAACGGTACTGTGTTTTCTAAAAGTCTTCCTTACACTTGTTTGTTGTTAGCATATAATCGTGCAATTGATTTTTGTATGTCAATTGTTCATCTCGTGACCTTACTGAACTCCCTTAGTGGTTCTGTGAGTTTTGTTTTGTGAATTACCTGGGCTATTCTGTGTAGACAATCTGACCACCATCCACAACTAGCGATAGTTTTGTTTCCTCTTTTCCAGACTTTACGGTTTTAATTTTTCTTGGCTTATTGCAGTGGCTAATATTTGCAGTAGTATTGAATAGGGGCAGAGGGAGCAAAAATAACTGCCTCGTTTCTGATCTTTGAGGCAAAGTGCTTAGTCCTTCGCTGTGAAATATGATGTAGCTGTAAGGCTTTTCTTATAGGTTTCTTTATGAGCTTGAGCAAGTTTCTTTCTGTCCCTAATTGTTGAAGTAACCAAGGAGCCCTAGCCTGAAGTAGCTCTAATACTTTGGCAAACAAACCAAAATCTCAACCAGAGTCAATTCCTAAAAATGCCTCCAGGTTCAGACATCTGAACCTGAGAACAACCAATCCCAAGCAACTAACTAGGCTTTCCCAAAGAAGGCAACACTTTAAGCTCTAGCCGTCACATAGTTCAGTGGGTTCACTGCTGCATGGCCTCTGGAAGCCTCTCCCCTCAGCCTGTGCTTGGAGTTCCCCTCCCCACTCGCAGTCGGCTGCTGCTGACTCAAACCAACGTTTGCTCAAATAAACTCTTGAAAAATTTAATGCACCTCCGTTAATCTTTTAAAGTAGTAACAGGGATCCCTGGGTGGCGCAGCGGTTTAGCACCTGCCTTTTGCCCAGGGCACGATCCTGGAGTCCCGGGATCAAATCCCACGTCGGGCTCCCGGTGCATGGAGCCTGCTTCTCCCTCGGCCTGTGTCTCTGCCTCTCTCTCTCTCTCTCTCTCTGTGTGTGTGACTATCATAAATAAATAAAAATTTTTTAAAAACTTAAAAAAAAATTAAAGTAGTAACAGAGGGGCACCTGTCAGTTAACCATCCGACTCTTGATTTCAGCTCAGGTCATGATCTCAGGGTTGTGAGGTCGAGCCCTGCATCAGGCTCTGGGCTGAGTATGGAGCCTGCTTGGGAGTCTCTCTCCCTCCCCCCACCTTGCTGCCCTGCATGTGCACGCTCTCTCTCTCTCTCTGTCTCTCTGTCTCTGTCTCTCTCTCAAAAATAAACAGAGTAACAGAAAGTTTTTAACATAAACGGATGGATTTTGGTAACTCCTTTTCTGCTTCAGTTTATGGAATAATGTGATTTTGCTTCTTTAGCCTATTAATATGTTGTATTACAGTCACTTATCTTCAAAATGTTGAAACAACCTTGCATACCTGGAATAAATCCCATTTAGTCATAAGATATTCATCTTTTTCTACATCATTGGGTTTGGTTTTCTAAAGTCATGTATATTTTTACATTGAAGTTCATGAGAAACCCTAGACTGCGGGTTTTTTGTGGATATAGGCTGTTTTTTTTTTTTCTTATCAGGTTTTGATATCAGAGCCATAAGGGTCTCTTAAAATGAGTCGAAGAACATTACCTCTTCTTGTATTTTCTTGTAGATTGTGCGTAAAATCAGTGTTAATTCCTTGAAGGAATTTGCTAGTGAATTCCAACGGGCCTGGGGATATTTTTTTCAGCTATTTTTAAAATAATGAATTCTGTTCTCTTAATACTTATGAAGCTATGCAAATATTCTTCTTTATAGTTAGGGATTTGTGTTCATTTAAACTTTTAGGAATTAGCCCATTGGTTGTACAATTTGTGGCACAGAGTTGTTTGTAGCATTTCCTTGACATCACCTGGTATCTGCAAGGCCTGTAGTGATACCCCTTGTCTCATTCCTCATTAATAAATTGCACTTTCTTTTTTGAGTGCCAGTTTTGCTAGACATTTGATCATTTTATTGCTTAAGGAACAACTTTTTGTTTTATCATTTTTTCATGTTTTCCTGTTTTCGATTTTAGTGATTTCTGTTCATCTCTTTATCATTTCCTTCCTTCTACTTTCTTGGTTCACTTTGCTCTTCTTTTTATCATTTCTTAAGTGGAAGCTTATATTATTGGTTTGAGACTTCTCATCTTTTCCAGGTGTGCATTTACTGCTATAAATTGCCCTTATAGCACTGATTTAGTTGCATTCTACAAGTTTTAGTTAAATGTGGGAGGGAAGGTTGATGGGAGTTTTGACCTTCCTTTGGGAGAGACTGACTTTTGGCTGGCTTCAGTGGCAGCCCAATGTGGTCAAGGCGGCACCAGGCTCCTCTTGACCTTGCTGCTGATCACCTGAGCAAGCCTGTTCTGAAGGGTAGGGTTCACCCAGGGCAAGCATCAGCCTGTTTGTGGAAATAAAAATCTCAAATAAGTACATAGTAAACAAAGTCCCTTGGGACGCCTGCATGGCTCAGGGGATGAGTGTCTGCCTTTGACTCAGGTCATGATCCCTGGGTCCTGGAATTGAGTCCCACATCGGGGTCCCTGCATGGAGCCTGCTTCTCCTTCTGCCTGTGTCTCTACCTCTCTCTGTCTCTGTGTCTCTCATGAATGAATAGTTAAAATCTTAAAAAATAAAAAATAAAAACAAAAACTCCCTGATGAGAAAAAAAAAAGTAGCATTTTCTTGTTTTTTGCTTTTTGTTTTTATACAGCCGCTTAGGAATTTATTAAGCAAACTCACTACCTATTTAATCTGATTACAATATTTCAGATATGAGATTATGCTGCTTGACATTTAGGTTGTATTTAGCCACTTTTCATTAAAGGATTCTGTAGTTGGATGCAGTTAGTGTTGGGTGGAAAGTTGGACCTGATTTCCATTTTCTTTTGTTCAGTGGGTTTCAGTATGTGTTCTTGAACATCTCTCAGTGATCTGTGAGCTACAGTCATTCTTATTATTTTCAGCAAATATCTCAAGATCCTTTATCGACAACTGTTAACTCTCAGAGTTAATAAACTATTTGTCTTTCCCTTTTCTCAAGCTACTCGGAGTACTTGGGGATTCATGTTAAACAGCTTGCTGACAGTGAAGAAGGTCATTTTATTTCTGTCCTTGTTTTATGGCAGAGAGCTAATATGCAGAGCACAATTTATTGCAAAACAAACAAACAACCCAAACCTTCCTCAGAGAAAACCAGTAAAAGAAGCAATATTACTCTAATGAAATAAGCCTCACAAATGAGTATTTTCAGCAAGTGGTTGAAGTTCGGATGGGGTCGGGGGATGCAGAGATGGTGTCGTGCTTGTGCCCTGAAGACGCCTCCTGCCACATGCAGAATAGTAATGACTATTGCACTTGGAGACTAAAAGTTCTTCATTGTCATAGTAGACGGATGACTGGCTGTTACTTGCTGGGACCTGGCAGGTCCAGTGCTGGCTGCTTTCTGCAGTGAGAGCACCTTGGGGACAGTGGACCCTTCCAGGAATAGTCATTTCCTAAAGCAGCTGCCCGGCCCCCCACCCTCCCCTGTGAGGAGCACATGGATTTTCTCCACTCAGAAGACCCCGCACAGCAGATGAAGGGTGCTGGGCTCCCGGCAGGGAAGCCACTGTGTTGCTGGTGACCTCAGGTGCACCAGGAAAGGGGCCACATTGACCCGGAGGACAGGGCCTGCGCCAAGCTCCTGCAGCTCCTAGGGAGCCTGCCCGAGGGGTGCCCGGCGCTGCCCCCAGCCTGGCTGCCCACCAGGAGCACAGAAGCGGGAGGATCCTGGACACCGCGGCCTTCTTAGTCACGTACCTCTGCTAGTTGAGTGCTTCGAAAAACCTCATGAAACGTCTAAATTAATCGAGGTTAAGCCTAGGGGACACGTGCACATGGGCGCTCATTCCTAAGAAAACATCAACTATGTTCAGAGCAAACCCACAAACCTAATGAAGAGCCCACCTGAGCTCACCGGGCACTGCAGCTGACAGGAGTACCTGCCTGACGGCCGGCGTGTCCCTGGATGTGTCCCTGGACGTGTCCTTACGTGTGTGTGCTCTGGCTTGCTCCTGGCAGCCTTAAGGCTGTTGCCAGTACTGAGGGTAGTTTGTTTGAAATTAGTCACTTATATACGGTTTTAATCTCTAATTATCTCAAAATACATAATCAGTACACCAGCATTACATTACACTCAAGACAAACTACAACAGGAAAATGGAACCTTCTCCAATAACCTAGAAACAAACACATTAGGTATATAATTGCAGAAATTTCATGGTGAATACATAATATGGATGTGTGCATGTGTGTATGTTGTGTGTGTGTGTCTGTGCATGTTTTTGTAACTATTTAACCAAATTGGGATCTCTGCTACTTTCTGTATGCAACTGGAAAAGACTTTATAATATTCTTTTTGCTTAACATTCTTCTGTTTTGAGATATATAAATATAGATAAAATTTATGAATGGCTGGGGAATATTTTAATTTAAACTATTATGGGAAAAAATAATCTTCAGTATTACAAAAACAATGTGATAAGTAACCTAGAAATACATTCAATTACTGATTAGAATAAATTGCTGGACAGGTGCCTGGTTGACTCTTTTGATGGAACATGCAACTCTTGATCTCAGAGTCATGGATTCTAGTCCCAGGTTGGGCTAGGAGACTACTAAAAAGAAATCAGTAAATAAACATTTTAAAAATAGAAAAAAATAAATTGCTGAAAATTCTGTTTTTAGGTTGGATGTTCACAGTTCTTTAGAATTGTTTCTTAGAATAATTCCTTAGAAATGTTGATATTTATGGTAAATTAAAATTCATGCCTAAAATTTAAATATAAATATACCGTTTAATATTAGCCAATCTACAGGGTGATCTAGAATATCAAATTGTTTTAATCTATAATATATTAATGTCATCACATTGAGAGTATCAATATAGTAATATCAACTACTGTAATTGAGAAATAATTATATATTTACATAAATCATATATGCTAATTTTAAAGACATTGTTATATGATATTTATATTTCAAACATAAGTCTTCTCTGGTTATTTGGTTGTAATGACCTTTCCTGGTGTCTATTCACCTATTGTTTTCCAGATTCATGAGAACTCAGTATCATCAGGATTATGTCATTCTGTCATATATTTGCTTTTTTTTGTTTGTTTGTTCATTTGTTTGTTTAGAGAGAGAGAGTGTGTGAGCATGAGGAGGAGCAGAGAGAGAGAGAATCTTATGCAGGCTTCACGGCCAGCACAGAGCCTGATGTTGGTCTCAATCCCACAACCTTGTGATCATGACCTTGAGCCTAAATGAAGAGTTAGAAGCTTAACCACTGACTGAGTCACCCAGGAGCCCCTGCTTTTTAAAGGTGGCTTTGTTGCTATTTTCCACCATCCTTGTAGAGAGATTAAAAAATATATATCTAGTCCAGTCTATCAACTTTATTTGAAGCTCAGCTTTTGATAGTGTGCCTCAAAAGCTTACTTGGGTCCAGCTGTCATGTATTTTTAATTATACATAAGTCAGTGAGTCCTCAGATTCATTCTGAATCCGTTTGTAGTAAACTGTGCGATGAGTGAGCAGGGTAGACCTTTCGTTTTCTGATGGTCCCTCTGCTATTCAAGGATAACTCATTGCTCGCCCCCTCTCTTTGGAATGCAATAACTATTACACGGGTCGTTTGCACGTCCATGGACTTTATGCCTTCTGCTGGAGTCAATATTTGACTTTATGCATTTGTCTGACTCTTTTGAAAGCAATACAAGATACGTTGAAGACCAGGACACCCGGGTGGCTCAGTGGTTGAGCATCTGCCTTGGGCTCAGGGCGTGACCCGGGGGTCCCGGGATCAAGTCCCACATCGGGCTCCCCACATGGAGCCTGTGTCTCCCTCTGCCTGTGTCTCTGCCTCTCTCTGTGTGTCTCTCACAAATAAATAAATAAAATCTTTAAAATAAAAATAAAGATATGTTGAAGAACATACTTGAATCACTTCTACTTCCAATAATAAACAAGTTCTTCCTTGCAAAAAATTGACTTCAGAGGCCTCCCCAGTGTCTTTCACATTTGTTCATCCAGTTAAACTGTAGAATTGTTCTGTTTGGTTTTATTAAAAGTATTTGGGGGGATATTGACCACAAAGTTTTGGATTAAGAACTGAAATGTCTTGCTCCTTGGCCATTTACTATCTTTAAGTAAGAATGAGGATGATAAGAATAAGAATAATACCTGACAGAGGTTTGATAATTAAGTGAATTAATGTTTATAGAAATTTTAATAAAGTCTTCAATTAATGCTGGATGGATTCAATCTCAAAATTACAGTACTGTGCATTAAATTAATGATTTTGAGGCCTCTAATATAAGATAATGACATATCTCAATATAATGGTCTTAATTCTTGTATCTGATTACATATTATAAGCACTATGCATTTTAAAATATAATTTTAATAACCTTTCATTTTGTACTGCTAGGAAGCATGGAATCTTTTTCTTATTACACTTTTGAACTAGTTATTTAATATAAAAAAGCACCATACTTTATTAAAATGGGCTAAAATATTAACTTTCTTATTATTTCTGATTTCCCTCTAATTATTTCCTAGAGATTATAGATACACTATTATATTCTCAACTGTTGATATTAGCAGGGAGTCCATACGGATCTGTACTGGTTGGCACAAATCACAGAAATATGAATAGAAATGAGTTGTGATCTCTAACAAAGCAGAAGGAAAAATAACAAACCAATTTAGTAGCTAATTTTGGTGGGCTATCAAGAGCTAAATTTTGAACAAGGTTGATAGATTGGACTAAACAAAAAATTTTAACCTTCTCTACAGAAAAGGCCAGAAGACAGAAAAAAAAGAAAAAGAAAAAGAAAAAGAAAGAAAAAAGAAAGAAAGAAAGAAAGAAAGAAAGAAAGAAAGAAAGAAAGAAAGAAAGAAAGAAAGAAAGAAAGAAAGAAAGAAAGAAAGAAAGAAAGAAAGAAAGAAAGAAAGAAAGAAAGAAAGAAAGAAAGAAAGAAAGAAAGAAAGAAAGAAAGAAAGAAAGAAAGAAAGAAAGAAAGAAAGATCTCTAAGAAGGTTAAAATCTCTAAGAAGGTTTTGTATTCTGAACAAAACAACAAAAGCAAAATATATGACAGGATACTATAAGCCTGGTTATATTGAGTTCCCCTGAATCAGTAACACCATTATCATTTCACTTTCTGGAATTGCTATCCAGTTTAAGCAAGAAATTAAAAAAAAAAATGTAAAGAGGATAAAGAAGTCTTAAGATGGTGGGTTGCAAAAGAGCGCTCTAGGAAATTCTGAATTATCTATGGCTTTATGTCTCCAAAGTAACTAGAATCCCATTCCTTTCTTTGATTTACCTATTGACGGATTCATATAAATCAGGTAAGAAATTTTCATCACATTTTCCACAGTTAAGAGGATTCTGGTTTGCAGAAGTTCACATCATGGAGTCTCTCAAGACGCACCCGAGCTAACTAAATAGCTGTATCATGTTGTCTCCCATAACGGATTCAGACCTCAGAAATATTTCGGAAGAAATATTTGAAGCATATTTCAAAGAGCTTAGTTCAGGGCACTTCATGCAGAAGGATCATTTGGCCTCTGATGGTGCTGCTGATGGTGGTTTGTTTGCTGAACGTGAAATTATCCGCATCTTCATCAAAGTTGGCTCTGATTCTTGAAAGGGGAGGATCACTGAAATAAGACCTGTCGGTCTCCAATGCACATCTGAGATTCATGGTGCAGCAATTTATTCAATATGCAATCAGTCAATAGATCTTATTAGTTTGAGTCAAGAAATAATTTTAGTCTAGTCAAGAGAATGCGGTTCAATTATACACTTTCTGTCAGATAAATCTCAAACTGTATCTCAGGTAAGTTGTAAGGATGCTTTATGGTGTCACAATAATAAGATTTCCCTCTAAACTTCAGCTCTCTCAGTTCTTCAACTGTAGAAAAAAAAAATCACTGGAAACATAAATGAAATACTATGTGATCCATAACAGAAATAGAGCAACTTCTATCAATTAAGCCCGAGGTTAATATGATAATAATTGGAATTACACGCATTCCCAAGTGAAAATGATGCCACTCACTGATCAAGAACCAGCTCACATTCCTAGATTTTTTTTTATTCTATATTGCTATAGGTATTGCTATACGCCCTGTATCATGGTAGATTCTGAAAAAAAATCTTTTCTTTTCTTTTGTTTTTGAAAAATTATTTTCGCTTATGATACTCTCTTCTTGTCTTGAAAAATGACCATTAAAATAATCAGAGCTCTTAGATTACATTGAACTGAAGGAGAAAAAGCAAGTATGTTCCCCAAAGAAAATCTTACTCATAAATATGAAATTACATTTAACACATTAAATACTATTTTTGCACACTAAATGTTACTAAATATGTCCAAACCACAAGATCCCTTTTTGTTTTAAAGACCTTCAAAGGGGATCCCTGAGTGGCTCAGCAGTTTCTCGCCTGCCTTTGGCCTAGGGAGCGATCCTGGAGTCCCAGGATCGAGTCCTGTGTTGGGCTCCCTGCATGGAGCCTGCTTCTCCCTCTACCTGTGTCTCTGCCTCTCTCTCTCTCTCTCTATGTCTATCATGAATAAATAAAAATAAATCTTTAAAAATAAATAAATAAATAAAGACCTTCAGAAAATCAGAAGTATTATTCATTATATCTATTAGGAGACCAGGAGAGGAAGGCTCAGGATTCGATTGATTTATTTATTTATTTATTTATTTATTTATTTATTTATTTATTTTTTAATTTAAGATTTTATCTATTCATTCATGAGAGACAGCCAGAGAGAGGCAGAGACACAGGCAGAGGGAGAAGCAGGCTCCATGCAGGGAGCCCGATGTGGGACTCGATCCTGGGACCTGGGGTCACGCCCTGGGCTGGAGGCAGGCGCTAAACCTCTGAGCCACCCGGGCTGCCCTGAAATATTTATAAATTTGAAATACTTACAAATGCATAATAACTCTTAGATTGAGGAGACACACAATGTCTACATGATCTTTTTTTCCTCAGCACCTTTTGTTTTAAATATCAAAATCTGGTTCCTCATATACATAATGTGATGCTCCTTATGAATCAAACTATGGAAGTCACTAGAATCGTCATCATGATTTGTCTTCAAAAGCTCATTTGAATCTTGATTGCCCAGACGACTCTTCCTCTGACAGGTCCCACCTTTCACGAAGCTTCTGATTTCTTATGCACACAATTATAATCTTAATTATATTATATCACGCTGCCTTTTAAACACGTGACCATGTGCTTTTGGAAATCAGATCATGAAAAAAAAAAAAAAAGGAAATCAGATCATGTTATTCCCTGAAGCTTTGTGGACGAGGACAGAAGGACACATCCCGAAGTCTCTTCCCTTTGTCTTCCTTCCTAGAAGCAGCGACATTGGATGATCATCCCACCCGCTGGTGGGAAGTTCACTGTATGAGTTTGCATCTGGAACATTTGTTTATTTTTTTTAAAGATTTTATTTATTTATTCATGAGAGACACAGAGAGAGGCAGAGACACAGGCAGAGGGAGAAGCAGGCTCCCTAGGACTCGATCCCGGGACCTGGGGTCGCGCCCTGAACCCAAGGCCGACACTTAACTGCTGAGCCCCCCTGGGTGTCCTGGAATGTTTGTTGCTTTTAAAGAATTAATTACTTTTGTCTTACTTGAATCCAGCAGCAATTACGGCCTTAGTCCTTCCTGATGGCTCCTTCACTTTCTCATAAACACGGAAGATTCTCCCAAAACAGAGGAAATTATGATCCTCAGCACATGTGCTCAGTGCTCACACCTCTCTTGTGAGCCGAAGCTGGATGCGCCTCCAACACAAGTTGGTTCGGGTGTAAACAGAGACCGGTCACCGACCCCCCCCCTCCCCCCACACACACACCCCATGAGGGTATGAACTTGTGCTCTTTGTTGCTGTTTGTTTTCCTCTTTCATCGAGAAACCACCACGGCCGTTTCTTCCAGAGCAGAACACGCACATACTCGCCATATGACTCAGCAATTGCCCCGTCGGGTCTTTATCCCTGGACAATGAAAACCAGCGTCCACACAAGTGGTCACAGAAGCTTTCAACGGAATAGGCGAATAGCTGAGGTGACCCAGCAGTGCTGCGGGCGGGTCAGTGGGTGGCCGGGGGTGACACGCCCACTGCCCGGAGCAGCGCTTCATGGTCTGCAGGGACAGGCCATGGTCCGCCCAACAGCTTTGATGGACCTCAGGACAATTATCCTGAGACATGAGTGCATCTCCCAAGGCTGCCTACTGCACGGCCCCATTTCTGGGACACTCTTCAGTAGTGACATCATTGACATGGACAGGGGAGTGGTGGCCATCAGGGCCCGGGGAAGAGGTAGCCAGGGAGCGAGATGCAAACAGCCCAAGCACCCGGGGAGCCAGGCAGCTCCGTGCATGGATGGGGTGCACGGACCTGCCTGTGTGCATGCACCCCCGTGCACACACGCACACGCCCACACGGGGCCCGTGCACCCAGCCGTGCCCAGGTGCACCCTGGGGTCTGCACCTGATTGGGTCCCAGGAAGTCCCTTCACACGCAGGGACTTTCTCAGCACCTCCAAACCAGCGTATGAGAGCGGCTGGGAGAAGAGCAGCTTGGGGTTTCCTGGTGGCCGGGGATTCGGTTGAAGTGGATTTTCACGTCCTCGCTGTCGAAACCCACGCAACCGTGTTCCCTGGGCCGCCTCTCTCTGTTGTGTGTGGTACGAGCTTCCTGGGCTTTCCTCTCACCTTAGGTCTCAGGAAGGAGCCCATTAGGCGTCCCCTCCTCCCGGAGACTTCGACGAGGGCCGCGCTTGAGTCACACAGTGGGTCTTCTAGGATCCGAAGGCAGAATTTACAGGCAGAAGCCAGTAGAAAAAGAGAAGAAAAGGAAGGAAGAGAGAGAACAGGAGAGAAGGAAATGAATGAATGAAGGATGGAGGGAGGGACGGAGGGAGGGGCAAGCGTCACCTCTGCTGCAGGGGAGCACTCGTGTCTCGGGCCACCCGGACGCCGCTGGTAAGTAAGAGTCAGCTCTGTGCCACCCACTGCGCGTCGTATTTGGAAAGACATTTCCTTGTCCCGCTTCTCGAGCCGCCGATCGTGCTGCTTCGCGTCCTTCCACCAGTCGCGCGTCCCCGGGTCACCGTGCTCTCGGGGACAGGACAGGCTAGTCACACAAGGGCGCCCATCAAGGACTAGAAACTGTTTGGCTTTTGAAAATAAATCCATTTGCTTTGGAAAGAAACACTCACTTTGTGAACAAATCCTGGGATGACCAGACTTGGGTGTAGACCAAACCTCGGTGATGTCATGGTGAGGTCTACACGAATGGCAAGGGTTCCTGGTCCTACAGGGGACCCTCCCCCTGTGGCAGTCGGGGTGGGTGCTCACTGGGCGCCACCAGCACAGGGTCCCCGAGGACCGAGGAGACGCGGGGGCAGAGAGCACCTGCAGGAGCCCCGTGGCTCGGGGGCTGCCTGCCCAGCCAGGTCGTGGGCTCCTCGCCCACCCGCGGCCACACAGTCACAGGGAACCTGCCTCGGCCCGGCCGGCAAGCGGCTCCCACGCGGCGGTGCACTTAGCCGGAACGTGGGCCCGGCCAGTGGGGACAGAAACAGGCGTGGCCCCCTCGGGCCTCGTCGCCAGCACCCCCCGCAGCCCCGGGGCGGGAGCTCCTGCTCCAGAGATGCTGGCGGCCCGGACACGGGTGGCTCCGCTCAATCCCCAGCTGGCGATGGCAGGAGAGCAGGGCCTGGAGGGGTCATGGAGATGGGAGCGGACAGTGTGGCTCGGGCGTGTGCGTGGGGGCCGCTGTTCCCCGTGGGAGTTAAGTCACCTGCAGGCTGCTGTGAGTGGCGCAGTAGGAAACCCCTTGCTGGCAAAGGTGGCCCGACGGCAGGCGTCACAAGGCTCCGGGAAGGGCCCCCGCGCCCCCCTTCTCAGCACCTGCGGCCCCAGCAGCCGGCCTGGGGGAGGACTGGGATGTCCCTGCACAGGTGCCTGGACAGGAAGCCAGGTGTCTCACCGCAGCGGGGGCCCCCGGCCGTCAGAGGGTGGATGCCTGTTCACAGGGACGTGGATGGCCCTGCGGGCACTGTGCTGCGGGCCACACTTCAGTCGGAGACGGACAATCCTCACCTGCCAGACAAAGCGCAGGTGATAATAGGGTGAACCGACTGGTGTGGAACAGGCGCCTGCCTCCGGAGCGGGTCTCGCGGGACAGCCACCCGCGCGCATGCTTGGAGAGGGTCCTGGTGGCGCAGGCTGCGGCCTCAGGGCACTGAGCAAGGGCCACTCCCCGGTTCACAGCAGACTCAGAGTCTCGGCGCCCCAGGGCAGCCCGTCTGCTGCGGAGGAGCCCGGCCTGAGCTCGGAGGGAGCAGGAGCCTGGGCTTGGGGAGGTGGGAGGTGGGGGGCTGCACCGGATCCGGCCCAGCTCCCTGCTGCCCAGGGCCCGGCAGCCGGGGCCAAGCTCGGCAGGCCGCCATCCCGAGGCGCGTCCCCAACACCCAGGGGAGGCCGGCACGGATTCCTGGGCCTCCTGATTGGGTCCCAGGAAGCCCGGCTGGGGGAGCGCCGGGGCCCACGGCCTGCTTCGCTAAGTGGGCCTTCCCTCCTGGGAAGCCAGCGCCCCTCCTCGGCCCCCACCTGCGTCCCGTCCCCTCCACAGGCCTGGCCCACCGTCGCCGACTTCACCAGCCTCTGTGAGCCGTTCAGTCCCCTGCCCTCCGCTTAGCCGTGGCCTTCACAGGAGTTCACCACCCAGAAAATCACATTTTGCTTCGTAACGTACTGGTTGATGCCCTTCTTACTGTATTTACTAGCGAGTAGTCCCTTCGTGTCAAGAATTTGCTCCCATTCCTGTGAAATTCCCCTCCCACCCTTGAACAAACCCGATCAGACTTCTGCGAACGGAGCGGTAACGTAGTTGTTTATTATGTAATATCTCAGGATAAGACATGCAAACCCCAATCAGGGGAAATTGAAAATAGAGAAATAGAGGTCCGAATGCTCAGTCTCACGCATGGGATTGTGCTCCAGAACGACCGCCCTCTTTTTAAATTGTTTTTTCTTATTTTTCTCCCCAGAAATCTGCATTTGATGTCCTTGTTTCAACAAGCTGTTGATACATGATGGGACGGGGCGTTAGCTGGGTTTCCTTGTTTTGCGGGTAAACTTCTTCCAGGTTGAAACCAGCAGGATTTCCTCCAAATCAGGAAATGATATTAATTGCAATTTAAAGAAGTCTTAAAACCTTTGACAAAGTGATGTGGTTTCTCTTATTGTCTACCTACAAAAATAATGCTGTAGAATTTAAATGTATTGAATTTAAGATTGTTTCCCAGGACGTCCAGGGGGCTCAGGGGTCGAGCATCTGCCTTGGGCTCAGGGCGTGACCCCGGGGTCCCGGGATCGAGTCCCGCATCAGGCTCCCTACGTGGAGCCTGCTTCTCCCTCTGTCTGGGTCTCTGCCTCTCTCATAAATAAATAAATAAAATCTTTTTAAAAAATTAAATAAAATTGTGTTCCAAGCGTGTAGGGATGAACTACATCCTATTTTTAATTAGAAGCACCTTATGACCAATAAATATGGCTATTGGCTTCATCAAATACAATGTGATGACATGTATGTGGCGCATTTTAGATGCTCTCACGTTACAGGAACTACAAGAAAGACTGGAGTCGGCTGCACTTGTTCTTTTCAAGGGGATGCAGACGCCGAGACCCCGCAGAGGCATCCTCCGCCCCCCATGCATCCTCCCCTGCACGGGAGTTAATTTTGCCTCCTTGCATTTTGCACGAGATTGTCACAGATTTAGACAAAAACACACGAATGTCCTACAAAAATAAAAAAGAGAAAAAATAAAAGAAAGAAAAAAAACAAAAAAAAATAAAAATAAAAAAAGAAATGTTGTCACGATCGAAACAACCGATTAATAATCATTTACGGATGTTCAGAAAACCCAAGAAGGCCCCACAGACGGAGCAATGTTGGGGCTTTAGTGAGGCAGGATCATGCTGCGGAATAAGGCAACATATTTGCACTGACAACATGGAGCGCAGTGACGCACTAATAACTATTTCCAGGTGTTTCCGTTGCTTCCAGCTGGTAGGGACAGGCTGGCGGATGGGACCCCCTGCCCCGCCAGGATGCGGTCTCGGGCGGCGGCTGGCGCACGACGTCTCCGAGCATCTGAACAGGCGCAGATGGCGAGGGGCAGGGCGGGTGCTCAGAGGAAGCTGAACCACCTACCCATTTTATGTTTCTCTTAAGCATCTTAATTAAAAGCAAGTCACACACGCGATTATCAATGGGCAAATGTAAAAATAAATCTGGCTTTGTAAACAGCACAGACGGCGCTGATGGAGCATCGTCTCCGAGCAGAGAAGAGCCGAGCAGGTGCTTCCCTCTGTCACCTGGTCCCACTGGGCAGGGGAGGCGCCCTCGCCGCCCAGGACGCGGGGAGCAGAAAGGAGGTCGCCGAGGCCGGCTCCCACTGCGAGTCCCATCACCTGCCGGCACTTGGGAGGTGACGGCCCCGGGGCGCTCTGGGCTCTGGCAATGGCGCCCTCGGCAGGAGCCCCGGGGAGGCACCTGGGGCGGAAAGACATGTGTCCCACGCTCTTCTGCATGGGCGACGGGGAGACGCTGCCATGCTCGGCGGGCGGGGGGGGGGGGGCGGGGGAGTAACGGACCTACCGGTGAGGCCTGGGCCTCTGGGCTGCCCTCCCTTCCAGCTTCCTCTCCGAAGGCCCTGGAAGCAGCCACAGCAATTGCTCACAAGCATCCACATGGATTTGCCCAAACAAGTCATTGCCACCCCTCACACTCGTGCGGGTAGGTTTGGAGGACCCCCGCAGCTCTGCCAGGGGAGCTGACATGGGCTTGCACGAGTTCTGGGTTTATCGGTTCGGTGGTTGGGCATCCACTCCTGCGGACTTAGGTCTCCGCTGGCTGAGCTGGGAGAAGGATGCCTTCCACCCCGCCCCGCCCCCCGTGTGCAGATCCACCTGGTGCAGGGGCAGCTGGGACGAGCCGTCCACTCCCGGTGCCCAGCAGCATGCGCCTGTGGGAACAGATGGGGAGCAAGGCTTCCAAAACACCAGCACGGGCTTCAGCACCTCAGAATTTCTCCAGGTCTCAGGGGTCATACCCCAAAGAAGCCTGATGGAGGCTGTTCCTCCTTTAACACGACCCTACAATTTTACCCAACTGTCGCTGGGGGAGATCTCAAGCTACCGTTGACATTTCTTGATCCACCAAAGTGGAAGAGCGAATCCTCTTTCATTCCATCTCAAAGAACAGCAAAAGTGCGTTCCAAATAATTGCCTATCAAGGAACAAAGAGCAGACAACACAATAAAACATGGCATGTTTCAAATAGTGCATTAATGAAAACGGTACGTTGCTTGCCTGGATTTCGGGATGTTTATCTTGTTCGTTGGCTTCTTAAAATTCGTGATTCATTGTCATGACTTTCCTCATCTAAATCCGTGTCTACGTCCTTACCTAAGATGTGTGTGGGTGACTCGGTTTCTTCCCCTTTCAGGGGTCATCGAACCCTGCTGAGTCCCAGTCCCGACAAGCGCTGGCCCTTCACCCCAGCTTCCCTTTGCTCTAGGGTGCCCATGTGAGGACACGGAAAGTGAATTCCCCAGTTGTCAGTGTTTCTGTGGATGCTGATGCTGAGGGTGCCCACAATCACGAAGATGACAACGGGTCAGGGATGAACATGCAGGATGGGGAGACTCCTGGAAGTTTCCAGAAGCCCCTCTGGAGGACGTGTGAAATTTTCAGGACGCGCCTCTCACGGTTCTCAGCCTTCGTCTCTTAGAGACCTAAGGCAGAAAGTGGGTGTTTTCACCAGGAAGGGAAATGTAATCAGGTGCGGCTGGAAGCTGGGGTGACCCGAGGAGACCGGGCGAGGGACGAGTGCGATGTGGTGGGAGGGACAAGTGGTCAGGGTTGCGGCCGGACACAGGGTGAGCCGGGAGACACCGCCAGCCTCGGAGGCTGTCACGGGATCGTCCGTACTTCTGGAATCCGCCACCCCTGCCCAGAGCTGCTAATTGTCATGTTTCCAAAATATTCCCGTTTGCCCCTTTGCAGAGCACGTGTGCAAATCCCAGAGCAGTCACATCGGCTCAGAACAAAAGGAAAAACAACTTGCTTTTGAAAACGTGGAATTGAAAGGAACTCAGATGCGCTGGAGATGATTCTACAGATGTTTCCACAACGGCTAGCTTGTCACCGACGCGTCTTCAGCCGTGTTTGATGAGGGTGAAAGAAGCGCTCATTAGGCAGTATTTTTACACGACAGAAATTAGCATCACTTTTCTCTTCCCTCCACTTTTTTGGGTTCTGGCCCAAGATTGGTCTCTTTCACCCCCATCTGTTTATTCCCTTTGATGTTCTCCGTAGAAAGTGGCAGCCGCTTGGGTCTCTCAGCTATCATTTGCGCAAATAAAACCTGACAGGGCTTTCATAAAATAATGTCAATAGTATATCAAATTTCTCCCAACATAGTCATACGCAGCTGCAATCTCCACAGAAACAAAAACTGCCTTCCACCATAATTTATCCAATCATAAACGGAGTGCAATGTTCCCTTAAAATCAGCCCAGATACCCTATAAACAGGATGAAAAACCATCGGGTCCTTGTATACTTCCTTTCCTTCCTCTGAAGTCACTGGAAAAGTTACCTGGCCTTGTTTGCGGCCTTACCTTTCCTCCCGCTTCTGGTTAAATTGTGTTATAAACGCAGCACCTGTTTGTGCAGATGGGGTCTTGAAACCCGTGACCAATTGGAAAGAAGCAGCATTTGGAAAGATTAAACATGAATTCGTTGCTCTGTTAATACGAGAAAATTCCGTAGGTTTTGTAATTAACACCTTAAGGTTGGAGAGGGCCACATATTGGAAATTGAGGATGCGCAAAAGAGCTCGAGACCACATCAGAAGCGACGACACCCCGTGTTTGGGAAGGGGGGCTGCAAAAGCAGTGTGTGGACCCCGGTACCAAGGTAGACGTGTGACCCAAAGGAGATGAGACTCATTCCTTTATTCTCTAAACTTGATCATGAGAATCTGTGAGTCTAGGCTATTCACCTACCAAAATCAGCAGCTCCAAGCTTCACCTGGTAGGGAGTTCTTATCGGGATGAACACACCACAGCAAAGCAGAAGCTAAGCCTTCAGGATCCAGAGAACTAGTGTGGATTATGGGGGATAATGGGAAGGAGGAGGCAGGAGGCCCTTGGTCAAGGTCAATGTGATTTTGTCTCTGCAGACAAGGGGATGTTATGTTCTGCTGCGGTGGCACAGAACGTAGACACCGTGAGGAAGTCGGGCACATGGTGCAGATGCAATGGACACGTGGTGGGAAAGCGATGCATCCGTGCGGGTTGACCTCAAAAAGTGGACAGAGTTGTAAGAAGAAATGTCAAGGTGGAGGATACAGAAAAGTCGACACTGGAAGGTCGAAACCCGTTTGGGAATCAGAATAAGCTCAACAGTGAGCTCAAGAAGCCCTTCCGGAATACTTGTCTACAGCAAAAGTTCATTTAGAAAATACTGGCTTAAACGACTTAAATGTGTTTTTCTTCTCAAGGTCCCCCTGCGGACACAAGTTCTCAAAGAAGAGTCTATAGTCCTTAGAGGTCATGCATACGTACTTTCCTCCTTTCCTCTCCATCTACTCCGTGAGGAGGAGGATGCCCACGGACAGATTTTTTTTTTTTTTTTGCGTGTATGTTTTAGTTCATGTTGATCCATACTCAGTCACTTCTAGTTTGTCGATGCGACAGGTCAGGTGACATCCGTCACGATAACGTCTGTCGAAGCGGCTGGCCATAAAATCTCCACCACCGCAATCATTCGAAGGGCGTTTCCAACAAAAGCGACTGATCCTGCCATTCTCTTCATCCCACAGTAGGTGGGGACGGCCCAGTTGCCCTTCTCTGCCCTGGGCTTGTCTCTGTGGGAATGCTTTATGCTTTCTTCCTTTTTCTCAGCTCTACCTCAAGGTCTCGACACAGGATGAAGAGTGGACTCCTTTGGAAGTCGTCATGGGACAGAGGCCATCTTCCCCCTGTCGGCCAACGGAGTAGTCTCGGCTGATCAGCAGAAATTCCTGCCACATCCGGGATCTTGGCCTCTCCTTTTTCTCTTGAATTAAGAATTCAGCCTCTAGAGTGATGGATGGTCTTCCCTGTAAAGTTTTTTATGAAAATCTGCATCTTGGCAGTGTCTCCACCTGCCTTGGAGAGAAAGGCAGAGATGGGTCCATCCTGGGACAGGGAGGCTGCTGGTCAAAGACCTGGACAGGATTTTTTACAAAGGTGTCCTTAAAAATGACTAAACATTTACTACTGGAAGAATAATAGCACTAGGTCATTGCTCCTGGCGTACCGAACCTAAGTACCTCGGTGCTAATTGGGATGCAGACTGGCGTGAAGCTGTTGACGTGTTGCATTTCCCTAACTTCTCTCTTTTTGTGTGATTTACCATCTCTCCAGTGAATGGTCTTCCCATCCTCCTTGGCTGGGTATGCACGCTGACTCCCACAGCCTGTCCATCCATTAAAAGCCCGAATCTTCTGACAACGTGCCCTGAATGCTGTGGCCCAAAGAGCTCTCCTTCTAATTGAATCGGAAACATAAATAATAATAGCGCCTTTAATTATGGGAAATAACAATAGAAGGGAATTCGTGATAGGAACAAAAATCTAAAAAATGGGATTTATTGATATTAGGGCACATTGTCAAGCAGAACAACAATGCCAGTGGATATTTATATGACTTGCCTGTCATGTCATTGTTGGCTGGTCTAGCTTTCATTCTCAATTCCTACGTCTTCAAAGGGGGGCATGTGGGAAAATATGAGGAATGTTTCTTTTTTTTCTTTTTTTTTTTTTCTTTTTTTTTTGAGGAATGTTTCTGGAAGTAAGTAGTTCAGTGGCCCATCCTGGAAGATGCAGTTGCAACTTGATGCGTGGTTCAGGAACATCGTCTATATGGTCCTTCATTCCTCCATTCTGTCAGCAAATTCCGTTGAGTCAAAGCACACACACACATACACACACTTGCACAAGCTCGCTCTTTTTGTTCAAATATTTATTATGAACTTTTTATTTATTCATGAGAGACATAGAGAGAGAGAGGGGCAGAGACACAGGAGGAGGGAGAAGCAGGCTCCACGCAGGGAGCCCTACGCGGGACTCGATCCCAGGACTCCAGGATCACACCCTCGGCCAAAGGCAGGCGTCGAACCGCTGAGCCACCCAGGGATCCCCGAACATTTTCACTTGGAAGAAAAAAAAAAAGGAAAGTCAACTGGGCATTGTTTCCAGATTACAGTCCTGGGGAGACTGAAATTAGCAGTAGTTGCACTGGTAGCTGCCATTAAGCAGACTCCTGTACCACAGATTCCCTTTCACGGGAGGGCTTGGCAATGTTGGGGCCACACGCTGCCGTGGGTTCAGAGGCACAGAGCGGGCGTGGGCTGCATTGGCACGGCTGGGGCCACCATGTCTGCATCTGCATTGGCCACAGACCCACCAGGCTGCCTCCCCCTGCCTGAGAGGGCCCAGAGCAAGGGAGACATGGTCCCCTTCATTCTCAATTGTTGGAAAGGTACTCAGATCACTCATTCAGACGGGGAAATAGAAATGGAAGTGGTGCAATTAGCGAAACTAACTGGTAAGAGGAACCTTTAAAAAACCCTTATTTCCCTAATTTCCCTTGCCAGAAAGAACGAGATGAAATGCTTACGTTCAGGCTTACCTTGAATGATTGCACCGAACAGGACAGTCATCGGTTTGCAATCATGATGCTATAATCCGTGTTCCCTCTGCCAATCGGGGTACAGATACGTACCCTCGGCGCTCTTGAAGGCCGCGCTTTCTGACCAAACAGGAAGGGCAGGAGCCTCGTGCTGCCCCCTCTCAGCTGTCGTCAGCCTCATTCGGGTTTTCAGATTGCGGCAGAGTGCACACCTGCAGGGAGGACACGGCCCCCAGGCCCCAGCGATGAGCTCTGGGTTTTTGACACCTACTGCTGCAGACCCTGGCAAGGCTGTGCACATATGGACTTGGCAAACCCCCGCTGCAATCCTAGGAGATACACTCTGTCACTAACCCCGTTCACAAATGAAGATACCGAGGCCTATAGAGAATGAGAAAGGTGCACTGTGCTCACAAAGCTATTACCTGGTAGAGCCAGGATTCGAACCCAGGCCACTGGACATCAGAGCCCTCCCCATCCCCCACAGTGCTACGTGTCTTCTACTGGCCATTGACTCCACGATGGCGTCTGCCCAACTGTAGGGAAGTGTCACCCCTGCCAACTGCCTGTGTTGTTCTCAGGCAGGGGGCTCCCTATCTGGTGGACCTGAGACCCCAGGCACAAGGCCCTTCTGAGTACCCCGCTCAGCCACTGCTCGGTGGGATGGGATGTGCAATGGACTGATGCACGAGAACAGTTATAAGCTGATCGAGCACCGAAGCCCCTTGTGTGGAATGCCCCGGTGTTGAAGGCTCATGGTGGGAGTTCTCAGGGTCTGGCAGGTATGGATTTCCTGAGGACGGCTACACTGGAGACAGGGGGGAGAAGTCACGCTCCTGAGGCTGAGGAGAGGCTGAGAGGCTGAGAGGCTGAGAGGCATGCTCCCTTCTCTACAGCAGAGTCGCTGCATTCTGCAAAGTTTCCCAGGGCACGTCAGGCTCTTCCTGGGGAAGGCAGGCCAGGAGGGGTGACACCGGTGATGAGGCATGGGACAGACCGCTCGGGGCCAGCTGCTCTCAGGATGTGGCCAGGAGCCCGTGTCTGGTTGCCGAGCAAACATCTAACTCTCCGTGGCTCACGTGACACAGGAGTACGAGTTCTTGGTCCGGCTGGACTCTCACGTGGCTGCGTTCCCTTATCCAGGTGGCTCCTCCACACGATGTCCCAGTGTCCAGCGCCCACTGGCATCACATCTGCTGATGTCCTCTTGGTCAACTTAGGCCACAGGCCAAGCCCCACACAGGGCGGGAGAACCGGGCCTGACCGTGGAGGGGCCCTGCACCGTATAGGATATTCCGTGGCATTTTCCAAGAAGAACAACTGCACAGAAGCCATCCGCTGCCCTTGGACTTGAAGCCATGAGCTCCACACCCGGGGTCTGTTGGTCACAGGTTGAGATGACGCAGGCTGGCGTCCTCCTCCCCAGGGTTACAGCTGCTTTCCTCATCGTCACTCCGGCGGCAGCCCTACTGTACTAGAGCCTCCCCGTGCCCCGTTAGCCTGGACTGCACACGGTCGGCTGGCATCCTGGTCAATGCTGGCATCGCAGTGAGGGAAGAACTACAGGCTCAAAGGAGGTTGAGCAATGTTGGCGGGCTTCGCTGTTCCACAGGGGCCTCCTGCAGGTGTCGGGGTCGCGTCGCCTGCCAGAGAAGGTCTTTCTGCCTGAAGATTTCAGATCGGACGACAGAGCGGTCCCCGTTGGCTCTGCAGATCTCACCATCTGGGTCCCCAGAGAAGAGACAGAGGAGCGATGAACCCATTGGAGGCTCGGACAAAAGTCTCCCCGTGGACACCTTCCAAGTGTCCCCTCTCCTCTTGGGATGCAAAAGCATCAGGGCCACACACAGCCTTTGTCTTAGTCGGACTTGTGTCTCTGGGGAAGAGGCTGGCAATGTCTCTCACAGATAAGCACACGGGCTCCTTTTTACTTAGTTGTTCCAGAACATTGCTGCCAAAACATCCTCAAATATTCTAAATATTTGAAATATCCCTGATTCTCATTTATCAAACCTCACTATAATTTCTGGATATTCTAATACTATATATATATATATTTTTTTTTTTCTGGTCAATCTTGCCAGCACTTTAGACCTGCAAACCACATAGCAAAGACAGATCTAACCGTTCAAAGCAGGAAATTCACTCAGCGGGATGATCCACAGGACTATTCAGCTAAAAGCTGCCGAACACGTACCCCGCACACTTATAAACAAGCTGACTATTATGGAGACCTCAGTGGTTGTGCTTCCCTGGAAACAGTGGGGACACAGAACAACGTAACCTAAGATAGTAAAAGGAAGAAAGGAAGCATTCTCAAGAACCGTATTTCAACGTTCAAGGAATTCACGAATATTCTTATCGTGCATGATTCGGGCAACATCAAGCACGTGTAGTGACATTTCGGACCCTCCCCACCGGTCACTAGCCGGACCGCACTGCCTGCCGGTGCGCTTTGCTCCCACTGCACATTTGGGGGGTAGCGTCCCTTTCTTAGGCAAGTCCTAAGACAATGCATATGTGCACATTTAATTTTACATCTTTTTAAAAATTTTTTGTCCTAACTACCATGCTAAAGTTGTCCAAAATCTTTGCAAAAAATAAAATTAAAAAATATTTAAATAAAACAACAAAAAACAAAATCTTTGCAAACCCTACAGTTTGATACCTTCAGACAAGGTTGGCAATCTCCGATGTGCAAATCCCCGATCGTGTTCTCATCTCATGAACACGGTGTTGTTCAAAGTCAGCAAATGCTCCCACGAGAAAACAACGCCAAGTGAGCGGACTCCTCTGAGCTTCCCTTCTCTCTCACGTTGTTGCCCTGCAGATCTTTGAGGCCATGGTAGTTCTGTGATCCTTTCAAACATACTTATTTTTAATATATCTGGCCTAGATATATATTGGTTGTCAGTAGATGGC
This sequence comes from Canis lupus baileyi, assembly GCF_048164855.1. Taxonomy (NCBI): domain Eukaryota; kingdom Metazoa; phylum Chordata; class Mammalia; order Carnivora; family Canidae; genus Canis; species Canis lupus. The sequence goes on from NC_132858.1 coordinate 55,727,128, forward strand.
TGATAGGAAGCAACTGATCAGTCCTTGCTGGAGGCAGACGTTTAATATGGTTTGTAAGCGTCTGCAAAGGGAAGGCACATACCTACAGCTCGTATGGATTCGACGGGGTGGGGCAGGGAGGGTAGAGACTTTTTTTTAAATTTTTATTTATTTATGATAGTCACACACAGAGAGAGAGAGAGAGGCAGAGACACAGGCAGAGGGAGAAGCAGGCTCCATGCACCGAGAGTGGAGAAACTCGTGAGTGAAAATGTGCAACACCACGTCCCAGGTCTAATTTCTCCAATCGTGAGTATGATACGTCACCTCTATAGTAATGGAAAATGACACAAGTGAAATTAAAATGTTTAAGATAAGATCATCATAGCAATTGCTATAAAATTAGGGGGGGATATTGTCCTTAAAATATATGATAGCTTAATATAGTGTTTGAAAGAGGGTCCCTGGGGGGCTCAGCGGTTTCACAGCACCTTCGGCCCAGGTAATGACAGACCCTGGAGTCCTTGGATCGAGTCCCGCGTCGGGCTCCCTGCATGGAGCCTGCGTCTCCCTCTGCCTGTGTCTCTGCCTCTCTCTGTGTGTCTCTCATGGATAAATAAATAAAATCTCAGAAAAAAAGAGAGAGAAACTTCCCTTCGTTGCTCCCTCCTGCCACATGTCGAACTCAATCCCGGCTGATAGTGTATCTCCCTGTAAAAGGAAAAAACAAGGAAACATTTCTAAGGCAACATAATACAATGTGTTGATGCCCTTGATGTAGGCAAGTATTTTTTTTTTTAACAGTTCACAAAAAGCACTGCCATGGTCTAAACATTTGTGTTTCTCCAAAATCCAGATAATTCATATGAGGATACATAGACATCTCACATAGACTACAATCTTAAATCCTAATACCCACTCATTCTAGTAGATTCCCCCTTTTTTTTTTCTGAAATAGCGAATGAAGGTTCAACGTGCCAGGTGACCTGGTTGGGAGCGGCTCCCTCTCAGTTTCTCAGTTTCCAGATCGTGGATCTAACCCCCCGGCCAGCCTGGGAGCTGCCCCTCTCCTGCCCCCTGGACACCCCCACATGAGGGTGGGGACCAGACAAGAGCATCACCTCGTCCCACCTCAGCTGGGCCTGCGGGTTGGTGATTCCACTCTGAATTTTTGCTACTCTGCTCACATACACGAGGGACCACGGAAGTGCCATCCGCACCGATTCTTAGCTTACAAATAGTCGTGAGCAGTGAACGCACAGGGTTGGCAAATGATGAGGACTTAGGTCTCACAAGAGAATCCTATCAACATCTATCAAGAGCTGCTCCCAATCAAAAAACAAAAATAATTTATCCCCCCCAAAAAAAGAAAAAAGCCTTGCACCAGCACCTCGCTAAGTGGATACCAAATTTTCTAATAAACATGAAGCTCCTCGACTCCATTACTCCTTTAGGGAAATGCAAAATCAAACCGCACACAGCACGCGGGGTCATTGGTGGCAGGGGTCCTGGCAGGAGGGCTCCAGGGGCCCCGACTGTGCTCTGGCTCCAGGGTCCCCTCTTCTGTTTCGGGGGCTCCCTTCCCGGGCACGTTTGTGCTAAAGGCTTCACCGCCAACAGCAACGTGATTGAAAACAGCGCAAAATGGGCGAGAAAGCAAGGATGGGTGACCCCTGGCGTGTTTATGTAAAGTCGCACTTCGGAAAACTCTGTAGGTCACCTGTCCCCAGGGACGGGGCTCACCAACCGGCTGCAGAGCTGTGCCCTGGAGCGGTCGCCTTCCCATGGGGTCCGGAGAAGGTGGACCCCAGGAGGGGCGGCCCCGGGGTGCGGGCCAGCAGCCGTTCCTTACACGACCGTGCAGGCTGCAGAAGAGCATGTCAGGGCACGGGCTCGGGACTCACGGGCCTCTGCGCCTACACGGCAGAGCGGGCCAACCTCGGGGGACTGTGGTCCTGTGGGGCGCCGGGTGGCCTCACTCACCTGCTGGACAGCGGCCCGGCCCGGAGCCAGGAGCAGACGGTGCTGCCCTGAGCTCGTTCCTGCAATGTGGCCCCGCTATGGCGCTGAGGCCCGGGCGTCTACGTTCCAGCCACGGCCCGAGTCCCAGGGTGGAAGCCTCGGGGCCACGGGGAGGCTGGCGGGTCGGGCCCCCAGGAAAGGCCAGGGTGGGGGTGCCCCCCGGCTGGTCCCTGCACTGCCCAAGCCCTCCCGATGCAGGCCCAGCTCATGGGCCCAGCGCACACTTGGGACCGCGCACCTGGGCCGCGACCTCGGGGCCAGCGCCGGGCCGGAAGGGACACGGGCTGGAAATCATGAGTTAAGGTTCAGTGACTTGGACTCGTAGAAGAGCAGCTACTTAGTGGGAGATTCAGCACGTGGCCCCCGATCTTCGACGGGTGATTACACGAGCACCCAGCAGCCAATTTCTCTCCGTTTCCACCAAGTGATGGGGACAATTCGAGGTGTGCAGTCGGGAGCCCGCAGGCCTTGGCCGGCCACCCAGGGCAGGGCCGGGGTGCAGGGCCCCCAGCCCACGGGCGTCCAGGCCGGGCCGCACCAGGCCCCGTGGCAGGCACACTTCCGCCTTCGCTAAAACCCCACCCAGTGTTGTGTCCCATGATCTAACACGTCCCTTCATTGCAGCCTATTTCCAGTTATTAGTTTCCTGATTCCTCCTTAGCAATCTTTGAAAGAAAACAGTAATTAAAGGAAAAAAAAAAAAAGATGTACCTTTTTCTTCCCTTCTGTATATTTTATCCCCGTTTGAGAAACATTGGCTTGAACGACCTTCATTCTGTAAAGGGAAGATTTAAAATGTCATTTGTAATAATCTATATTAATCTTGTATAACCTATAACGATAATCACCTATTATAAGGTACTGTTCTGTGAATGAACAGGAATAGCAGTGTAGCTGGAGGGTTTTTTCTTTAAATAATGTCGACACCAACGGGGCACCCGGGTGGCTCAGCAGTCGAGCATCTATCTTGCGCTCAGATCATGATCCCGGGGTCCTGAGATTGAGTCCCGCGTCGAGCTCCCTGCTCAGGGGGGCATCTGCTTCTCCCTCGGCCTGTGTCCCTCTCCCACTGATGCGCACACACGCTCTCTCTCTCTCTCTCTCTCTCTCTGAAATAAATAAAATCTTAAAAAAAAAAAAAAGTATTGGGCAGCCTGGGTGGCACAGCGGTTTGGCACAGCCTTCAGCCCAGGGCATGACCCCGGGGTTCCGGGATCAAGTCCTGCGTCGGGCTCCCTGCATGGAGCCTGCTTCTCCCTCTGCCTGTGTCTCTGCCTCTCTCTCTCTCTTTCTGTGTGTCTCATGAATAAATAAAATCTAAAAAAAAAAAAAGTATCAACACCAAGAATTCTATCTCCTAAGTCTGTATAAAAAGATGTGAAATTACAGCAACTTTTAGACATGGTGACAGTTAATGGGCACGTCGGTTGCCTTAAGCCCGGGCAGCTTTTTGCAGCCCAGTCTCCCCAGAGGTGAAGCCAGGTGTGGTGCATCTGTCACCAAGTGTCCACGTCCTGAGTCAACAGAAGCTCAGTCAGAGAACGCTGGCCGCTGACGGTGTCTAATGCAGCAGCCATCACCCAACAGCTCCACTTGGGTTCAGGGGGCTTTTTGTTTTTTGCTTTTTGTTTTTTGTTTGGTCTGCTCCAAATTGCTCTCTAGGTCTCTCTTTTTAAATATTTTATTTATTTATTCATGAGAGACACAGAGAGAGAGAGAGAGAGGCAGAGACACAGGCAGAGGGAGAAGCAGGCTCTCTGCAGGGAGCCCGACGTGGGACTCGATCCTGGGCCCCTGGTGTCACACCCTGGGCCGAAGGCAGATGCTCAGCTGCTGAGTCCCCCGGGGTTGCCATCTCTCAAAGCAGCTTCATGGGTTGCACTGTTCTGACTCTGAATTACACGACAGACAAATCCTTCAGCAATTCTGGGCGCTGTCAAATATGAAGGAACCATCTCACCTCCAGGGAGCAAACCCCAGCCTGGGGAGCATCTGTCTCCCAGAGCGCCTCTGTCTTGCGGCCACCGCCTCCCCTGCCCTGCTACCCCTCAGCCCGAGACCTCAAGTCTGCAGAAAGGCACCACGATTCCTGATTGCTGGCCTTCCCAAGGCCCGAAGGGCTCATCCTATAGCCCACGGATAGAAGTTGAGAACCACCAACCTGGAGGGAAACATATATGGATTAGCATTCTGAGCTTTGCCAAAAGTCACTGCTAACGTATCTGGAAAAGACACACTTGAGCGAGAGGCAGCCTGGGAAGGACAGCCACCCCCTCAACTCAGCCCTGCAGCCTCGCACCCAGTCACTGCTTCCAGGCTGAAAGAGGTCCCAGGAGCCACAGGAAAACCCACTCCACCTGCAGTATACACCTGTATATAGCAGGACACACTACAAACGCTTCCAGTCTATTCTGCAAAAAAAATTAAAATTAAAATTAAAATAAATAAAAATAAAAATAATAAATAATAAAATAAAAATAAATAAAAATAAAAATAAGGGGGGGATCCCTGGGTGGCTCAGTGGTTTAGTGCCTGCCTTTGGCCCAGGGCGTGATCCTGGAGTCCCAGGATCCAGTCCTGAGTCAGGCTCCTGTCATGGAGCCTGCTTCTCTCTGTTCCTGTGTCTCTGCCTCTCTCTCTCTCTCTCTCTCTCTATCATAAATAAATAAATCTTTAAAAATAAATAAATAAAAATAAAAATAAAAATACAAGGAGCATGGATAAGACAGGACTGTAACCACATACATTTCAAGGGCAAACAAATCAAATTCACAGCAGAACAGAGAACGACGCAAAGGAAACACGAAGAGAAGAGCAAGTTGAAAGAAAAGGCATGGGGCACAGCCGGGCCGGATTATTACAACCCGCTAATAACGGCACATACTCCTCGCAGTGTTACAGGAACGTGAGAGAATGGAAGTGAAAACATTAGCAAAGTACAGACGACATGGATGTCGCCCACAGACGTCACCATCCAAATACACGCTGGTAACAGAACTAAAATTCACAGAGCTCCGTTCTGGAAAATTCATAAGTAGGCGGATCCGGTTGCCGTCGGGTGTGAACACCTTTCTCTTCCAAGCTTCACTGGGGCTTCAGGGCAACGCCAGCCTCCCCAAGACGAACAGATGGACACAGCACTGCCCTTGCAATCTCCACACTTTTTCTCCTTCTTTAAGTGAGATAAGGCTAGGTTTTGCTCAGTAACGTTACAAATTATTTTCAGGCAATTTTTGTGTCTGCGGTTCTTATAGGAAATATGATTTACTTGGATTTTTGAAGATAACGTTTGCCTATGTTCAGTACTTAATAAAGTAGCATTTTATCTTAAATGTGCAGATCAAAGGTGTCTTCAGAAAACCAGCGCCATGCTCATTAATTTGAAATGGAAGTGTGGAAACATCAGAAAGATTAGCGGAAAAACTAATTGGATCAGACTTTTTTTGTGTGTGTGAACGGGAAATAACGTGTTTCTCAGTAGAAATCCACGAAGATTCATCGTAAGGATACAAACGAGGAGGGAGTGAATAATTACATCGAAGCAAGCGATTAAAAAAATAAATAAATAAATCCTACCATGTATAAGGAACTGGATCAAATACGAATTCTCGGATTTCCACAGTCCCAGCTTTCGAGCGTCTGCAAACTCTGAGCATCATAGTTATAGCTTGAAACTTGTTTCAGAAAATGTCCCTCCACAGCTACTGCGTTAGCAACTCTTGATTCACCTCCCACCACTTGGATTTTTCTCCTGGGACTCATGCAGAATTTCCTTAGCTCGGTGCAGACCTCCTGGACAAGCCCATCACGTCGGGGGCTCCCGGTCCTCCATCCTATGAGGCAGTACTCACCTGACACCATCGCTAGGATTGCCCCAAAGAGAACTGCCCATTAGGACGGTGTCACAGGATGACCCAGAGCAGGGACGCGAGCATCTCCTGCCCGTCGGACCTCGTGCCAACACAGCACATTCCACCCTCACCGCACATGGCAGAGCTTATCTTCTACTCCAGCTATGCCCACGTTTGCTAATAAGACCATGAACTATGCCTTGGGTGTAACCTCGCTTTCCTGAGGTCTAGTGGGCACACTGCTGACTTCAGTTGCTTATACATTCACATCGACGGCACTTTTGCCTTTCATTTACCGCAGACGAGTCACAGCAATGTGCTCTTCAAGACCAATTTTGATCAGACTTAATTTCACTTAAGCCTTTGACGAGCCAAGGAAACCTATAGCTCTGTTAAAATTTTAATTACAGGTGCACTTTCCCGGAATGTCTTCTTCTGGGCGCATTGACATTCTCTCCCACAGTCCTGAGACGTAGGACTCACTGTGCCTCCTTAGGACAAAAATTGGAGGAAATTTCAAGCAGAAAGTAGAAATCAAAGAAGCCATTTTTCCCTCACGTATATGGATGTCTATTTAAAGGCAAAAAAAAAATAATAATAATCCCACAAAACAATTTTAAGATTAAATTGAAGAAAAGCACTCAGGAATACTGCAGCCATTATAAATGGCATTATGACCTGCATTTTTGAAGGCCAGCATTTCTCGTAAGGCAGGAAACTTTCTAAAGGGGTTGAATCGGAACCACAATTTCACATGCGCCATCACTAGCTCAATGGCAATCTCGAGAGAGCCCTCTGCTCCCCAGCAACAGGGAAAAGCTTTTATAGAGTAAGTAGAAATACTCAGTACCTTTTAATGGTTGACTTTTCCAGCTGCACTGCCTTTTTTTTTTTTTCCTCTGTGTGGGCTTTTTGGTTGTTGTTGGCTATTTGTTATGAATTGTTTGTAAGCGAGCTACAAAGCCAGGAAGCAGGTTTGAGAGGAAGCCGAAGGGTGCAGAGAACAATTTTTATAACAAGCTCACTGCTCTAGTTTGAAATTCAAACATAGCGTTATATTAAAGTTTCTTTAAATTAACCATTGACTTGGGAAAGCTCATATAAAAATGTACTGTGTTAAGTCTGAAACGCTTTGTTCATCATTACCTTTCCAATGGAAGGGTTGCATCTTGTATTGTGATTTAAGGCATCTTCCTCCTCTTAGGAAGGCCGATATTACGTGGTGAATTATTGCATGGCTTCCGTTTCTGTATATCAGACCCTTGGACTGTAAGTCTGTTTCTCTATAAAATTCTGTAGATTGAGCGAAACGGTGTGACGCCAACCACCACACAGTAGGATTTCTACAAATGCAGGATCGCTTCCCTGACTGTAGAAAAGTATAGCACAGTGAGAAAAGCCTGTGCTGATAACCATGGAAAAATGTCTCTGAATAATCTACTGGAAAATTTCTCTACACACACAAAAAGTCACCTTTAAGAGAAAACACGAATCTATATTCGATGATTGTTTGATTGATTTTAGAGAGAGGGAGTGCTTGTGTGCTTGGGGTAGGGTAGGGCAGAAAAGGAGAGAGAACCCTAAGCAGGACTGATCCCATGACCTGAGGTCATGACCTCAGCCAAAATCAAGAGTTGGACACTTAACCTATGAGCCACCCAGGCCTCTATCTTCTATGTATGAATCAAATTTAAAAGTATAAAAATGAGGGGCTCCCAAATGGCTCCGTGGGTTAAGCATTTGACTTGGGCTCAAGTGATCCGGGGGGGTGGTCCTGCTCATCGGGGAGTCTGCTTCTCCCCCCACTCACGTCCTCTCTCTCACTCACCTTCTTCCTCTCCAATAAATAAAATCTTTTAGAAAAACCTATTTAGATGGATAAATGATAGTTGTTTTAGGTGAATATTGCTTTTCATTTGAGTTCATTTACAAATTAATTTATGTCTAAACACATACATGACTTATTTGGGATGCTTACCCCCATCTGTGTGCATGTGTTAGAAGGCCTAAGCATTTTTGAGGAACAAAGGGCAGAAAAAAACAGGTGGAAAATCTTGTTTGATCTCAGTGTAATTTTCTGATATCTGCGAACGTCACAATAGCCACATAATCTAACATCGTAGATTTAAAAAGTGTTATTTAGTTGTGTTGCAAAAAGTATCCTGAAACATAATGTAGCCCTTACCATCTGGCAGACACACAATGCTGGATTTAAGATTTTCTTTATTTTATTTTTTTATTTTTTTTTTAAGATTTATTTATTTATTCATGAGAAACACAGAGAGGCAGAGACACAGACAGAGGGAGAAGCAGGCTCCCTGCAGGGAGCCCAATGTGAAACTTGATCCTGGGACCCTGGGATCACGCCCTGGGCCAAAGGCAGATGCTCTACCCCTGAGCTACCCAGGCATCCCAACTTTATTTTTATTTTTATTTTTATACCCCAGATGGAGCCTCTGTCACAGACGATCTTACAGTGTCTAGAGGAGGCAGGGGAAGTGCTTGGAGCAATAGAGAAGAGTGTAAGGAGAGTACACATGTGTCCAGATGCTGAGAAGTTCCAGCTTAGACGCCAACAGCTTGGTTCCCTGTGTGATGGAGACTCTCTGGGAACACAAGTCAAGGAGAGAAGAAATTAAAAAGTGGAATTCACAGAGAGAAACAGTAACTCAACCAGGCCGGTTACACCTGGCACAATCATGTTACTTATTCATCTTGCTTTTAATAAAAGCGGAAATTATCCACATTTTAAACGTTTGCATTTGTTTTTATTTTATAGTGGAATAAAGCATCCATAGCCTTCAATGTTGGATCAATGAAAGCTCAAGGATGATTTTGTCTCGCATGCACTTCACATGCAGAGTGGCCGTGAGCTTACGGTCAACACAAGACCAGGGTCACCGCAAAGCTCTGTGACTCTTGATCTTTTGATCCTGATGTGAGATTAAAAGCCAACTAAAAGCTTGGGGTTGGCGAAAATTTCTTGGGACAGGAAGTGCACAGAAATGCAAAGGAAATGTAATCAATTGGACTCTATCGAAATGATAAAAAAATTTACCTGATATCCAGACCATGCCATGAAGAAAATGCAAAGTCCAGAGCAGACGGGAAGAGAATATTTGCAGTACAGAACATATGACAGAGGATTCGCATCCATCATAAATAAAAAGAAACTTTCAATTAAATGGCAGGAAGGCAAATATTGCCGACAGGAAAAGGTGGCCAGACGTTTGCAGAGAGCCTTCAGGAAAGTCATATAAAAATGGCCGATAAGCACATGGAAAAAATGCTCGACCTCACTGGCCCTGAGACTCCATTCAGTCACGTGACCTACCAGGGCTGCAAGAGAGGGCGTGAAATTGAACAGGCTGACGATGTCGACTTCAGCGAGCATTTGCCAAGTGAGACACTCACTTGCTCCTGGAGGTGGTAAAGACTGGTCCGAGCCCTTGTGGAACTGTTTAAAAATGTCTTATGACGCTAACATATCCTTACCAGAAACCAATAAATCACACTCCTGTGTCATTGCACAGAATAAATGAAGGTTTATGTCTGGGGGAATTAAAATCACACACAGGTTCTCAAAGCTGCTTTGTTCACAATTGCCAGAAACTGGAAACGACCCAAATATCTATCGGCAGCTCTAATGTCGGAAACGTGTTAAATGGAAGAAACAGAAAATGTCCTAATGTACGATTCTGTGGACATGAGCTTTTAGAATCACGGAAGTTACTTTGTAGTGATAGCACGTCGATTCAGGTGTGCCCGGGACAGGGGTGAAAGGATGAGTAGGAGGGGGACGGGCTGGGTCCCTGGGGGATGGAACCTTCCAGTGTGACTGGGGTCCCGGGTGCACATGGATATAGGATTGTGGAAACCATCCACACGCACTCTGCTGACCAGCTCGGGGCTGCAGGGGGTCAAAGCAAGTGCAGAGGAAGTGAGCTGCTGGTGAAGGGGCGAGCGCGGCTCTCTCAGCCCTGAGCCACCTCCTTCCCCCTCGAATCAGAATTTTGAGACGTCTTGTCTTGAATTCAGAAAGAAGCGATGGTGTCCTAGGAAATACAGGTGACCAAGGGCCCGATCCCATCCTCCCCTTGAGGACCCCTTTGTGTGTCCGCGGGCATGACGGGAGGACCGGGATGTCCAGTCTCTGGGCTCCTTTTCCACCGCCCGCGGTGCTCAACAAGCCGGGGGCCCTCACTGTTGGCAGCATGTGCAGGTATCAAGGAAACAAAACAAAACAAAATTGAGCTACTTTTACGCGGCATCCCAGTCCCAGTCTCGATAACAAGATACACACGCGTGTATACACACACAAAACACAAGCTTTGCAAGCCGGTGAGGCCATGTGCAGCGAATGCTCTTATATTTGTCACTAACAAACAACTTGAAGCTAAAGGCTAAGCTTCTTGTTTGGAAATGTAGTTCTCTTGACTCAAGCAGCATCAAGGCAGCCTGCAGGCAAGGGCTGGTTTTGCTCCCAACAGAGCCACTGCCTGCTCTGTCCTCCACGTGGCCCTCCTCCAGTCATAATGGCTCCACATGGGTGCGTGGAGTGATCCGATCCTGTGTGAACTCTGGACCTTTCTCTCTACTCCTTTCGGGGGTGGGGAGGGATCCATAACCGGGCGGTTCTCTCCTGTGCATGTGCTCATGAGTTATTGCAGTAGCTGAATAATCAAGGGGCTATCTCAGAGATCTCGAGAGAAGAAGTCCACGCATTGTTTTAAATCATATTTATAAACGGCTGTTGGCCATAAACAGATTGTGTTTACAGCCTCCAAGCTTGCTAGCCTCTCTGACTGCATTTTATAGAAAGTCTGTAGAACCATTTGAATTTTCCTTTAAAATGTTCCTTTAAAAATGATAAATTATTGATTCACTTCTTTCACTCTGAAACCATGTATTTATCATTCTAAAATACTGGCTATGATTTCCAAGATATTATTGAATGTTGTGAGTTACAATTTATGAAAGGCTGTGCTCCCACTTGTCTTTCGTTACTGAGTTTTGTGGTCGCCATAGACTATTCTGTACCAATTCTTCTTCAGGATGAATGCATTTGTTCTATTCCCAAGTTTGCTCTTAATTTCCTTCATTTTTTAAATTATTTTTTTAAAATTTTATTTAAATTCCGGTTAGTTAACATATAGTGTAGTGTTGGTTTCAGGAGTAGAAGTTAGTGTTTTTGTCTCTATCTCATGACCAACACATACTCACATTTTCTAGATCATTCTGGCATCAGGTGAGGTATAACTTGAGAATATCATCATGTATCTGGTGTGACATCGGGGTTTTAATTTCCCACGTGAAATTAAACATTTTCTTTCCAATTCATACTCTTAGGCAGGGACAATCTTACAGCCACTTGCCTAGATGAGTGGAAAAGGTTGTTAGTTCTTGTCTCACTGATGGGACAGCCCCTTGAGGTCCCAACCTGATGCCAGTTTTGTGTTTCCCCGCGCTGCTGAGGGCTTTCTGCTCTACATGCTTAACGATATGGCTTTCAACTTTCCCTACTTACTGGGATCTTGGGACTGTCCAATAATATTTCTGCATCCACATTTTCTCAAGTTTTATCTGAAAGTTGAATAAAAGGATAGAAAAATTGTTTGGCCTGTAAATCTGGGTTCATTCCAAACTATGCCACTGCCATCTAATGAGGCACAGGAGCATATTTAGAAAACAAAGAAATTATTTAAAATTACTGCTCCAGGCATTCCCATCATTAAAAGATAAGACTGAAATTCTCCACTGTATGGACAAAAGGAAGATGTACTTTTTACAAAGCAATCAAGTGCCATGTGTTATTGGTTTAAGAAGAACCCTACAAGGGGCCCCCCGAGTGGCTCAGTTAAGTGACCAAGTCCTGGTTTCAGCTCAAGTCATGATCTTGTAGCTGTGAGATCGAGCCCAGCATCAGGCTTTGTGCTCAGTGTGGAGTCGGCTTTAGATTCTCTCTCTCTCCACCACACTCACCCACCCACCCACAGTGTGCACACTCTTTTTCTCAAATAAATAAAATATTTTTTTTAAAAAGAAGGATCCTGCTAAATAATACCTTCTTTGTACTTAAAGACCTTGCAACACAGAGAATAGCAACCTCAATATAAGCCTTATTGGATGACTCATATTACTGTTATTTCAAGAAATCTTTGAGCCTGATTTAAGGAAATGAGAAAATTGTGACAGAAGGAAATAATGGAGGACTTGTACTTGAGTTTTCCCCAAAACCATCAGTATGAATTTTGGGACTATGTATCCCGTCAGATTTAAGTTATGGAGTGACACACCTGCAGTATCTCATATTCCATCTTTCATCAATATAACCCGTTATAGAAAGTTCCATAAATTCTACCAGTAGAATGTGAAAGATTTTATTAACTAAGAATTGGAGGGAGAATAAAATAGTCTTGCTCATAAATACAATATGGTTAAAATGAATTCTCCTGACAAAGAAACAAATCAACTCTTAATTACATTAATGCAGTGGATGACACCATTTCATTATTAAAGAGGAAATTCAGCATATGCAAAATTTTATTTTCATAATTTATAAGCACAGATGTTGCTGAGTTTTTAAAGTTTTCCCTGCTTCAAACTATAAAGCAAATCTTTCACTCCTCAATCTTTAGCCACAGAGGCAAACATCTCATCGAGTTCCTTTTATATGTCTTGAGACCAGAGGGATCTGGAACTATGCATAAGAAATGCTTTCCTTGTTCAATATTGATCCCGTTACTCTGGTAACATCGATTCCATGAAGGAGTGGTTTAAATTCATATGATTAGTGTGGAGCAATCTCAGCAAACCAATTGTCTCAGATTTTTAAAAAGATAGAGAAACTTAAATTATATTTTCTTAATAAAAATGCACACATCAACTAGCTCTGGGCAAAGGGTTGCTTTAGATTTGCAGCTATAAAATAAGCATCTCTTCTTTGGATTTTGTGCCTCCAAATTTTGGTCTAAAATGTCTTTCTGTCTTTAGTCTCCAGGTAGAGATTATTAAGAATTCACACTGGTAATTAGTCATCTGGTGCCCACCGATAGGAGGCAATAAGATGCCCAAGAGTTTAAACAAACCAAAAAAGAGTATGCTAATCCTTCTTATTTTCTCATTAGAAGTAAGCAGGGGGAAAGTCTGATAAATAAATATACGATTCCACAAGGGTTTTTCTTCATCTCTGTCATGTAATCCTGCAAATTTGTGACATGTTTTATTTTGTCTTTCTTTTATGTAATGAAAAGAAAACAGACCCAGAGACATTAAGTAATTAGTTCAAGCTTATAAATAGACATAACTGGGACTTAAATCCAGTTCTGAATATAAAACCAATTATCTTCTCCTTCTAATATTATTTCCTCAAGAAACAATAAATAGAAAGCATACACATTTCTCTAAGGTATAAATGTCTATCTGCCAAAATAAAATACTTGATGCATTAAGTCACCCAATAATTTCCTGTCTAAAAATAATTGTGCAAAGTGTAGCAATAGAGATCCCCGTGGTTGTTGCTTTGTTTTAGTGCTCACTATGTGTAGGGCACACTTCAAACTGTTGTGCACCTGTCCACTCATTTAATTTCCACTACAGTCCTGTGGGTCAGACACTAATGTTACACTCTTAAAATATTTTAATATATTAAACCTTTAAAAATATTTTAAAATAGTATTTAAAGAGATTGGATCCATTTGAAACATTTCAAAATAAATATTTACAAATAGTAGGCCCATTTTTAGGGGCACCTGGATGTCTCAGTTGGTTAAGTGCCCAACTCTTGGTTTTGGCTCAGGTCATGATCTCAGGGTCGTGAGATCAAGCCCTGTATCAGGCTCTATGCTCAGCAGGAGTCTGCTTGAAGATTCTCTCTCTCTCCCACCTCTAAAACAAAAATAACTAAATCTTTAAAAACTAGGATGCCCATTTTTAAAAGGAAGAACCTGAAGATCTCTCTAAGGCTAGAATTAGTCTGTAAACTTAGGATACCTGACTCTGGTCTCAATCAAGGATCTTAGACATGATACTGTCAATTTTTCCCCTATATGTTTTACTGACCTTATTTTTATTTAAGAAATATTTCATAAAGAGATTAAAATATTAAGATTGGTTGTAGGAAAAAAAAAAAAAAAAAAAAGATTGGTTGTAGGATGATCTACAGAGAAATTAGCCGAATGCCTGCCTGCAGAGGCACTGAGTCAAGAGGATCCATGCCCTCCCCTACAAAAGGCAGGGCTGCATTTTTAGCCCAATATGAAGCCCTGAGAAATGAGATCCAGTTCTGCCTGAGCTAGGGCACTGAAAAGGGAGATAGAGGCTGATAAGTCACCTTTCTACAATAAACACAGTAAGGAAAGAAAGACACAGGTGACAAACATAACAACGCTCTCTCCCAGATAATATAAGTAACTACTAATGTGTGTATAATTGTTTATTCCTTCTGGTTGCACCATATTCTTGAAACCTGCTTACACACAATCAGTAGCCAATTATACAGAACTTAGTTCGTGACAGATGTGTCTGACCTACTTTTTTGCATATTAACCCAGTCTACTAATTGAGCTATTCCTTCTTTAGAGCTGTAAGCAAGAGAAGGGTTTTCCCAATCTTGAAGCAACCTAAGAGCATAAGATAAAAAAACCAGGGCATGCAAATGAGATAACTGAGCCCAGAAGAAAATAAATGAGGCAGGAAACAGAAGATAGTTTGAAAATATTCCAGGAGATCTTAGCGAATATTGCAAGCTATAACATAACACACTGTGAAGTTAAATGCAACCAGAGAAATAAGAACAGGTTTTATTTTATTTATTTATTTTTTTTTTAATTTAGAACGGGTTTTAGAAACTGAAACCACAATTTCCCAAAGGAAGAGCAAAAATTAATAAAATAAATTAACACCAGAAAACATAGAGAAATACAAAATGAATGCATGCAAAAATATCTTTAAAAATCCAGATATTCAAATATATATGAGAAAAAGAGAAAAAAAGGCAAGAAAAATTCAAAGTAAGAAGAGCTTGAGGAAACCCAATACTTGATTCAGAGTGAAAGAATAGAAAGGGTAAGGCAACTGGGGGGCTCAGTGGTTGAGCGTCTGCCTTTGGCCCAGGGCATGATCCTGGTGTCCTGTGATTGAGTCTTGCATCAGGCTCCCAGCAAGGAGCCTGCTTCTCCCTCTGCCTGTGTCTCTGCCTCTCTCTGTGTGTCTCTCATGAATAAATAAGTAAAATCTTTAAAAAAATAAAAGTAAAAAAAAATTTAAAAATAAAAGTACTGCTGGTTGAGAAAGAAAAAAATATAAACAAAATTAATGTGTGGCACTTGTAAACACATCATGATGAAAAACCTGAACTCTGAAGATAAACACAAATAGCTAAACATTTTGCAAGTAAAAGAAGAAATAGTTGGGCTACAAATCAAAACAATCAAAGTAGCCGGCAAATCATATCAGAAATACTAATTTATGATAAATTGTAAGCACAGAATAGAAAATCTATCTACCTCTCTGATTTTAATGCTTAACAATGTCTTATAGTTGTTTTTATAATTTTGTTAGCATTTCCCTGTCATGTACTTTGTATGTTATACATATATTTGAATTTTATACAAACAGAATAATTTTCTGTGTATTCCTCTATAATTTGCTCTTTTTTACTCAATCATATTTATGCCCATAATGTACAATCATTTGTCTTTGCTTTGGTGGACAATTGTCTTTTATGAACTTAGCACGATTGATTTATCCATCCTCTTTGTTAGTAGATAATATAGCTATCCCAACTCTCTTACAGTTATTGTTTCTATAGTATATATTTTTTATTATTTTACTTTCAATGTACTTTATGTTTGAATTTGAGGTATATCTCTTGCAGATAGCATATTATTAGATCTTGCTTCTTCATATAATCGGACAATCTATGTAATATAATCAATAATGTGTACTTACACCTTTTATTTGCCATCTTCTTCTGTAAAGCACATTTTTGGGGGTACTCTGGTTTTGTCTTCTTTGAAAAATATTTTTTAGCATGTCTTTGTAATTCCTATGTTGATATTTTAGTTGTATACATTTAGTTAACTTTAGTGGTTTCTCTGGAGCTGATAACATGCATGTTTGATTTATCACAATCTACCTTAACTTTGCACTAAAAATAGTTTTGTCCCCATCCTCCAGGCTATCATCATTGCCATGTATTTTTCAGTGATATATGTCATGAACTCAATAATTCAGAATCCAATTTTTGCTTCAAGATGCATGTATGTCATGTATATGCACACCATTTTTTATATTTACCCCAATATTTACATTTTCAGTGGTCTTTGTTTATTCCCGTGGATTTTCTTTTAGCCTTGAAGACAAACAAATTCCTCACTGAGCAGGGAGTCAGATGAGGGGCTTGATCCCAGGTCCCAAGGATAATGACCCAAGCCAAAGGCAGACACTTAACCAAGTGAGCCACCCAGACACCTCTGGCCTTTGGTGCTCCTGATGGGAAATCAGCCATTAAATTAATATTCCATGTGTGTGATAAGTCATTTTCTTTTCCTGTTTTTAAGATATTCTCTCTCTTTTTTTTTTTTTTTTTTTGCCTTTGGTTGTTAACAATTTGATTATTATGCATTAGATCTAATTGTCTTTGTATTTATCCCATTTTTGGCTTGTTGAGTTTCCTGAGTCTGTATGTTTCTGTATTCCATCAAATTTCAGACCTTTTCATCTTTTACATTTTTAGTCGTTTTTTGTTTCTGTCCATATTTCTTTCTGTTCTATTTCTGTGATTCCTATTATTCATATATTGGGACACTTTATTTCATCTCATGGGATTCTTTATCTCCAATCTTTTTCCTCTCCTTTTTCAGATTTGATAATCTCTCCTAAAATTTCTTCAAGTTTCCTGATTCTTTCTTCCGATATCTATTTCATTTTTGCAACCGTATAATAAATTTTTAATTTCAGATTTTGTACTTTTCAACTTCAGAATTTCCATTTTTTATGGTTTCCATCTCTATCTGTTGACTAATTGCAAACATATTTTCAGTTACTTATGTAAATTTATTTAATTATTTAAAATAATGAATTTCATTTTAATATTGAAATATATTTATAACAGCTCCTTTGAAGTCTTTGTAAAAACAAAATGTAAGCACCCTCTGATACTATTTCTTTTGAAAATTTTTTGTTTGTTTTCCTGAATATAGGTCATAATTATTTTTGTTTTTGCAAAGGTCTGTATTTTCATTGAAAACTATATTTTATTTTTTAAAAAATAATTATTCATTGATTTTAGAGACAGGGAAGGGGCACACAAGTAGGGGGAGGGGCTGAAGGAGAGGAATCTCAGGCAGACTCCCAACTGAGCAGGGAGCCTGATGCTGGGCCTGTTCCCAGGACTCTGCAATCATGACCTGAGCCAAAATCAAATGTCAGTTGTTTAACTACTGAGCCACTCAGACGCCTCTGAAAACTTCAGTCTTGTATTTTAGATAATATATTCTAGCAGGTATCAATTCTATTCTATTTTCCTGGTGAATGTTGGTTATTTTTAATTAAGTTACTTGCCTGAACTTTGCCTGCTATGTGCAGGTGCTGATGGCTTTTCTAATTAAAAAAAAAAAAATTAGCCCACTTCCCCTGCAAGGTTGCTTGTGGACCTGCATAGTCCAATGATCAACCATTTGTTGGGGGAGTATAGATTATACTTAAGTACTTTTATAGGCTGAGCTATGTTTCCCTTAACATTTCCTATCCCCTAGGCCTCCAAATATGAGAATATTTAGCAGCAAAACTTTAATGAAGTAATTAAGGTAAAATGAGGTCATATGCCTGGGATCTACTCCAATATGCTGGTATCCTACTAAGAAGAGGAAATTAAGACACAGCCACACACAAAGGGAAGACCGTTGTGAGGACTTGGGGGGAGACAGCTCTCTACACACCTGGGAGAGGGGTCTCAGGAGGAACCAGCCCTGCAAGCATCTAAATCTTGGACTTGCAGCCTCCAAGAAGTGAGAAATGAGTCTCTATCGATGAGGTTCCCCCAGACTGTGGCTCTTTACTATGGCAGCCTAAAAGCTAACACAGATAGCTTGACCTTGATACGTTTCTATCTTCTGGCAGCTGAAGTGTATGTAGATTGTAGAATTTATTCAAATTAAAGGCAGCTCAGGTCTCTCCTATCTGTCACATATTCCTCTCTTATCTGGGCGTATGTCTCCAACTTATAAGGGCTAGCAAGAAGCCACACATACACACAGAGATGATCCCAGTCCATCTGTGGCTCCCACATTTTTTGAATTTCTGTCTTCCATTTCTTGCCCTAAGTTTGGCCTACAAACAAGCTAACAGCCAAGACTGTGGCTTTTCCTATCTCTTCCCAACAAATTCTGCTCCTTTTATGGAGCAACCTGTGGCTCTTCCCTCACACCATCATCCCCAAATGGAATCTATAACCTCTTACTGCAGAGAGGCTGTTTTTTGCTATCACCCCCAAATTGGTAAACATGCACTTTTGTTTTGTTTTGTTTTGTTTGCAAATCAAGTAGAGAGTTTGATTAGGAGTATCCACAGGCAAGAAATTCACAAACTCCTGTTGTTCTTACTCAAACAACAATCAATACCAGTTAATGTGTTATCTTCCTTTGGCCAATTTCCTATGTTATGAAATTTTGTTTGGTTTTTATTTCTTTTATGGCTGTTTAATCTTAGCTATTTTCCTAGAGGAGAATTTTCCAACTTCATGTCATTGTTAGTAGCAATCCTTCACTCTCTCAAGTGGTTTCTCTAAGGTTTTATTTAAATTCCAGTTAGCTAACACACAGTGTAACATTAGTTTCAGGTACATGATAGAGTGATCCAACACTTCCATATATCACCCAGTGCTCTTCATGAGAGTTTCAAAGATATTGCTATTTTGAGGGAAATTTCACAGTATGATTAACAATTAATACCATACATGCTCTTGGATCCAGCAATTTGACAATTATATTTCTGAGCATCTATCCATAAATATTTACATAGGTTTAGAGATGCCTGGGTGGCTCAGTCAATTGGACATCTGGCTCTTGGTTTCGGCTCAGGTCATGATCTCAGGGCCTTGAGACTGAGCCCCATGATGGACTCTGTGCTCAGCAGGGAGTCTGGATGAGATTTCTCTCCTTCTTCTTCTGTCCCTTTCCCTGATCAAGTGCTCTCTCTCTCTCTAATAAATAAATACATATTTTAAAAATTTAAATAAGTGCAAGAAACAAAAATTATTCATTGGTTTCTTGCTGAATATCAATAAAAATGGAAATAACCTCAAAATTGGATAATAAGTAGATTAAGTGATCTATCACACTTGAATAAGTTGATTTAATGCTGATATAATGATAATGTAATGTAAATAGTTAATCATACTCCTGTTTGGGAATACATATGTATATCCACATATGTATGTATACAGTATATAATACCTATATGTGGACGCATGCATATTAAATAGCTAAGTTCTTTTGAATTTCTGAAGATGAGAAACAAAGTTATAGTCATGGATGATATTCAATTTTCTATCTAAATACTTATTAAATGTTTAAAACTTTTGGAATAGAAAAGGATACATTAATTTTTACCACTTAAAACACATGATAACCAATAGAAAAATATGAAAATGCATTATTACGTTGGTCTACATCTGTACGATATAAGACAATGGAGTTTCTGGGTCTGCAAAGCTAAAGCAAACTTTATGTTCAATTTTGTGTGTATCCTGCCCCCTAGGACAGCTAGCAGATTCCCCTTTGATATCACATTTCAATGCTGATATTGTGTCTGAGAAGTTCAAACCATAGTTAATTGTGTTATGAGGATATAACCCAGTCTTCCCAGCTCATCCCCATTGATTGAGGTTGGCCTCATGTCAATTCTCTCCCCGTTGACTTCCAAGTAACTCTAATCCTGGACCTTCACATCTAAAATTGTTTGTAGGCAAGGGAACCTGGAAAACTATGGTGCTCTTTCAGTTGGATGTTGATGTTTTGGCTCAATTCTGCAGGGAGTCCAGCATGGGTATGCTTTGCCCAGAGGCAGGAGCCTCTGAGTTCTTGATGAGGTGATTTCCATAAGTTTTCTGCAGAGACATGGTCCACTGGGGGTATTCATCACATTTCTCTTTGAAGAACTTTCTCTCATAACTGACTCCTTCAAGCCTTATTCTTTTGGAAATTTTGTCAAGTTGTATTTCATTTACATGTAATGGAATGTTTTTCTGTAAACTCTCCCTTTTATTGAGTAATCACCCAACATATTCAAATATATTCTGAGATTCTCTTTTATTTTAAATGGGGACTGTAAAGAAATGGCCCAAAAGGAATTAATGTAGAACATTTTAGACACCAAATCAGGAGTCAGATGTATTCTACACTCTATCCTCCAAAGAGATTTTTAATCTTGTCCTTTTGATAAAAATTCTGACCTTAAACACAGCCCTTATGTGTAATATTATTAAGGATTGTTCCCTCCACTCTGATCATAAAGTCGCTGATATTAATTATGAACCCACTGATGGCTGTTCTGCCCCCATTTGCATGGGGGCAGAGTTCTGTTATGTGGGTTGGCTGTGCTTTCTACTCCGATGTGTGAGTAGGGATGGAGCCCTGTTACTGCTTTTAGTAGAAAGATCAAATGTTTGTTTGGAAATCAGACTGGAAACAGATTTCATCTACACAGGTGACGACAATACATATATATTTTTTACTGAGCACACTTACACAGCCAAACTTGCCCTAGAAACATAGATACTGGGGATCCTGGGTGGTTCAGTGGTTTGGCGCCTGCCTTCAGCCGGGGTGTGATGCTGGGGTCCTGGGATCGAGTCCGACGTCGGGCTTCCTGCGTGGAGCCTGCTCCTCGCTCTGCCTCTGTCTCTGCCTCTCTCTCTTTCTGTGTCTCTCATGAATAAATAAATAATTCTTTTAAAAAAAGAAACATGGATATTCCATTCTATAACTATATAATACTGACTCTTTTACAGGTTGTATGAGTTAATTAGCTCCTGAATAAGTACACAGTCCACATGTGTGGGGTTATATAACTCACAGCACTAAAGGCACATGGTTCTATTCATAAAATGACTTATTGATACTGAGGTAATATTAGAGAAAGAGTAAAGCATCAGATCCCCCTGCGGTCTACAAAGGGCCATTCATAGGCCAAAAGATGGTCATGCAAGTCAGACAATCCCATTCCATGTTACATATTGATAGAGTAGCTCAAGAGGGGTTAAGAAGACCCTAAGAAGACCCACTGGGTCTTCTTAACATGTACCAAAGTACCTCCAGGCACAGGGAACAAAGCTAGGGAGGCTACCTACAGATGTCCTTGGGAATGACTCTCCCTCCTCTGAAGCATCACAGAGGGTCTTCATACCAAGAGAGCTGACATTTGCTAGAGACCCTACTGAACCTCCACAGATGGGTTCTATCCCATTGACTACTGAGGACAGGGTAGAAAGAGGTGGAGAGGTATCCCCATGGCATTCCAACTGAAACCAAGAGTCTGCCCCCTTCCACCAAGGATATAAAAGAAAGATGGAAACTGGTATTTACATTTGAATTTAGAAACAAAATTCAACTTGATAATCTTCTGTGTCTATAAAATGCCCCTTTCTTGTCTCTAATTCTTAAGAAAAAGTTACTCTTGTACTTAAAGTAAATACATTTATTTTTTCCTAAAAATAACTACTTTTAGAATATCTGCTAGATATGTAAGAGCTAGCTGGACCACATTGCTCTCAATTTCCTTATGGATTCAAGAAAGTCACAATTCATCTACTTTTTTAGCCTCATCAAAATTAATACTCAATATATCTAAATATCTGCTAAATAATGCAATCATGGAGTTTGTAAAGAACATTGGACTATTTCAATTTAAAACTTTTAAAATTGCATTTTTATTTCTTTATTACTGAAGTATATTGACACAGAATGCTATATTAGTGTCAGATGTACAATGTAGTGGTTCAACAATTCTATACATTAATCATTACTTACCACGATCATCATACGTTATTGCACCGTCTGTCACCATACAACATTTTTACGATATTATCGGCCCTATTCCCCGTGCCGTACTTTTCTTCTCTGTGACTTATTTATTTTATAACTGGAGGCTTGAACCTCCAAATCCGCTTCACCTATTTGCCTGTCTCCCCACCATCCTCCCCTCTGGCAACCATCAATGTGTTCTCTGTATAAAATTATATGTTTTCAGTGAACCTCTTATCTGATATATAGGTTGATATACAGGTTGAATATTACACAAAGGATAAGATCAGAAATAACTTTGCTTAAATTTGCGTTTAGCCTAAAAAGACCAGTATCGGCATGGGAGTTCCTCAATGGTGTGCAAATTTAGAGGTGAATAGTTTAATGTAAAAAGATTGGAAAAAAGACCATACTCCTCTAAAACCACATTGTGACATGTTTGTAGATCAGTCCATGGAAAAATCTGTTAGAAAACTGACTCACATTTCCAACAAAGGGACCAGAGCAGCTATTCCCTGTGATTGGCCCATGTGTTTTGGGTACTCCATAGAATGGACCTCTTGGGTCACACACTGTCCATGACCATCGGCACGTCCTCCTGGGCTCTGAATCAAAAACAAGGGAAAAATCAGGAAACCAGCAAGACAGACATGAACTAAACAAACATTTCATACAATAAACACATCTAAGATCCAAATAATTTCACTTATTTTTAAAATTTATTTTATTATTTTATTGTATTTTTTTATTCATGAGAGACAGAGAGAGAGAGAGAAGCAGAGACAAAGGCAGAGGGAGAAGCAGGGTCTAGGCAGGGAGCCCGATCCGGGACATGATCCCAGGATCCTGGGATCACTCCCTGGGCCGAAGGCAGACACTCAACCCCTGAGCCACCCAGGCGTCTCCAAATAATTTCATTTCTTAAGCAATGTGCCAGAGTTGGAAGACTCTGGTTGATATATGAAGAAATCATAGCCAGGTTGAACTTGCCCTGCAGGCCTAGGGAACCAGGGCACGAGCTGCCCTGACAATGTGAGGTACGTCCTGACAAAGGTGTGAGCAGGTCGAGAAGAACAGTGAATACCGAGACCCGATCCAGTCCCCCAAATACTCAGAAAATAAGATCTCCACATGTTTACAAAGGACAGCAGGTAATGAAAGATCTCCCCAGAACATTCTACTAAGTCAGCTCTTTCAAGTGACCTTGGGGGGCAGCTGAAATAGCCCACAGTGATCCAGCTCAATGGTCTCTTTCTTCTAAAATTGAGGGGCTCATTTTCCGTGTCTTTCTCTCCATTATCTAGTGGATAACATGGGAAAACTTACATTCCAGCAGTGAGCTAATCTGCTTGGAGGACTTGGAGGGCTTGGGGTTTGCAGTAAGGCGGCCACTAGATTGGCTGCTAGGCCCAGCCACCAATCAGACCTTCCGCACGACCCCACCTGCGTGGTGGGGCAGGCAGGGGGCGCGGGCTTGCCATGGGCTTGGGGCCAGGGGCCAGGGTGCCCGGGCCTGTGCTGGGAGGCTGGCCTCAACCCAGCACCACGCTGTCGGCGACCCTGGCCCCACTGCCATCCACACCGGCTCCGCGGCCCACCACCTCCTTCAGGAGGACTGTGTTCTGGCATCACACTCTTCTCTCCAAATCATGCATTTTCAGTGAATCTCCAAGCTGTTCTGCAAAATGTAACTGAGCTTCTGGCATCCACTCTCCCTTCTTCTCGCCTCTCCATCCTTCACATTCTGTCTTTTTCCTTTACCAAATCTTTGAGCCTTTCAGTAGACACGGCGCTGAATTTGGAGCTATTTCTTTGCCTTGTTGGCTTTCCGCCTCTGGGTGCATATTAATACAGGATAGGACAGAGGCCACATGACGTTTCCTGCAAAATGCCTTATTGGCCAATATCTACAGCATACACATCTTTTTAAACTTTAACATAAAACCTACAGCTTGGTACTCAGCTAAATTTTGAATCGCCTCCTATGAAACACCATTAAAAACTCCAGGTGCTGATACCTTGAGAATAGCCAAAATTTGGGTATTGTAAAAACTTACTTATCATGATTCTTCAAACTTTGTTCTTGCGTTCTGCTAAATCAATAGGAAAGCATAACTCTGCTTTTTCATAGTAAGAAAAATTGTTCTGAGAATTCAGAATTAGGAAATTATTACTCTACTTTGGGGAATAATATGTTCCAATTTCTTGAATTAAGCAATAAAAGCTTTCTAAACTTTTTTTTTTTTCCTTCTGGAAAATGTGCTCAGTTACAATGAGTTTTCTTAGCATACTTTTACAGTAGGAGGATTTCTTTCCCTTCCTGCTAATCAAATGCACCTTTTATTTTAATTCTATTTAACTATCTCAAACTGCTTTCCAAGAAAAGCTAGTATGATCAACTACTCAGATTCATTGTTACGATGTCTTTCCCATATGCACCAAGACAAGTGGAGCTTTGGTATTATCAACACCGTTATCATCCTGACTAGAGCCCAACGTATCCCTTATTTTCCTTATCCTTACTGAACTTCCCTTAGATCCATGCCTGCCTTGTCTCCAGGTCAGTGCTTTCCCAGCTCACACTATTGTTGGATCCTGGATATCATGCTCTGATTCCAGTACTCTGTCCCTGTGACGTAATGCAGAACCTGGAATATTTATTTTAATAATTACTGCAGGAGAAGCGCCTGGGTGGCTCAGTGACTTAAACAACCAACTCTTGGTTTTGGCTTGGGTCATCATCTCAGGGTCATGAGATCAAGCCCTGCATAGGGCTCTACACTCAGCAGAGAGTTCGCGTGAGATTCCCTCCCTCTGTCCAGATTCACCCACATGGGTGCATGAGTGAGCCTACCTGTGTTCTCTTTCTCTCTGTCTCTATAAATAAATATGTCTTTTAAAAAATAGTTACTGCAGGAAATGTTTGTGTAATTATTTCTTGCAGGTGTTTGGGAGGGGCCTATTTCAAGCACTGGGTGGTTGGAGAGATTACATTATCTAGAGCTTTTTTTATACATTTACATTCATTGCGCTTGATACGTTTTTCATCTGTTAAAATAAAACCCACCTGTGAGACCCCCAATTTTGTTATAATAAACTGTCCCACATAACCTTATGAATTTGAATAAGTGTCATGTCATTTGTCCCTTATATGCTTATATGTCTTTCAAGATCCCTTCAATTTGTGTTTATTTACATGACTTTAAGGTTTCTTTCAACCTTTCTTATTTACAGGTCACTTAGGGTGTCTTCAAAGCCTCAGAGTCTCAAGTTCTAGGGTAGGCTCTGAAGTGACGAACTGAAGAAATACAGCCCAGTTGTCTGATTCCATTAGTTACGAACCATTCAACAGGAATGCAGTCAACTAGGATGCAGACTAACTTATAACTTTGTTGACAGCATTATGTTGGCCTCTCCGTCTTTTTAGATTGCTAAAGCACACACCTACCAATACACACAAAACGTATCAGTGAATGCAGTTTAATAAATGTTTATTAAAAGTTATTTTTTTTACTTTCTGATCATTTTACTCAATGTGAAATTTATTTTCCAGAATTACAAATTTATTTCCTACACAACCACACTTTCCTATTTTTTAAATTTTAATAAAAAAGTTTTAAAGCATCTGAAATCATGTAGATGAGTTGTCCAGTTCCTGATTAGTTATTCAAAACCAAACTGAGCAGATATGACATAAATCCCAGTGAGCAAAGGATTTTTTTTTTGTCTTCAGACCAAGTCATGGCCTGCCATAGTAGCTAATGCTTTTTTAATATGGCATGCTATTATAAAAAATGCAAAGAAGTCATTACTTTTCTGTAACAATTTGTATGGATTTATTACTTAATTAGTTTTTTACCTTTATCTGACAGGGGTTATTGAGTGCAGCTTATACCTCTATAGAGCCAGAACAAAATCTAAGTAATCTTTTATGGAGTCCTACATTAAAATGCAATATAACCAGACAGTAAAATGTATTAACACACCTCAGAGAGTTTTCAATTTGTCATATCTTTCAAGCAGTTGGGAAGATGTGTATTCAAGAAGTGATTTATTTCCTATGAGAAAGCAAAAGCACTCAACAAAAAAATGAAATTAATTACTTCTACCCAATTGAAAATGGTCAATACCTACACGACACCATGTTGCTTTATACTGAAACCAAGACACTTTATCACTAAGAAGAAATAGAGATCAGATAATTATTGGAGGAAGTAATATTAACCATAACACATTGAGCATGGCAGATCATTCACAGAGAAGACTAGCCCCAAATATGATACATGTTAGAGCTCAGTAATGCAGCTGGTGCTGTTGTGATCATTATTGTCTCTGTACTTATCTATACAGTCTGGGACTGACAAGCAGGACAAAGATCTGTTGGTAGTTGAGGTGGTCAACACAAATGGAGACACAATCATATTCCAAGATAGAGCTAAAGCTCTTTATGCAAATATGAGCAAAAGTTTGAAGGTGAATATTTACCCAAAAAACGAATGCTATCGATTTTACCAACTGTCAGACACTCCTCAGGCCTTCAGAAATCCACTCAGAGTGGAGACTGCAGAGTGCCTGATGCTGTTTTCAGAATGACCTATTATGTTTTCCAAGAGTCTTTGTTGTAATTTTTAGGTTTTTTGCCTGTGGGCCAATAGAAATAGATGAAATCGAGATTAAGAAAATAAAATCAGCACAACCAAATTTATTTCTTTGAAATGGACAACACTTAAGAGAGAAAAGACTCAAATTATGAAAAACAGGAATGATAGATGCCACACCCCCACGAGACTCACAGAAATATAAAGGATTATAAGGAAATACTATGCACGCTTGTATGCTAATTCAAGAACTATGTGTGTCCCCCCCAGAATTCTTAGGTTGAAACCCAATCCCTAATGTGATGGTATTTGGAGATGGGAGATAAGAAGGTCATAAATCCCTCATGAATGGGATTGGTGCCCTTGGGAAACAGACCCAGAGAACTCTCCTCTCTGCTAAATACATGAGGACCCAGCAAGAAGAGAGCTGTTTATGAGCTGGGAGGGGTCAACACCAGACACCAAATCTACCAGCACAGACGGGACTTCCTAAGCTTCCAGAATGGTGAGAAATGGATTTCTGTTGTTTATAAACCACCAGTTTATGGTATTCTGTTATAGCAGACCAAATGGACTAAGATTATAATCTAGATGAATTGAATGAATTCCTAGAAAGAAACAAGTTAGTGAGACTGAATCTAGAAGAAATGGAAAATCTGAATAGGATTAAGATACTAAGTTTCTAATAAAAACCTCCCCCAATCTAATAAAAACACACACACGCAGCCCAAACTGGGAGCCGCGGGTCCCGGGGGCGGCAACACATACACACAAAGCCCAGGCCCATATGGCTTTACTGGCAAATTTTTTGCACTTTTAAAAAAAGATTTTATTTTTATTTATTTGAGAGAGAATATAAGAGAGATCATGGGGATGGGGGAGAGGGAAAGGAGAGGGACAGAGGGAGAGGGAGAAGCAGTCTCCCCGCTGAGCAGGGAGCCCGATGCAGGACTCTATCTCAGCTCCCTGGGATCATGACCCAAGCCCAAGGAAGACAGTTCACTAATTGAGCCATGCAGGTGCCCTTCAAACTTTTTATAAAAGAATTAACACCAACCTTTTAACAATTCTTCCAAGAAATAAAAGAGGAAGGACTACATTCTAACTTACCCTATCAGAGGCCATTATTACCTTGATACGAAAACTAAGAAAGAAATCATAAGAAAAGTGTACATGAATTTCTTTTACGAATGTAGGCATAAAAATCTGAACAAAACAAAATAGTGGCAGACTGAATTCAGAAACATATAGAAAAGGTTTATTGATCATCATTAAGTAACATTTATCCCAGGAATGCAAGGTTTGCTTAACATACAAAAATTAATCAATATAATAGACCATATTAATAGAATGAAGGACAAAAATCATGATTATTCCTATAGGCTCAGAGCAATCATTTGACAAAATTTAATACCCTTTAATTATTGAAAAAAAAAAAACTCAAGAAACTAGGCATAGAAGGGAACTTCCTCAATTTGATAAACGGCATCTAAAAAAACTACACTTAACAACATGCTAAATAGTGAAAGACGATGCTCTCTCCCTATAATCAGAAACAAGAAGGATGTCTTCTTACTCAACTTTTATTCAACATTTCCCAGAGATTCAAGCAAGGTCAATCAGGCAAGAAAAATAAATAAAAATTATCTAGATTGAAAAAAAAAAGATTTAACACAATCCCTTTGTACTGATGGCATTATCTTATATATACGACATCTCAAGGAATCCATAAAAAACTATTTGAACTAAAAACAATTCAGCAAGGTTACAAGACACAAGACCAATATACAGAATTAATTGTGTTTCTATATGTTAGCATTAAGTACCCTGGAAATAAAAATTTAAAATGATTCCATTTACAATAGCATCTGAAGAATAAAGTATTTAGGAATAAATTTAACAAAATGCAAGAGTTGAGCACTGAAAACAACAAAAATTTTTGAGAGAATTAAAGATTAAAGGAAAAACATTGCTATGTGTATATATTGAAAGACTTAATAAAAGCAAAATAAAATTAAAATGGCAAGATTTCCCAAAATCACTCACAGGTTAAATATAATCTCCATCAAAATCCCACCACCTTTTTGGCAGATACCAAATATCTGTCTCGAAAAGACACATGGAAAGTAGGTGACATGGAAAAGCAGAACAGCCTTGATGAAGAGAAAATGAGAAGACTCAAAACTTCCTAATTTCAAATCTTACTCAACCCATGGTGATCAAGACAATGTGGTCTGAATGTAAAGATAAACAAATGCCCCAATGGAATGAGATTGAGGGTCCCCCCAATAAAATTAACATTTACAGCCAACTGATTTTTGATCTTTCCATTTCAAACATGCATGGCCAAATTGCTCTCCAAACACTTTCCTTCACCCTTGTCTAAACTGTGCATTATCTTTTAAAAATATTTGTCATTTTTTCCACAATATGGGTGCAAAGAAAATTTGAAAGGAAAATAACATTCCTTTTAACAAAATGGTGCTCAGACAATTGGATATCCATACAAAATACCCACACCGTATGCAAAAATAAATTTAAGCTGTATCAAAGACCTGAAGAATGTAAAAGCTAAAGCTGTAAAACTAAAAAAATGATAAGAGGTACAAATCTTCATGATCTCGGATCAGCAACAGTTTCTTTGACGTGCCACCAAGAGCACAAGCAATAAAGGAAAAAGAGATGAAATTGGACTATATCAAAATTCAAAACTTCCGTGCTACCAAACACACCGTGAAGACAGTGAAAGACGTCCCACAAAATGGGTAAAAGTATTTGCAAAACATGTGTCTGAACAGGGGTTTATATGTATAATATATAAAGAATTTTTTAAATGCAATAAAAAGACAAATGACCCAGATTTAAAAAAAATAGGGAAGGGATTTGGAGAAACACTTCTGTAAGAAGGGTATACAGATGGCTCATAAGTATGTGAAAAACTCTCAGCTTCACTAGTCATCAGGGAAACACAAAATTAAACCACGAGATGCCACTTCCTACCCACGGAATGGCTAGTGTCCAAAGGTCAGGTGGGATCAGGCATTGGCGAGAACGTGGAAAAACGGGGACCCTCATACACCGCTCGTAGGGAAGTAAAACGATACAGGCACCCTGGGAAGCGAGTCTGGTGCTTTCTTAAATGACTAATCATAGAGTTATCATAGGTCAGGGTTTTCCCGAGAAACAGACCAATAGGACAACAATCGTACATCTACACCCACCCCTGCATCCGTATTTTATGTCGATACACATAGACACACACACGGACGGGTACTGGCTCCCCTCGTTGTGGGGCCTGGCAAGCTGGGAATCAGTTGAGCAGACCCGCAGGCCAGAAACTCAGGCAGGATTTCCATGTCACAATCTTGAAACCAAATTGCTTCTGGAAACCTCCATGTGTTGCTCCTGAGGCTTTTTGCAGCCTGGATGAGGCCCAACGAAACTGTCAAGGGTAACGTCCTTCATTCGAAGTCAACTGATGATAAATGTGTACCGTAGGCACCAGGACCTTCACAGGAACACCTACGTCGGCGTTTGACCAAAAATGGGCTCCTGTGGCCTACCTGGCCAAGCTGACAGGTCATCAGGCATCGCCACCATAGGAGCCGTTGCTTACTCTCCTAAATATCTGCCCAAGGAAACAGAAAACACACGTCAACACAAAGAATTTGTACGAGAACGTTTAGCACAACCTTATTCGGACCGGCCCCCAAAGCGGAAGCAACTGGAATCAACTCATTTACAAAAGGATCAGCAAAATCTGGTTCAGCCACAAAGCATAACAGAAGGCAAAGAAGTGCTGAACCCCAAAAGCGTTATGTAAAGTAGAAAAAAAAAAAAAAGCCAGTCACCGAAGACCATACGCCATGCAACTCCATTTTTAGGAAATGCCCAGAACGGAAAAATCTCCAGAAACCAGAAGTAGATGAGCGATTCCCTCGGCCAGTAGGGAGGAGCCGGGGGAGGGATGGGGGTGCGCCAGCAGGGAGCAGGAACTTTTGTTTTGGGGGGAGGGTAATGGGGATGTTCTAAGATGAGCTGGTTGTGGTGGTACCGGGTCCATAAAGAGTGCCCTTTGGGGGGCGCCCTAAGTACCATGGCTCAGGAAAGCTGCCCTAACCGCCCCGCTGCTCTGCGGGACTTCTCCCTGCAGCCCTCGGCCAGAGGGGAGTCCGGTCCCGGCCGCGGCCCCACTGTTCCTCCTCCAGGGACCCGGGCAGTTCTTCCCTCTGCAGCCAGGAGCTCCCTGGGCGGGCGAATCCCGAGTCCTGAAATTAAGTCCTCGGACCACCTGCAACTCTTGAAACGAATCGCCCCTAGTGAGAGGAGCCTCGTTGTAGACGATCTGAAGCCTACAGCCTGACGTGCAAGCAGCGACCCTTCACACCATGCAAATGGACAATTCACAGACCCCTTTGCTGCTGATGAGGAGCCCGGTGGGTGCAGCACCGACCCTCGGCTCAGGTCACGGTCTCGGGGTCCTGGGATCGAGTCCTGCCTGGCCCTCCCTGCTCGTCTGCTTCTCCCTCTGCCTCTCCCCCTGCCCCTGCCCTCTCGCTCTCAAATAAATAAATAAAATCCTTAAAATAAAATGATGGCAGTGTTACCCAGAAGACCGGAAGGCATTCTCCCGCCAATGTAGTTGGAGGAAGCCTTCCTCGCATTGGAAAAGGAATTGAGTACATTAAAAATATTATTGATGTTCATGCATTTTTTTTTCAAAGCTTATCATTTAACTTCTGACTCTACAACTAAGGCATCCTTATCATATAACAAGATGGAGAAAACGGTCATTAAGGAAATTTATATGATGCGACCTCTTTAAACACGCTTGTGTATTCCTGATTTCTGTATCACTATTGTTTTTATTGTGGTAAAACACATATAACACGGAATTTACCGTCCTAACCATTTTTAAGGGTCCGGTTCAGTAGCTTTAAGTGCATTCATATCCTCAGGCTTAAGTGCCTTTTAAAATGAAGCAAAAGGAGGCACGTGGGCAGCTCAGTCGCTTGAGCATCAGACTCTTACCTTCTCTCAGTGTCCTGAGATCGGGCCCCCGTGGGCTCTGCACCCAGCGTGGAGCCTGCTGGAAATTTTCTCTCTCTCTCTTTCTCTCTCTCCCACTGGTACTCGTGCTCTCTGCCTCTGAATAAATAAGTCTTTAAAAATAAAATCAGATAAAGCAAAAATTGTGTGTACTTAATCCTGAGTGAAGAAACTCAGGGATATCCTTAGCGCCCTTGTCAAGAAAAGCTAAGGAAAAACATTGGCATCGGAGGAGCTTTTACTTGTATCTACTTCATGTGTGTTTCTTTTAAAAACTGGATTTGGGGCTTTTTATAAATTTTATTTATTTATTTGAGAGAGAGCGAGGACGAGTGGAAGAGAGAGGGAGGCAGAGGGAGAAGCAGACTCCCCGCTGAGCAGGGAGCCCCATGCGGGGACGCGACCCCAGGACCCTGAGATCATGACCTGAGCCGAGGGCCGACGCTTCACCGACTGGGCCGCCCAGGGGCCCCCAAAACAGGGTTTTCTTAAGGAGAACTACTGCTTCCAGGAAGTTCAGGCCTATTTACAGTTGTGAAGGACTGTAGATCACTCAATCTCAGATTCCCAGTGGTTTGAGATCACTTGAGACACAAAAGCAAAAGACACTCCTGCTCCGCCTGAGATCTCTCTGAGGTTTGTGCCCCGGAGGCCTGTGCAGCACGTCCCGGTTTCAAGGTCAGGCGCTCACAGTGGTACCTGCACGTGCCCATCACGTCCTGGGAACAACGAGCCAGTTGTCCAAAGGGAATTCTCTGCCTTCCGATGTGTAGAAGTTTGGACACAAAGAAGGAAATTCTGTTTAGGAAATTCACATAAGACCAGAAAATTAATTTAAACTCATGGAATTGAATTTAATTTTAACTCCAGTATCATTGACATACAGTATGATACTAGTTTTGAGTGTACGGTGTAGTGATTCAGCACTTCCCTACATCACCCGGAGCTCAGCATGAAGGCCCCTGTAGTTCCCATTACCCGCTCCCCCGTTCCCCCTGCTCCCCTCTGGTGACCAGCAGTGAGGTTTCTGGAGTTAACAGCCTGTTTCTTGGTTTGTCTCTGAATCTCTTTCTTTTTTTCCTATGCTTGTTTCTTCTGTTTCTTAAATTCCACCTATGAGCAAAATCATGGGATTTGTCTTTCTCTGACATATTTTGCTTAGCATTATACTCAGTGGCTCTGTCTGTGTTCTTGCCAATGGCAAGATTTCATTCTTCTTCATTGTTGAATAATAATAATATATTTTTTTTTACGATTTTATTTATTTATTCATGAGAGACAATGAGAGAGAGACAGAGACACAGGCAGAGGGAGAAGCAGGCTCCATGCAGGGACCCCAATGTGGGACTTGATCCCGGATCCCGGGGTCATGCCCTGAGCCAAAGGCAGATGCTTAACCGCTGAGTCGCCCAGGTGTCCCTGAATAATAATAATATTATTAATATTATGATATTAATTATATTCTGTGTGCATATATACATATGGGACACGACTCCCCCATATATACATACGCACACTCACACAATATTATCCATTTTCAGTTGATGGACATGGGCTGATTCCATAACTTGGTTATGTTCTTGTTTTTTAATATTTTTTTTATTTATTGCAGAGGGAGAGCATGGGCAGGAGGGGCAGAGGGAGAGAGTCTCAAGCTGACACCATGCTAAGCGCGGAGCCTGACACTGGGCTCTATCCCACAACCATGAGATCATGACCTCGGCCGAAGCCACGAGTGGGAAGCTTAATCCCACTCGTGGCTTTATTTATTTATTTTATTGGCTGTATTTATTTATTTATTGGCTGAGCCAACCACATGCCCCTCGGCTGTTGCTGATAACGCTGCAATAAACACAGCGGCGCGTGTTTCCCTTTGAATTAGTGGTTTTGTATCCTTTGCATAAATAACCAGGAGGACAGCTGCTGGGTCTCAGGTTAGTTCTATGTTTAGCATCTTGAGGACCCTTGACACTCTTCCCACGGTGGCCGCACAGAGCACAAGCCTTCTCTTTTCCCCACATCCTCACCGACACGTGTTGTGTCTTGTGTTTCTGACGTTAGCCCTTCTGACAGGTGTGAGGTGGGATCTCATGGCGGTTTTGGTTTGCGTTTCCCCTATGTTGAGTGATGTTGAGCACCTTCTCATGTGTCTGTTGGCCATCTGGATGTCTGCTTTGGAGAAATAAGACCAGACAATTTATATTTCATGCAAAGAGATGAATAAAAGAGGGAGACCTCCAGTCATTTTATGATACTAATATAATCTCCACTCCCACACCGCACAAGAGTATAAGAAAATACAACCAATACCAATCTCCTTCATTAATGGAAACATAAACATTCTTAGTATTTTTAAAATTCTAAACATCAACATGTAAAAAAAAATCACGTGTGTGTGTGTTTATTCTCAGTATCAGAATAACCCACCGATGAAAAACTCTCCATTAACCATTAAAGCAAAGAGATCATGTTGTCAATCAGGTACATATACAGAAAAATCGTACAATAAACTGAAAACCATTATAATAGCCATTAATCAGGAATCAGAAAGAATTCCTTTTGATTGATCAAGGTTTCTACCAGAAAACTGTGGCAGGTTTATAAATAATGGAGGCCGGGTCAGGGAGGGGATGTTGGCCCTCACTATTTCGGGTTACAGCTGCGCGTGAGGTCCCAGCCTAGAAAAATGAGACAAGGACCACAAATACACAGAATGGCAGTAAAAAGGAAAAAAATACCTTTTTTTTTTTCAGATAACATTATACTGTAGAGGGAAGAAAAATGACTCAGCAGGCAAAACCTTGATATTGGTATCAGCACCGGCACGAACATCTAAAAGAGTAACGTCGTTCCCGCATATCAGCAATAACGAAATATAACATTTATTATTATTATTATTTTTACAACGTTTATTATGATGTAGGATCCTATCGAACATAACAACATCGTTTAGCAGTCTACCAAGAGTTAACAGGCTGAGATAAAATAAAATACAGCATAACCATGGCTAATAGGACGGCCTCAGACTGGCGGGCGGCGAAATATTTTTGACATATCTTACCGACAAAGTGTCTTCATTTCGAATGTACGTGAAGAACATCGCGGCGAAGACAGAGGCAACCACCCAACAGGAATGCTGGAAAGGGCCTTCCCTGGGCACCTTTCGGCACCGATCAGCATGTCCAGACCCCGCCTGTGTCAGTCACTTCCTGGTCGGCTAACGACTAATTGAGATTCAAAGAAATCGTGTTCCGATTGAATGAATGAATGCAGTTTGCACAAATTGGTGGTAAAAACGCTGTTTCCAAGGGTGGCGAGAGACGTGACCCCTGGAGCAGCTCTGGTGACAGCGATGTGCTGTGGCCATCTGGAGGGGCAATTCAAAGCCAGCCACGCCTGGGGGACCGACGGCAGGTGTACCGGGAGGGCAGGCAGGTGGAGGGAGCCTCCTCTCCGGCCGGCTCCCCGTTGACAACTCAGTGTCTTGTTGGAAAGCCTGAGGTGCGGGAAGGCGCACGGGCGATCACGGGTGAAAGCGGGTCAGTACCCGGAGGTCCCGGCCGCGCAGGGAGCGGGAGCCCCAGGGCCCCAAGCCAGGCGGGCAGAGTGCCTGGTTTCCCAGGGCAGGAGCCAGCGGGGCAGGGCGAGCAGGCCTAGGGGAAGCGAGGTTGGATGACGCCGGGGCTCGGGTTTGGGTCCCCCTGGTTATCTGGGTCTGGGCCCCGAGTGCTGGGAGCCAGGAGCGTGAGACCCGCGCACACAGAGAAGGAAGGTAGGAGACCTGGGGGGGCCTGGCTCGGGGGCAGGAGGCCGCATCGGTGAGTCAGGCAGGCAGGGCCGTCTGGGAGGTGTCCCCAGCATCGCATGCAGGTGGCAGGCGGGAGCCTCCTGCTTCCAGGAGCCGGTGGTGCTCCTGCTGCGGCCTGAGCTCAAATGGCACCGCGTGTGGTCTTCCCCTCAGGGCGACAGTAATGAGGACGGGCTGGGCACAGAGGGATGAGCAGACAGACCCCGGGCGCCCGGGGGAGCCTGCAGGCCACGCTGTGTCTTCAGGTCGCAGCTTCGTCCCACTCGGTCCCCGAGGGCCGGAGCCCCAGGAGGCAGCCGGCCGGGGACACTAGGGACCATCTCCATCAGTGGGGACCTCAGGGACCACCCCGCAGTGTGGCCACCCCGCGGAATCCGGTCCGGACTGAAAGGCCACAGGCAGGCGCCCGCCACCGGCCCACCATTCGTTTCACAGGCCTCAGAACAACCCCTTCCGACGCTGTGCGGTGTGGACGTGGACTCAGCGGGCAAGGTCATCTCCCGGGGTCGCTCCTGAGGACTTCAGTCTTAGAGAAGCTCCGGCACAGGCGTGCGGGGCAGCTTAGGGCCGCGGCTCCCTGGGTCGAGCGGCCGCACAACCCTGGAAGCAACCCGCATCGCCCCCGAACCGGGACAGTTCACGTGAATTCCTCGGGCCGCGTGTCAAATGGATCCATCTCTGTTGAGGTTGCAAATAGTGCACACGTGTCTTATCACACGTAAGAAAAAAATGAAATATATATAAAGTATGTCTTTGGTTTATACAAATGCAATGAAGGTAGAAAAAAAAAAAGCATAAAAACAAATACCACCTCCAGAGAATTCGTCGCAGAGTCAGGACCCAAATGCGGGAGCCGGATGCTCAGGGGTCGCAGGGAGCTCTGACCGCGCGCAGCCAATTCCCGCGGCCCCGGCGGCCCAGGCAGGTGTGTGGCGGCTTCCCGGGGCCGCAGGGGCCGGATGGAGGGGACGGTGCCCGAGGGCAGCCGGAGCCCAACGGGCGAGGCCGAAGCCGGGGACCCACTGCCCCGCCGGCGCGAGTGCATCTCAGCGCCTCCGCACCCCGTAGGGCCTGCTGGCTGAACATCAGCTCCGACGGGAGGAGACAAGCTGCTCGTGGGAGGTGGACAAGCGAGAAGTACATTTCTATTTTTACGTACGTGTACTTATGTGCGCAGCTACATGTGTATCTTAGAAAAGAACCAGTGTCTCTCTGCTCATCTAATCCACTGGGGCCTGCAGACGTGGCTTTGGACTCGATCTTAGTTGAATCTCCTACATTTGGGACGGGTCCTTTTATTGTCTATATGTAGGTACACATACGTGTACTCGCACACACGAGCATGCACAAATGTAAATTTATGTGACCTTCCTTCATAAACCTCCCCCCCTCCCAGATTTCCTTATTCCTATCCCACTTGATGTTAGGCCTTTTAAATCTACACACAGGCATTAAGTATGTACATGTGAGTCTTGGGGCATTCGCTGCTAGCACGGAAACAGTCTTATGTTGCTGAAATAAGTTTAAGGACTTAAACAATTAATTAAAATTTCCAGGGGATCCCCGGGTGGCTCAACCGTTTAGTGCCTGCCTTAGGTCCAGGGTGTGACCCCAGGGTCCTGGGATCGAGTTCCACCTCGGGATCCCTGCATGAAGCCTGCTTCTCCCTCTGCCTGGGTCTCTGCCTCTCTCTGTCTGTGTCTCTCATGAATAAATAAATAAATTAAATAAATAAATAAATAAATAAATAAATAAATAAATAAAATTTGCAGTAAGATTAGCACAAAAAAGTTCATGCTTCAAAACTCTCCAATGCATAAAATAGCTTTTTTCTAAATGTGACGAAAATGACATAATTAAGCTTGGCCCAAGACTGTGGATGTCAGGCTCTGAATAAGACTTGTTCTGGGCACCTGGGAGGCTCAGCCGATTAACCATCTGACTGTTGATTTCAGCTCAGGTCATGATCTCAGGGTCGTGGGATAGAGCCTTAAGTCGGGGTCCATGCCAGTCGTTGGGTCTGCTTGAGAGTCTCTCTCTTAAGTCGCCCATCCCCACCACACAGGCTCTCGATCACTCGCTTGCTCTCTTTCTTTCAAAAAAAAAAAAAAAAAAAGAAACTTTTTTTTTTTTCCAGTATGCCCTTCTCTACAGCACCACATGGTACCCAGATAGCCGGTGGAGGCAATATCTTCATGGCCACACCATCTTCAACAAGATGCTCTCTCTGCAGTTGGAGATGACAAAAAAATAACACTATTATTTCTAAGAACTTTAAATCCTTTCTAATAGGCTTTCCTTAGATCCTATTTATTTTCTCTGAATATGGTTCTGTCACTGGTTAGTAAGAATTATTTAACCTTTTCCTTTCAATTGTTCATACACTTGTTCTTCCCTTTTTTTTTTTTTTTTGATCTTACACAATTGGTTAGAATACATTGGAAGTGGTAATTAGAGGCAGTGGTGGGGGTTTTATTTATTATTATTATTTTTTGGTCTTGTTTCTGACATCAGCAGAAATGCTTCAGGACTACTCTGGATGCCATTCCTGGTCTCTAGATCCTGCATCCAACAGACCCACGTACAAATGTCAAATGTTGGGGAGGAACAGAAAAAGCTAGAATTCTCCTGCTCTGCTGATGGGAGTGCAAATTGGTCCAACCAATATTTTTTAAAGATTTTATTTATTTATTCATGAGAGACGCAGAGAGATAGGCTGGGACACGGGCAGAGGGAGAAGCAGGCTCCATGCGGGGATCCCGATAGGGGACTAGATCCCGGGACCCCAGGGTCATGCCCTGAGCCGGAGGTGGACGCTCACCCGCTGAGCCCCCCAAATGCCCAGGTCCAACCAATTTGAATGGAGCAATTCGGTGTCAAAACCTTGAGTTTACATTGCCCCTGAGTCTCTAGCCTTCCTTTGTACCAACACTGGAGACAACACATGTGCACAGAGAAAGACACTTCCTCATGATTATGCATATTTGATTACATTGCCTTGCATTTAGAATAGTTCTAGAGGAGAAGCCTTCTCATGAAGTTAAAGATTTTCAATAATTTGGAGACCCACTGACTCCGGTTGTGTGTTTCCAATAACAAATCCCCAGTTATGCCATATTCTATCTTACTCTGTGTTCTGGGCTCTGGGCCTGCCCATCTTATTTCAGGTTTTACTGTTGGGTTGACCAGATAGTCTGACATCTGGATGTTTTCATATACCAAAATGGTGATGTCATATGAGTGCATCCTGCCTCCCAACATTAGACCATGACCTTCATCTCTGTGGAAGTCTTCTCCCACATTCACCGTTTACCTAGTCATCGTAGATGACTTCTCACCATCACCGTAGAAGCCATCAGTATGTATAGGACGGCTCCTTTCTCAGACCTCCTCTTAGCTTCCTTTGGATCACCTGATGCCGTGACTGAATGCAGATCTCCTTTCTCCAACAGACTATGAAATCAGTGACTCCAGGGACTTTGCTCATTTGCCCATCCTTCTATTCTGAAACCTAGGAATCAAAGTTGGTACCTGGTGCCTGGCAAGTGCCATATGAGATTTTAATGCATAGGTAAAAGTTTAAACCTGTAAACAGGGACACCTGGGTGGCTCAGTGGTTGAGTGTCTGCCTTTGGCTCAGGGAGTGATCCCGGAGTCCCAGGACCGAGTCCCACGTCGGGCTCCCTGCATGGAGCCTGCTTCTCCCTCTGCCTGTGTCTCTCCCTCTCTCTCTCTCTCTCTGTGTCTCTTATGAATAAACAAATAAATAAAATCATTAAAAATAAAGAAATAAACCTGTAAATGCCCAGTGTAGAAGTTTATAGCCAAGTGGGGCTTTTTGTGATTATTTAATGGTTATCTTTTCATTTTACCAAGGAAAAAATGCTTGAAGAGAATATGGGGATCTGAGTATGCAGAGCCCTGGGAGGGAAATTGTGGGATGTGGTTGGTAACAGCGTGATTGTAACAGCGTGAACGTAACAACTGGCCTCATGATGCTTCCAGACAGGTAAATAGCGTGGGGACCGTGACCTGCTCTCCTGGCCGTTAGTCCTTTTTAACAAAGGTGCTCTTAAACCTGTAAATGCTGCACAGTCCACATGATGCAGAGGCCTGAGTGGAACCAAAATTTCTAGAAAGAAAGACTTCAGTCAGCTACAGTACCGGATACCACAGAATGCAATAACCCGAGGTCCGAGCAACCGAGTTAACAGAACCTCACAGATTTTTCACCATTGGGGATTTTCCATGGAGATGTCAGAGAAAGAGACTGAGGCCTTAGAGCGACTGGTACAAAGAGAAAAGAGGGAACAAAGCAAGAAATTCTAGCAATGACCCAGACAGAAATCATTATTTTTTAAGAACACGGGGATGTTTGAGCTGAATTGCAGAGCAAAAGAGCTCGACCAGAAGAGGCTGGGTGCAGAGCAGGGTTACAGGGTCGGGGAAACCAAGTGCACCGTTACCTACGTGCTGGGACCACAGTGCAGGTACGGCAACTCGCTTTCATACCCAAGATACTGGAGATGAAAACACACTCTCTCTAAGACACAGAAGGAGGTCAAGTGGCACCTGCTATGGCGAAGCAGAGGAGACGAGGCGGCTCCTGGAAAAGGAACACACACTAGAACGTGTTTGCTGATGACAGTGAAGAAGGTAAACGTGCCCGTCAACATGAGGTGAGCCCAATAGTTGGAAGGCAGGAGGACCTCCTGGTTAGGAACATGCACCTATAAAACTAATGTAACATTGTGATTGTGTCAACTATACTCAAATAAACAACTTTAAAAAAAAAAAGTGCACATAAAACTCTCAAAGAAGCTTTGCTGTTATCATCATCATGGCTTTGTTTTACCATCACCTCCAAGAGTGTCATTCCCGAAAATCTGACAAATGTCCAAAAATAAGGATGAGAAAAATAAACACAATAAAAATTTTTAAAAAGAAGTAGAAGAACGTGGGCCTGAAAATAGCCTCTGGGTTTTTATGGGGATTCTGGAACTTTCTACCTGTGTGAACTTGAGAAAAAATACGTAACTTATGCATAAATCAGCCTTCTCATATAAAAAATGGATTTTCAGTTGGAATGCTCTGACCGATCAGGTTGGCTTAATCAATGATAAGATGCTTTCTCTCACCTGACGCGAAGCCTGGGCGAGTCAGTCTGCAGGCACTGCAGTCGGGATTAGTTCCCCTTCCTCCCCACTCTCTCAGCCCTGCCTTCCCCTGTGTAGACATCCTCACATCCAGGAAGGCAGCCATCTCTGGCATCACACCCAAGCCCATTAGATTCCAGAGGAAGAATATAGATGTCATGGTGCATCTCATGAGGAACAAGAAATCCTTTCTCAGAAGATTCCAGCAGTTGCCTGCTCCCTGAACAACATGACTTCCCATTGGTCAAGGTTGGATCCCACACTCTTCCCTAAATCCATCATCAGCAAGACAGTAGGGCTGTCCAATGTGGCTTAGCTTGCCTGCGCCTTCCCCTGCACTGGGATGGGGTCACCTTCCTCCAAGACACATAAGACGAACTGGCACAAATCCAATTTGGGAAGGAGAGAAGGAGAAATACATGGGAGAAAGGTGACTTACTCACCTAAGTGAGTGCTTACTCCATACAGTTGCTGTGAAACCTAAAGAATACAATATATTTAAAGGAACGTAGTAGGAGCACCTGGGTGGCTCGGTCAGTGAAGCATCTGCCTTCAGCTCAGGTCATGATCTTGGGGCCCTGGGATCGAGTCCCCCATCAGGCTCCCTGCTCCACGGGGAGCCTGTTTCTCCATTTCCTTCTGCTGCTCCCCCTGCTTGTGCTCTCTCTCTTCTCTCTGTCAAGTAAATAAATAAAATATTTTTTTTAAAAATAAAGAAATATAATATTTCCTCAATTGAAGGGGGTCTTCCTCACTGCCATGTGCCCAGCACTGAGCCAACACCTCATACAAGTTAACCATCACCATTAGTCTAGGAAGTACGAAACACATTCTTTTTTTTTTTTAATTTTATAAGTGATAAGAATAGAGAGTGAAAAAATTTAGAAATTCACTTAAAGTAAAAAAAAATGTGGTCCAAAAAAAAATGTGGTCCAGAAAACAAACAAAAACAAACAAACAAACAAACAAACAAACAACAAACTGGATTTCTAGTCCAGAACGGTCCGCCTGAGTACAAAACTCATGACTCACAATGCTTTGGTTGAGCGTTTCCCCTAAAATGAGAAAGCGCTTGAGTGTCACAGTGATGTGGGAATGCAGCTGCAGAGTCTCTACGGTCAGACTTTCACCCCGGGGAGCAGGGGAAGAAGCTGCCACACCCGGGCAACCAGAGTGCTGAGGTGGCCTTGCTCCGGTTTCACATTCCCTCCATGGGTCCCTTTGTGTTGTTGAAGGCTATTACAGAAGAGATACCATCCTCTCTTTCTTTTTTTTTTTATAAATTTATTTTTTATTGGTGTTCAATTTGCATCCTCTGTTTCTAATTAGGATCTTTTTCTATTACTTTCTTCCTTCCGCTGATGAGAATAATAGATTTATTCTCTTATATTATCCATGAAAGATGGTTCTTCCATGATACCCATGGATTGATTATTAACAAAGAGATGCAAATGACCTAAACGGATTTTAAGGTACTTGGTGAAGAGGACCTGAAGATATCTACAATTTCTAGTCTATTAAAATGCAAGAACTTTATAAGGTCAATTGCCCACCTGCACATGAGCAACATCGCAGTGATTTCACGGCCTGTGAAATATTGCAGGTCTTCGCATTTCACTCTTGCTTTGATAAGCTGTTATTTTATTCGTTTAATAAGCAGTGAAAGTGACACATCTGGAAATGCCAATGTGTAAGCCCCAAAAGAAACACACTCCCTTCATAAAGAACTCCTAATTGCAAGGAATGTTCCCATGAATCCTATTTAGCTCAAAAATTATCACAAAACTTGTAGGTTTTGCCTGGCGATCCCCCTACTGCTAATCAGATGATTCTTTATGTGTTCAGAATGAACTTTTTCCAAAGTTGTAGATGTAAGGAAATGAATGACACACGATGATGCTAAAATTTATTTTCTCCTTTGAGTCTTTCAAATAAAATAGTTGTACCCAGAGCATATCACATAATTAACACACTACAAGGAATCATCACAAACACATGTGTTGACATGTACCAGGTATTGCTCTGAATCCTCTCAATTTGTTAACTCACTTAATCCTTACCACCATCTCATGGGTTCAGCGAGTAAATTTTTTCACATCAGCTTATTTAATAGTTATCCCCACCACCGATGAGGTGGTAGGAGCTCCATTTTATATGCAGGAAAGTCACCCATGAAGATCCGAGGCTTTAGCTGACATTCTTCCCATCAAAGCCACCAGACAATTGGCAACAAGTAAGGTCTAGTACGTTGCCAGCAAGTAGGAGTTGTTCAATGAATAATTATTTCCTAATTGCTTGGGGGAAATTATGGAGAGCTTACATTGCAATGCGATTTGGTATTTAATTGTCTGGGTGCCCACAGGGAGCCTGAAATGCCATTCTGCACAAACAGAATTGACAAGAGACCCAAACAGGAGAACATGGAAGGTCTGAATAATGGATACTACATGAATATGGGTCTTGCTTTCGAGATAAGTGTAGAAATGAGGACAAATAACTTCAAGATGAAGCAATAAAGGCCCCACTAGAGGGGGAAACAGTGATGTGGAAGGAGGACTCAGGATCCATCTAGAACAGTTGGGAACTATTGCCCTTAGGAGAGTGTCTGAGATGTTCCTTGAGAGAGGAGCAGAGCTTCCAAGGGCTAGGAGCAGGAAAACCACGCTACTGAGTGTAAGCACTGGGAACCCCCCAGCAGCCAGGTCCGTCCCGGAGCCAGAGCGCATGCCAGGTGCATGTCTTCTCTGAATCTGCTACCATCGCCCACGTCTCCAGCACACCAACTGCTGTCAGGATTGCTT
The DNA here is from genome assembly GCF_048164855.1 of Canis lupus baileyi. Lineage (NCBI taxonomy): Eukaryota > Metazoa > Chordata > Mammalia > Carnivora > Canidae > Canis > Canis lupus. The sequence goes on from NC_132858.1 coordinate 55,770,417, forward strand.
CTTTATCCTTCAGATTGATCCCTGTGCTTCTACTCGTATTCACTCACTCGCAGTCTATTTCTCAAATACTCAAAGTTATTAGTTATCATAAAAAAAACACAAAACAAAAAATTTCACTGGTCTTTCTAAAACGTTTCAATGGGCTTCCACCATAAATGGAGTGAAATCCAAATCCTCAGGGGATCTCTGTTAGCTCCATGGTCCCCTGCCCAGACGTTTCTTTTGGTTCACTATGTTCCAACAATATCTGCCACATTTTTCTCTGTTAACCGTTTTGTATTTGTTCTTATTTCAATCCCTGGGAACTTCTCTCTCTTCTGCTGAAAATGTCCTTTCACTAGACCTCTTTGTGATTGATTCTCCATAACTCAGTAATAGAATCCATGGCTGCTCCCTCCAAAAAGGGCTCTCTGAACAACGCAAGATGAAGTATGCCCTTCATCAACGGCTCAAATCACTGCCTAGATAATTGTCTTTTGTATTTATTACTCAAATGAGGCCCTTCCAAGGAAGGCCATTATCAGCCTCCTTCACTGACAAGAGAGAGAGGAAATCATAGTAGAAAATCTTATATTTTCAGAGCTTTTGCTCTGAATGAGAAGATGGGGGTGTGTGCGAAGATGGCAGGATTGCATACACCTCCCCAAATTCCTCCACCGCCCATTGTCCCTGTGACTCAAAATAAACCCTGGGCAAGTTGAAACATTGAGAGCTGCTTGGCTCATATGTAGGTGTGGACTAGCCTGTGCCAGAGATGTGACCTCTGAGGTCATTCTTCAGCACCAATTGTCCTTTGCTCACCTGGAGACCTACACATGGCTCACACCTGGCTTTGCTTTGGTTCTAAGAGGAGCACACCCCGGCAGTCTTTCTTTCTTTCTTTTTTTTTAATATTGATTGATTGATCTATCTGAGAGAGCGTGTGTGAGTGGAGGTGGAGGGGTGGGGCAGAGGGAGGAGAGAGACTCCTCAAGCCGACTCCACATCCAGCATGGAGCCTGACAAAGGGCTCAATCCCAGGACCCTGAGATCATGACCTGGGCCAAAATCATGAGTCAGTCCCTTAACTGACTGAGCCACTGAAACCCAACCACCCCAAGCGCAAGCACCAAGCGGTCCTAATCACAGCTCCTGGATGGACTTGGAATTAGGAAGCCCTGGGGGAAAAAAAAACATGTTACTTGAGATGCCTCATATGTGGCTGAGATGCCCCTGCTATTTCCAAATTGGTTTCTTCCTTATCTTCAGCCACTTGGCATCCGTCCATAGCTTGGCCTCATTTTCCATTTCTGGCATCAAAATCGCTCTTTGCATGAATGCTCTGGACCCAAAACCGTCTGGCTCCTTCACAACAGGCCAAGGCAGGCTCACCGGTGCTCTAGCCAGTGATCAGGAATGTTCTAAAATCTAGACTATTCAGGTGCTTACTGTCCTCCCTAGGTTTTCTTGCTGGTTACATAAAATATGATTTTAAAATTTTAAATGCTATAAGTTCTGACAAATGTACAAAGCAACGTGCCTACCACCAAATTCAGGACATGGCATAATTTCACCAGGCTGTCAAGTTTCCTCCTGCCCTCCGATAGTTGTCCTCAACCCCAACCCATCATGACTTAGCCCCTGGCTTTACGACTTTTGTTTTATCTTTCCTAGAATTTCATATAAATGGAATTGCACCCTTTGTAGTCTTTTATGTCACAAATATAGGCTCATTAGGATAATATAATAAAAATGAGAATTATGTTTTATGACCACTTAAAATGAACCGATGGGTTATCACTTTTTTGATTAGCTGAAATATGAATATTAAGCAGAGGGTGCTATACCACTAAGTAGGCAGGTCAAACTAGTTTGGAAGTGTCTTGAAGACATAAGAGAAAGGGAATACATATCTTAAAGGTTTAAAGGAAAGACACTTAGCATAGTGCCCTCTAGATCCATCCATCCTGTTGCAAATGGTAGGATTTCATTCTTTTTTATGGCTGAGCAATATTCCACTGTGTATATCCACTACCTCTCGTTTATCCATTCGTCTATCCGTGGACTCTTGGGCTGCTTCCAGAACTGTTGGCTATTGTACGTAAGGCTACCATAAACATAGGGATGCATATATCTTTTCAAATGAGTGTTTTCGTTTCCTTCGTGCAAATACCAAGTAGTGGAGTAGCCTTGATCATACGGTACTTCTACTTTTTGTTTTTTTGAGGAGTTTTTTTCATACTGTTTTCCACGGTGGCTGTACCAATGTACATTCTCAGCAACTAAGTGAAATAAATCAGACAGAGAAACACATACCACATGATTTCACTTATATGTGGAATCCAACAAAACAAAACAAACAGAGGAACAACAACGAAGAGCAAAACAGACTCCCGGGGCACATGGGGGGCTCAGTCAGTGAAGCGTCTGCCTTACGTCAGGTCCTGGGATCGAGCCCCACATCGGACTCCCTGCTCAGAGTAGAGTCTGCTTCTTCTTCTCCCTCTGCCCTGCCCCCTGTGCATGCTCTCTCCCACTCTCACTCAAATAAATAAATAAAATCTTAAAAAAAAAAAAAAGGAAAAAAGACTCAAATGCAGAGAGCAAATGCAGGGGCAGGGTGGGGAGGCTGTGGGCAAATAGGTGAAGGGGATTAAGGGGTACAGACTTCCAGTTGTAAAAATAAATGCATCGTGATGATGAAAAATACAGCACAGGGAAAACAGTCAATGCTATTGTCGTAACTTTGTATGGTGACAGCTGGCAATTCCCCTCATCATGGTGAACATTTCATAAATGTATATAATTGTCAAATCACCATGTTGTTTGCCTGGAACTAGTGTAATATTATCTGTCAATTATACTTCAATTTAAAAAAATTAAAACAACAAGGCACTTGTTGAAGAAAAAAGGCACTTGAGATAAAATAAGATTAATTTTTTTAAAAAATCGCAAAATATTTGGATGCCTGGTATGTTGCTTCCAAAAGCTTCTTGTTTCACTCCTTTTGGTCTGGGATTGATTTTGCTTGGTTGCGTTTGTTTTTGATTGCGTATGACTCAAATGGAAACCTTTTTGGCAGATTTTCAAACGAAGAGACACGGTGTGAGAATGTTCCCTGCACTCATTTGCAGCCAATTCGGTCTGGGCATCTCCGAGGTGCAGCAGGTTATCCATGACTATGGAAACGACTCTCGCTAAAGCGGTGCCTCGTAATGAGATTCCGTCCAATTTAACGGGGGAAAATAAGTTTTAACACATGCACTGTTTCTGCTTAGGAATTTCAATAAGTACAAAGCTTCACGAACCCTCTCTCAACATAAAATAAAGCAAACTGAAGATACCATTAATAAAGTGAAAAAATGGCACCAAGAAACTCCCTAGTTTAAGGCCGGTGTCAGCCACATTCACCAAGGTACACACACCAGGTTGAGCCAAGGAATGTGTCTGACTGGGGGTATTTTTTTTCCGTGAAAATTAGCTGCATACTTGCCGTGCTTGTTTTTCATTTGGTTTGATCTGGCTTTCAGGAAAACATGTCTTATTTCCTTGTATTGAGTAATTGGTTGGCTTTTTCTTTCTTTCCTTTTTTTTTTTTCTTTCTGATTTGTCCAGTTCAGACATTTTATTTAAATTTTTTTTTAAGTAAGCTCCATGCCCAGCACAGCGTGCCATGCCAGGCTTGAACCCACCACCCTGGGATCAAGACCTGGGTTGAGATCAAGAGTCTGATGCTCAATGGACTCCGCTCCCCAGGCGCCCCCGGACTTTCTGTTCCATGCTGAGGTAGTGCCGTGCGGCAGGTATTTGCTCTTTCCCCTTGAGATTTTAGATGCATTAGATGCCAACATTATGTGCTCCTAGGGACCACGATCCGATGTTCTAGATTTTAATGGAAAAATTTGGGACACGAGATGGATGAAGGTTCCTACTCTTTCTGTGAAAATCATGAATTTCACACAGAGATGATATGATTTGATGTTTCTGATCATTAATTATCATCATCCTGAATAATTGCTGCCAAGCTTATGAGATAATGTAAGTGAAGTAAGAATGTTGTGGGACAGGATAGTGCACATCTCTTGTTCATCATGGTGTAGCCATGATGGAAAACCGTGTGGAGGCACCTTGAAAGCTGAAAATAGAACTACCCCATGATCACACAGTCCCTCATAAATGATCGTAAATCCCTCATTTATGCCCAGGGCAAATGAAATCAGGACCTCAAAGAGCTGTGTGTGCTTCCATGTTCGTTTTGGTGTTAATCATGATGTCAAGGTAAGGAAATGACCTACGCCCCACCGGCTGGATGAGTGGATAAGGAAGTTGTGCTTAGAGATGCAGCGGAATATTACGCAGCCTTCACAAAGGGGGAAATGCGACCATGTGAATGGACCTGGAGAATGTTAGGTTGAGAAGAATAAGCCAGACACAGAAAGTTTAAAAACTGCATGATCTCACTCATATGTGGAACCTGAAACAGTTGATCATGTAGACGCAGAGCAGACCAGTGGTCTCAAGAAGGAGGGAGACGGAGGAAATGGGACGAAGGCCCTGCAGAGTTGCAGGGCGAATAGAGTTAATAGGGCTGGAAATTGGCTGAGAGGGGATCTCTGATGCGTTCACCACACTCCCCGAAACTGGGAACTATGTGAGCACATGATATCCTTAGGAGTTAGTGGGACGGTTCGGGGCTCAGGGCTGGGCCCCGACGAGCAGGTGCAGAGGCAGCGCGGCCGAGCTGGAGCCCCACTGCCCCCCGGCGCCGCAGCCCGGACAGGCCCGCGCTCACCTGAGATGACCCGAAAGGACCTCTGCTCAACATCCCAGGAGAGGACGCTGACCCCCACGGGTTTGCCGGCGCTGAGGGCCCGGGGGTGAGCGCACCGGCCCGGCGGCACCAGGGCCTCGACCCAGCAGTGGCCCCGGGTCGGCTCGGCCCCGCGCCCGGACTGCTCACGATGGTTCCACGGAGCAGCTCGCGAAGCCCCTCGACTCAGAGACTCCGGCACAGCCCCCGGGCCCGTCCCCAGGGCCCAAGGCTCCTGCTCAGCAAAGGCCGCCCTGATGCACCCCCCCCCGGGCTGCTGTCCCCCTGGGTCCCCGAAGCGGCCAGCCCGGGAGCCGCCACCCGAGGGGACGCTCCTGGGACGCTGTGTGCCAGCTCCACGGCCGCTCCGGCCTCACTCCGTGTGTGGGCATCAAGTCCCCATGTGGGACACCTTAGACATCCACCACTTTTATTAAAAAATAAAACAAACTTTGGACCCGGTTCAGCGGGGAGTACGGAACAGTAACGTATCCGTGGTTCGGGAGACAGCTTTGGCACGTTGCGACGTAACCACTTTGTTATGATTCTTTTCTGAACACTTGCACTTTTGAGGGTTAAAAAAAATAATAATAATTCAATCCATATCCTGTCGAAAACAGAGGTAACTTGAGATTTGTTTTGATCGTTAATGACTTGAACACGTATCCTAGCAAGCACTTTGCAATTGCCCCGTTATTTTTCAAAGCCACTTTAATCTTCTTACATTTCTGATCCAATTATGCTTCTGAAGTACCTGTCATTTATCCCATTATCTGAACATTTCTTCTGATATATTTAGAGATACACATTTGCATTGGTGTCCGTCTCTGTAGCTTTTATCCACATCCAGGGCCCGTGAACCAACTCCTGCCTGTCTCTCCACTGGAAGCTGACCCGCCTTCCCAACCCCCATACCCCTACCCCCCGACCCCCATCATTTCTCCCCTGACCTTTGCTCTCAGGAAATGCACTTAGTGAAATGGCATGAACGGTAAACCAAGTAAAACCACGCAGACAGTGAGAAAGCTTTGTAAGAGCGCATGTTTTCCAGCACGCGACCTCTAGCCTCGTAGTTGAGGCGGCGGAAAGTCCTTCTGTGCGTCGTGCACCTGCTGAGCCCTCACCCCCCCCACGCCCTCGGCTCCCTGGAAGGGCTCCTCCCAAGTGCACTGACAGGTCAAGTGAACAAGCTAAAAGGACGTGCCTTCCCCTTCGTTGTGGACTCCCCTGCAGCACAGAGACTCTTGACCTTTTTGGTCCTTAGAGTGCTCTCTCCCTTGGGTTCCAGATGCTCTTCTCCCCCGACTTTCAGCCCCCAGCAAGGGCGACCGCGAGCGCCTACTTACAGGGTCCCAGGCCTTATACCCGGTGCTTTGTTCCCAGGATCTGGGTCAGCCTCAGGGGAATCCCTAAGGCCACCTGGGGAAGCCGAAGCCCACAGGCTGGCCTTACAGGAAGTCACGGGGCGGGGGTAGCCCCCAGGGATGTTGCTCCACGACGGAGCCAGGACCCCAACCGGAGACGGGCTTCTCCATCGGTCCACGTTCACCTTCCTGCTGCCGCCTCCCAGGGTGGCTCTCCTCCTCCAGTTCCCGGGACGGCTCTGCGCCCCTGGATCCGCAGGCAAGGCTGCCGGGCGCTGATGCGGACCACGCGCCCCCGGTGCACCAGGCCAACCGCTAGCGAGTCTCGACGGGCTGCGCGGGCACCTCCGGCCCAGCGCGTGTCAAGCCGGACCCGTTCTTTAGCCCATGAACCTGCCACCCGCCCTGCTCCCGATCCAGTTTCCCACAGTGAACCAAGCACCACCCCGAGACGCTGTGCTCAGCCATCTCCCCCTCATCCAACGGGCCACGGGGTCTGCACTTCAAGACCACCTGGAGAGTACTTCCAGAATCTTCTAATTCCCTTGCCTAGTTTCAAAGACTCATTGGGTCTCACTTTTTCTGCAACAAATACAATCGAGTCCCAGCTCCTGAGGAACTTACTCTGCAATTACAGGTGAATTCCTTCCCCTTTGGCGAAAGGAAAGGAAGAAGACAATGAGTATAATCGGTATTTATACAGTGGGATAGCTTCCTCCGCGCCCACAGCCTCCGTGGACATCAATTCGTTGAATTTCCAAGTTCAGTGGAACGTCTAGCAGCTCCATTTTATGAGCGAGGGAATGAACGAAGCAAGTGACTTGGAACCCATTCCCAAGTAGTCGGAATCCGGACGCCACCCTCAGCGGGGCTGGATGACCCTCCAGCAGAAGCCGCGGTTCTGAGTAGCCCGTCGGGAAGAGCGTGGATGCTGGAGGAAGACACGTCCTGGTCTAATCTGGGTCCACCTCGATAGGCTGCGTGATCACGGGAAATCACTTTTCTTTCTGAATTTCGGATCTTTTATCTTCCCCTGAAAGAAAAGTAATAATCCTATTTCGTGGGATTCGTAGCAGAAATTGCGAGTTATCCTCCAAGATCTATTTCCTCTTTCTTCCTTGATAATGGGAATCCTGATTTTTTAACAGGCGTGAGGCCACCAGAACACATTTCCCTCAAACCGGGACTTGGCCATGGGATTAAATCTGTCCAAGGAAATGAAGAGGTGGCGGTAGTTGGTAGAAATGTTCCTGAGAAAATTGCTGACAACATCCTTGCTGCCAGTTTGTTCTTTATCGTCCTGAGTAGCAGCAAGAGGCGAAGGCTGAAGCTGAAGCCTTATTGCCAAGGGCCAGGATTGACCCCGTTGGGTGGACGTCACCCACGGCGGAGCAGCAAGACACAAGGACTCGGGGACCTTGGTCAGTACGGTGGCATCGCTCTGGCCGGCTGCCTGCCTTGCACAGTCACGTACGAGAAAAACACTCTTCTTTAAGCCACTGCCAGTTGGCCTCCCCTCCTTGCAGTCGAATCCAAGGGACCATCGTGAGCCAGGTGGGCCGCAGCGGCTTTCTAGGCTGGCTTGTGACTGCGCGGCACAGATTTCTTCCCTTAGCAAGTATGTCTGTTCTATTTTTTGCTTTCTGGTGCCTTCCCTAGACTCATGCTTATGTTTATTTACTCTTAACTTAATTTCATAAACTCAATATTATCCATATCTTCCCCCAACATGGCAAACACTTCCGTGGGCCCGTGCGTCCCCAGTCTGCCAACCTCGCCCACCCAGAATCATGGTGACGATAGCAGCCAACAGGTTGGTTCTGGGTATTTAGAAATGCAGTTCCTTGTTATGCTTTTTTATTTTTTTTCTTTCGATCCTAAGTTTAATAATGTTATAACCATAAATTCATGAGGTTTGGTTATTCATACTTGGAGCATCTTCTGGGATCGTTTTTCCTCTTAGCTAAGTAAGAATATTGTCATGACGTTATGCTTGAAAGATATATTTTCCAGATATAAAATTATAGCTTCATCTTTCTTTTTTGCCTTCAATATTTTATTTTTTAGCAATTTTATTTTATTTTATTTTATAAATTTATTTTTTATTGGTGTTCAATTTGCCGACATATAGAATAACACCCAGTGCTCATCCCGTCAAGTGCCCCCTCAGTGCCCATCACCCAGTCACCCCCACTCCCACCCTCCTCCCCTTCCACCACCCCTAGTTCGTTTCCCAGAGTCAGGAGTCTCTCATGTGCTGTCTCCCTTTCTGATATTTCCCACTTATTTTTTCTCCTTTCCCCTTTATTCCTTTTCACTATTTTTTATATTCCCCAAATGAATGAGACCATATAATGTTTGTCCTTCTCCGATTGACTTATTTCACTCAGCATCATACCCTCCAGGTCCATCCACGTCAAAGCAAATGGTGGGTATTTGTCATTTCTAATGGCTGAGGAATGTCCCACTGAATCCATAAACCACATATTACTGTACTGTCTTTTGCCATTTGGTGCTGCTGTTTAGAAGCTTGTCATCAAGATAATTCCTATTAATTTTTGTGGTCTCTTCTTTCTGTCAAGCTTCAGAATTTCCATTTGTCTTTGGTTATCTTAATTTCACAATAATTCACCACATGTGAGTTTTCTTGTATTTGTATAGATTTTAAATGGCCCTTATAGTATTGCCATTTTCCTGGGAGTGAGGATGACCGAGGGGTTTAGAGATGGGCCCTGGTGCACAGATCTGCCACTTGCTGGTAGACCATTGATCCATGACCTAAACTTTGGCGACTCAGTTTTCTTATCTGTAAAATGAGCATCATAAATACATGAAACAGTATTTCTAAGAGCCTGACATCTTTCCCAATACATGGTGCTTCCTTCCCTCCAATCCTGTTATGTTTATGATTTTTAACCCAACCTCCCATCTCTTAAGCACCGATTCAGAGGAAAAGAGGGTAAGGGGATTCACAGTTGTGTGTGGGGTACATATAATTGGTTAAACTGTAGAGAAAAAAGAGGGGTGTGGATGGGTCTGATTCCTCATAATAAAAGACTATTTCTAACATACATAATTTTAATTTTTCAATAAAATGTAAAATATGAAAACATTTTACAATATAACAAGTGCCATTTTACATCTTTCTCAGTTTGCTGCCAGGTGCCTCCATAGCTCCAGCTGTAGTGAGTTTCAGAACAGCACTGATGGGAGCAAACCTAATGACCCCTTCCTTCTCTCCACACCCAGATAATCAGGCTTCACGAGCACAAGGGTTGCAGGGAGATTTTGGAATGCACACCCTGTCTTCGGAGCAGAGAGCTGTTACATTCTCTGCACCCATTCTCTGAAATGTTTTACTAAGATGGGATTTTCATCAGCATGGGGCCCATCCCACATTATGTCAATGATGAAGCACTATTGTTAAGAGTGTGGGTTACCCTGAAGTTTCATAGCATTTGAAATGGCCATAATTCAAAGGAGAAAAATAAAGTAGATTCTTGGTGCAAGTTTTCACCATTGGTCACAATTTCATCATCAGACACTTTATGGAAAGACAGAAAACAAATACAGCTGCAGCCATAACAAAAGCTAATGCAAACCAAACTATTCAGTTCAGTGGGTCCATGAACTTAGGTGCATATTTTGTGGGAAAAATGGATTTCCTACCGGTTCTATGATTTTTCTAGCAATAATGTAGTCATTGCACACTTCCAATTAGCCACATCCACGTTTCCTGACCTTATAGTTTATCTTAATCAATCTCTTTGGGCTGTAAAAACACAATATCCCTCTATGAACCACTGTAGCTCCCCCTCGTCTTGACCGGTCTGGAACTCCAATATGCAGCCAAATGGCCCTTTCCAAGGCAGGGCGCTGGGCTCCCCTCCACACTTCTGATCCAGTGGTTCTGAACGGGCAGCTGAACAAGCACGCAGTTGGCGCTGGTGCTGCTGACCAGGGGCTGTCCCAGCGACACCTGAAGGCCACTATGGTGCCAGCTCTGTTGAGGAGACTCTTCTGGATCATTTGTCTATACCAGGGCCTTGGAGGTTTGTAACATCCCACTTGATCCTCGGCTGTCAGATCATGCAAGCTGGTGAATTGTGCACATTATTCACACGCAAAAGCCCTCATCGAGTCCATTGTTTCTGATCTTCACTGCACTAGGGAAGAAACCACTGCTTTGGGGCCATAGAAAATTAGGAGGCTGGGTCAGACCCATCTACCCGCATCCAGCCCCATGGTGGACATCTCTCTTCTGGAGGTTTTCAACTCCTCTGGTTCTTATGGAGTAGAAGGACCCAGCTTTCTGATATTTGGGTCATCGTCCCTTCAGAAACAGCATGATGGAGGCAGGGCAAGAGACCAGCTTTCTTAGAGATCAGAATTCCCAGGGATCCACGTCTAGTTCAGAGTGTGAAAGTATTGGTCTTACTCATTATACACTTTCACTAATTTTTTCCTATGTTCCAAGTTCTTTTGTGTATAAAAAAGTTGTCTATGGGGCACCTGGGTGGCTCAGTGGTTGAGCATCTGCTTTTGGCTCAGGTCGTGACCCCGGGGTCCTGGGATCCAGTCCCACGTCGGGCTCCCTGCAGGGAGCCTGCTTATCCCTCTGCCAGTCTCTGCCTCTCTCTCTCTATCTGTCTCTCATGAATAAATGAAAAAAAATCTTAAAAAAAAGAGCAATATATTTAAAAAAAAAGAAAAAAAAAAAGAAAAAGCTAGGGATAACAGCAGTACTAAAATCTCTGTAATATCTTCTTAGTCATGCCGGCGGTCAAGGCTTGATGAACACTGCCTGGTGATGCGTGAGCCTCACGCAGGGAGGTTTACCAGTTCTCTGTGCTATGGCCTGTTTCTTAGTCCCCTCCCCGAATGAGGAGGTTTGGTACATTGTGTTACAAATATTGTATAAAATGAGGGGGAATGTGGGCACTCTGTGTGGGGGTAATTTCAGAAGCTCTCTCCAGGGAAGAACCATTAGGTCTTTCTAGAAATGTAGGGTTTCAACCCTGGTGGATGAGGGGATGGTGATAGTAGGATGACAGTGCAGGTAGGACGGGATTTGGGAAATGATCCATCTCCTTCCAGGATGAAACAGAGGCTCGGGAGGTGAAGTAGCTTTCCCGGTAGCACACCAGTGGCGCGTGGTACGGGGTCCATGTCATCAGGCTCTACTGTCCCTTCCCATTACTGAATGTGTAGACGGGTGCATGGCTTGGAGCACAGGTACTGAAAAAAGGGTGAAGAAGGTAAGCTCTGGAAATGTCTATTCAGAAGGCGAAATGAAGAAGAAAGAATAGAAAGGGCTTGGAGATCAATCTGTACCAAAGGCAGAAGGGTTGGGAGTAACCGACCCCTGGAAATGAATTTCCAGTACAACCAGCAGTTGTAGAGACTGAATAAACTCCAGGCACTCCTGCACGGGTCCTCCCCCGCCATCCTTCCACCCGCCTTCTGTTCCCACCCCCTTCACAGAACCAGCATGGAGGGAAATGGCAGGACAGAACTTTCCAGGGTCATCCCCATGTTCCTTTATTTTTTTTTTTTAATTTTTTAAGGTATTTATTTATTTATTTATGATAGTCACAGAGAGAGAGAGAGGCAGAGACACAGGCAGAGGGAGAAGCAGGCTCCATGCACCGGGAGCCTGATGTGGGATTCGATCCCGGGTCTCCAGGATCACGCCCTGGGCCAAAGGCAGGCGCCAAACCGCTGCGCCATCCAGGGATCCACCACTGCGCCATCCAGGGATCCCCCATGTTCCTTTAAAGCATTCTTCTCCATCCTCCAAAGTATTTTCACTTCACAAATCATGTATGCAAATTTTAGGGAAGGAAAAGATAAACAGATTTTAAGAAGGAAAAACAATCACTTGTTACTTTCAGCCTCACTAATAAGAGATGGCCATTCCTAATCTATTGACGTGCACTTTTGCAGACTTCTTCCTGTGATAATCTACATTTAGGTAAAGGAATATATAGGCACATGTGTGTACCTTATATATAATATATAAATATAGTCGAGACAGAGAAGGAGATTATATGTGTATATATTTTTCCAATCCTTAGCAACGTGCATTACCCTTTTTTCTTGTCAATATCAATATATCGAAACCTCACGGTCACATTTTCTATTTTCTGCTCTCTACTGAATTATTGATAATTTCATTAGCTACATATCACAGCTACCTGATGATTTTTCACCTTTTTATTCCATGTCATTTTATCAAAAGCATTTATCGTGTTCCTGTAGCGATGCTTGTCCACTAACCTATGCCTCATGTTAATTTCAAGATTGGCCAAATAATTGAGTGGGGTTTTTAAGACTGATTTATTTGAGAGATAGAGTGCGAGCAGGGAGGAGAGGCAGGAGAGGGAGAGAGAATCCTCAAGCAGGGGCTCCACTGAGCGAGGAGCCCAATGTGGGGCTCCGTCTCATGACCCTGAGATCACCACTGAGCTGAAACCAAGAGCCAGATACTTAACTAACTGCACCACTCAGGTGCCTTGGAGTGTTTTATCTTTAAAATAGTAGAGCAATGTAACAAATGAAACACGAAACACTAGAAATACTCTGTAATGTCATTTGTCACATGGCATAAAACTCAGAAATTATAAGAAAAATTAACCATTTTGACTCCACAAAAAAAAAAATAGCTGGTTTTATGTGGCAAAGCACACAAACAAGTTTGAGTGCTTTGAAAAACTTTGATAAATGATTTTCCATTAAAATTTGTGGTGACTAAAAAAGAAATACAAATTATTTGATACTTCTTATCTCAAAAAGCAGAGCTTGATGCCTTTTTCTTAGATTTGGTTGGGGCTTCATGACTCATTTCTAACGAATAGGATACCTTAATAGATATTAAGGGGCATGATTTTCAATATTTGGCTTTGAAGACTATGATTTCCAATCAAATCATTTTTCTCTTCTTCTTGAATCCTCCATTCTGAGGGAAACCAGCTACTCTGTCATGAGGATACTCAAGCAACTTATGAAAAGGACCTGTTGACAAGTCACCGAAGTCACCTGTCAACAGCCATCTGGGAACTCAGATGGCCAGACACCATGGGAGTGACCTTGGCAGTGGATCATCCTGCGGGCAAGGCTTCACAGGAGCCTGCCTCCCTGACCAGTAGACTCTAAGTTTATGAGACATCTTGAGGCAAAGCACCATCTTGTGGTTTTTCTGACCCCCAGAAATTGTGAGACAATAAACATTCACTGTTTTAAGCCCCTGAGTGTGAAGCTAGCTAGTTACAGCAACTGATAAATAATACAATACTTTCAACTAAACATTACTGTCAGAAATATCCACTTGATATAAAAATGTAAGAAACAGACAACTCAAAAATGGAAAAATAATCAACAAGGCTTATCTTTACAAACACAGGTGACTAGACAACACACCTACAAAATTGTTCAAAGTCGTAATTAACCTAAAATATGCAAATTATTTTTTAAAGATTTATTTATTTATTATAGACATAGACAGAGAAAGAGGCAGAGACACAGGAGGAGGGAGAAGCAGGCTCCATGCAGGAGCCTGACGTGGGACTTGATCCCGGGTCTCCAAGATCACGCCCTGGGCTGCAGGTGGTGCTAAACCGCTGTGCCACTGGGGCTGCCCAAAATATGCAAATTAAAAGAATAACAAGCACTTGAAATATACCAACTATCAAATCTCATCTAGGAAGAAACGGAGAACCTGAATAGTCCTACATCTATTAAAGAAATTTCATTTATAGTGAACAACTCCCCACTCCCACCCCAGTGGCCTGGAAGTCTTCACTGTCTTTTTTTTTTAAGATATACATATATAATAAAAATTATCATTTTATTATATTTTTTGAAGATGTATTTATTTATTTTAGAGAAAGAGAGTAGGAGTGGGGGGTGCAGAGAGATTGGGAACCTCAAGGAGACTCCGCACTGAGTGCAGAGCACTATCCAGGGCTCAATATCATAACCCTGAGATCATGACCTGAGCAAAAACCAAGAGTTGATCACTTAACTGACTGCACCATCTAGGCTCCTCTAAAATTTACCATTTTAGCCACATTTAGGTGTACAGCAGAGCAGCATTAAGTACATCCACACTGCTGTGCAGCCAGCACACCTACCCATCTCCAGAACGTTCTCATCTTCCCAAACTGACCCTCCATTCCATTAAACCCTAATTGACCATTGTCTCTTCTCAGATGTAGGCATTTGAGCACCTCACATACCTCACGGAAGTGGAGTCTCCCAGAATCCGTCCTGATGTGACTGGCTTATTTCACTTATCATAGTATCCTCATAGTTCATCAGAATCCCCTTCCCGTCTAAGGCTGATTAACATCACGCTGCATGGACGCACCACATTTTGTATCCACCCCTGTGCTGGCAGACGCTTGGGTCGCTTCCACTGTCGGCTGTTGTAAATAGTGCTGTTATGAACGTGAGTGTGCGAATATCTATTTGAGTCTCCCTTTCAACTGTTTCCAGTCTATTCCCAGAAGTGGAATTTGGGGATCATATGGTAATTCTATTTTTAATTCTAAGAAATTAAGCCATATTGTTTTCCACCATACATACTACATTTCATAATGGCTACAGATTTTCAAATCTAGCCAGTAATGCATGAGAGTTTCAACTTCTCTACATCTACCAAAACATGTGATGTTTTCTGGGGTCTTGTATTTTTGTTCTTTTTTTTTTTTTAATAGCCATTCTAATGGGTGTAAAGCATCGTCTGTTGTGATTTTGATTTGCATATCTTTAATGATTAGTGATGTTGAACATCTTTTTAAGTGCTTATTGCTATTTGTGCATTTATTTGTTTTAGAGAGAGAAATGACTGTTTGAGGTCTTTGCTCATCTTTTAATTATTTGGCTTTTTTTGTTTTTGTTGGATTATAGCTACCAACAGATGTATAATTTCCAAATGTTTTCTCCCATCCTGTGGGTTGCCTTTGTAATCTGTTGGTAAATACTGTCCTCTGATGCACTAAAGTTTTGAATTTTGATTTCATCCAATTTATCTGATTTTCCTTTTGTTTCTTATGCT
This sequence comes from Canis lupus baileyi, assembly GCF_048164855.1. NCBI lineage: Eukaryota > Metazoa > Chordata > Mammalia > Carnivora > Canidae > Canis > Canis lupus. The sequence goes on from NC_132858.1 coordinate 55,785,628, forward strand.
TTAGGGGGGGTCATATCCAAGAAGTCATTGCCAAATCCGATGTCATGACGCTTTCCCTATGTTTTCTTATCATAGGTTTATAGTTTTAGCTCTTGTGTTTAAATCTCTGAATAATTTTGAGTTATTGTTTTGTATGTAGTGCAAGGTAAGTATCTGAATGCAGTTTGGTGTGTTTTATCATGTTGTGCTCTTATTTTCATTTGTGTCAAGATTCTTTCTTTTTTTAATTTCTTTTTTTTTTTTTGAGAGAGAGAGAGAGAGAGAGAGAGAGCAGAGCAGAGAGGAGAGGTAGAGGGAGAAGGAGAAAGAGAAAATCTCAAGCAGGCTCCACACCCCCAGTGCAGAGACGGACATGGGGCTCCATCTCACCATCCTGAGATCATGATCTGAGCTGAAATCAAGAGTTGGACACTTACCAAATAAGCCACCCAGGCCCCCTGATACTTTCTGACTTCCCTTGTGATTTCTCCTTTTTGTCACTGGTTGTTAAAGAGTGTGTTGTTTGGTTTGCATATATTTACAAATATATTTAATTTACGTGGATTTGGGATTTTCCAGTTTTTTTTTTCCTTTCCTGTTGATTTCTAGCTTCATTCTCTTATGATCAGAAAAGATAGTTTGTATAACTCAGTGTTTTTAAATTTGTTATGATTTGTTTTGTGGCCTTACATATGGTCTATCCTGGAGAATGTTCTATGTGTGCTTGGTAAAAAAGTGTGTATTCTTCTCTTGTTGGGTAGAGTGCTTTGTGTAGGTCAGTTAGGTCCATTTGTTCTGTGTTGTTCAGCTTTTTTATTTCTTTATTGATCTTCTGTATAGTTGCTTCCACTGGTAAATTTCTGACAAAAAAATTTAAGAAAGAAACAATATCAGTAATATATGAACCCTTACAGACAGATTGAAAGGGATTAACTATGGTCCGATTTATTTTACAAGATCAGTATACTTAGTCAAAGATGTCAGAAAATAAAAGCTAAATGTAGCGTGTCAAATTAGCAAACCCTATTAAAAAACATGAAGACATTTCTGAACTCAACAAATAACACCAAACAAACCCTACAGTTAGCATTGACTGTACATTAGACATTGAAAGACAATGTCTTCACCTTAAGATCAGAACTTGTATCCATTTGTCCACTATCACCACATATCCAGCATCGTACTAGAGGCTTCAGTCAGGGCAACATGTCAAGTAAAGGAACAAAAAGGAGCAACCAGAATGAAAGGAAAGAAAAATCCTGAAGACTTGCCCTGCAATTCATCTAGAGGGACCTGACAAAGGCTCTAGACACCTTCTTTGTCTACCACGAAGACGTCAAGCACACCATTGGATCAACTGGATCACATGGCCCGAGTGGCGGAGCAGTTTGCATGGCAGCCTGGACCTGTCGCAGATCCTTCTCCTCTTCTGATCTCCACTCACAACCAGCATCTTTTGTGGACACTCGGTAGATGGGCCAGAGTAACGCACCCAAATGAGGACTACGCTGCTTCCAAAATTCATAGCAGCTTAATTTCTAGTAATCAAACACTGGAAACAGCCCAAATATCTATCAATAAGATAATTGGGTTTTTTTTCAACTGTGGTAGATTCATTCTGTGGAACAAGAGGGGAAAAATAAACCACATTAAGGGACAAGGTTGATCTGATTACTGTAATGGGGAGCATCCACGATGGTTGATGTGCAAAGAAACGTAGCAATGGCTAATGAATCATGTGACATGAAGGGTGATATGGATTAAAACTGGCTACAGCCTTGCTGTATGTGCATTAAAAAGTCAAACTCCTGTGATCAGGAAGTGTATGCTATGCTCTGCAACAGAAAATCATGACCTTTCCATCAGTTTTCTGATCTAAATCAGAGCCTGAGCCAGGCAAATAAAAGAATGCCTGTGTTTCTTTGACAAAAAGATGCTACGAGGTCATTGCAGGTATTTAAGTAAATATTCTCGCAACCCTTTTACAAAGGGCCGTGGCTCTTTTCCAGGCTAACAATGCCTTGACAAAGCTGACCGAACAAAATTTTTAAGGACTGATGAGTATGGGGTCCGAGCTGACATTAATACAAGGGGACCATCATAGCCCCACGGCTAGGGTAGGATAGCATGAAGGCCAGGCGATAAATAGAGCTCTAGAACAATTTATAATACCTGTGTACCCACCATAATGTTAAGAATCTTGTCCCTGAGTGGATAATTAAGATAAATACACTTAACAGTAGGCAGGACCTTCAGATCGCGTCCCTGAGCCCTCAAGTAAGAGCTATTAAGGAGGCAAGTGTATTAGTTTGCGAGGGTCACCATAACAAATTACCACAACCTGGTTGGCTTAAAAGTACAGAAATTTATTCTCTCACAGTTCTAGAGGCTAAAAGTCTAAAATCAGAGTACAGCAGGGATGGGTCCTTTTGGAGGCTTTGAGGGAGACGCTACTGCATGCTCCTGTCCTAGCTTCTGGTGGCTTCTGGCCATCCTTGACACTTGCTGGCTTGAAGATTCATTGCCCCCAAACTCTGTCTCCCTCTTCACGTGGCATTTCTCCTTTTGTGCATCGGTGTCTCTGTTTTTTCTGTTTATAAAGACGCCAGTCTTGGATTACAACCCACCCTAATCCACAGGACCCCATCTTAACTTTATTAATCACATGTGCAAAGATCTTGTTTCCAAATGCAGTCCCATTCTGAGTTTTCTAGTGGACGTGAGTTTTGGGGGCACGCTATTCAATCCACGACAGGAGCACCAAGCGGAAGTGTCTGAAACTACTCGCCTTCAGGCAGCAAAAAGAGGGAATCTGAAGCAATAGCGTATCCCATGGCGGGCTGCAGGATTTGACAAACTATGTCTTATTGGCCAAATTTGGTCCACTGCCTAATTTTTTTTTTTTGAAATAAAGTTTTACTGGACTATAGCCTCACTCCTTGGCTTATGGATTGTTCGTGGCTGCAGAGTTCAGTAGTTGTGGCAGAGACCTCTTAGCCCACGAGCCCTAATACGTCTCTGCTCCTCTACAGAAAATGTTTGCCAACGTGGGACACAGAGGATGCAAGGTCACTAACTGACACGGTATCCCATCCAATTAGCCTTTGTGACTTTTGCTAAAACCAGAGGAATCGTAACAGATGACGGAGGCTTATTGTAGACGTAACTAGGTAGTGTTGCCTTTTCTAATCACAGCTGCTGTGCTGATGGGGTCGTTTACTGAAGCAGATCAATACGGCTTCTGGCATTCACTCTATAACCATTGATCCGTGACCGTGTACTTCTTGATCTACATCAGTAGGGCTGATCAAAAGCAGTTTGGCTTTGTACAGGGAACTCAGTAGTGTACAGTCACTGCCTACCTTAGGGCAGTATTCACCGTCCAGAACTCTGTCACACAATAGTCTTTGAGGATCTTGTTTCCTTGAGATTCTGTAAAGCTTCACGCGGATGCGCTGCCTCAATGACATCATAGTCACTGGTGACTGGTGAGTAAGAAGTGGTAAGTACCACCCACCACCTAGCATGACACGGGCATCCCACGGGGTGAGGAAAGCACCAAAGGACTCGTTGGACCTGCCCAATAATAGTTGAGGTTTGGGGCTGCCATGGTGGATGAAATGCCAACGTATCCCTCTACGGAAAAATAAAAGCACCTCATGCACAGAAAGGATATCAGTGCAGCTGCCTGGATTTCTGGAGACGTGCCATATCCTTGGCAACAACACAAATAACTTTTCATATTATCAAACAACCCCTTCTCTGCTGCTGGGCCCCGGAGAAGACTGAACACATGGATTGCTATGTGTTTATGTTGCCCAAACTGTCAGGATGACCTGATATCATTAGATCCAACCAATCACATACTTAAATATGCGTAAGCGGAGCAATCTGAATTGTACATGTTCCTGTGTAAGCACCAGCAATCCAAACTATGATTCAGTGGTATATGTGGAATTGGGCCCTTAGGTTCACAGAATACATAAGGACAGGGTGCTTAGACTCCTGTATCCTCCTATTTATATGTAACCACCAAGACTTTCTTTAAAAAAAAAAAATTATTTATTTAGTCATGAGAGACACACAATGAGAGAGTGAGAGAGAGAGAGGCAGAGACAGAGGCAGAGGGAGAAGCAGGCTCCATGCAGGGAGCCCGACATGGGACTCGATCCCAGGACCCCAAGGCAGGTGTTCAACCGCTGAGCCACCCAGGGATCCCCCAAGACTTTCTTACAAGCAGAATCCTAACAGTACTGGCAAAAGAGGGATGGGATCTACAGATGTGATGATATATCCTGGAGTCGGCACAGAAAGGGATTATGCTGCAGTATGGCCACGTTTAGGGGTGTGGTGTGCTCTGAAGAGCAGTGGCTAAGCCAATTCATCCCAGCCTCGTAACATAGCTTACAAATGGTCCTGGCTCCCTAGTAGTTGGCGTACACAGGGCCAGGAGCCAAGGGGGGAAGGAAGGGTTTTCACTCCTCAGGCCTTGCTTTAGGGATTTGTGTTCCCTAGGCCCAGAGCCTCAGAGGTCCTGATTCCCAGGAGGTGCACTGTGCCAATTGCGGAGATAAACAGCACTGCTGCCATCACGCTTTGGGTCTCTGCTGCCAGTGGAGCTGGGAGGGTAAGCTACCTTGATCGCCACAGAGAGCTCGGGCTGCTATTAATACACCGGGATCCAGACGTATGTATGTCAGGAAGTGGGGCGTCCTCTGGGGTGTCTCCTTCTGAGTGATGCCAGGAACAGTGCGTTAGAGCACCAGGACCTCAGAGAAGGGCGGTCTTTATATAGGGTGGCCTCAGTTCCCTCTAGGGTAACGTCCAGGCTGTCTCTCAATACAAGCCGCCCTGAGCAGCAGAATGACCGGTCACGGCAGAGCAAGGAGTAGACTGGGTGTTCCAGAAGGCTAAAGCGGTTGTGCTTAGAGCTTACACGTACTTGCACCCACAGGGCCTGTAGCCTGGTTCCTTGCCTGTTTGCTGTCAGTATTTGCAGAGGCTGTGGCTGGCCGCCCCTCCATGCAGCTACAAGCTCTACTTTCCCGGGAGAAGAGCAAGCACATCTGTTTTTTCCACAGCGTTGGGGCCAGAGCCGTGCCAACGGGTTGGAGAGCTGGTGGGTGGCACAAGCAGCCCTGAGCGATCCCGGAGTGGACTGTGTCAGGCACCCCTCCCACGACACGTCAGACTCCCATCCCACAGTCTTTGGCCTCGTCTTCCCACCCGAGCCTCCAACATGAGTGTCCTGCCACATGTTGCAGAGCTTTGCTTTGACATCATGGCAGGGTTCTCCTGGAGTCCGTGAGACACAACTCTGAAATGCGGGAGTGATAACAGGACAAGGGATAAAACAGAGACGGGGGCAGAGAGCACCCACGCTGCGCTTCCTCTGCCTAGGACAGATGCATTTCATGCCATTCTCAGGAGGTCAGAGGGACTAAACCATCCACCGCCCTGTGGTGGTCAACTCGGTAGCTCGTAGCGTCCATGGATTCTTCCTCAAAGCCTGTTGTTTCCTATCCATCACTCTTACCTCCTGGGATCATATATCCAGACTAAGGACCAGTCCTTGTCTAAGACTCTGCTTTTCAGGGAGCACAGCCTGATAAAATGTCAGTGATTTATTATATAATGAAATAAGCCAAATGTTATAATATTACATAATATATTTCAACTATGGAGAAATAGCTCTGTATACACACAGGGAGAGAGACAGAGACACAGAGAGTGGAATAGAGACAGAGATAGAAGCACAGAAATCTATGTACCCAGATTTTAGACTATACTGTTACATTTTTACCCGAAGAGAGAAGGCTGGTTTATGGGGAATGTTAAATTTTTAAAACATTTCTGTGTAGTTAGAATGCTTTCGTAAGATGAATTTGTGTCTTGGTAAACTAGAATAAAGGGAGGGAAAAAAACATGTGGCTTAGGTTTCTAGGACAAAAGCAAATGGAATGAGCTAGAGACCATCATCTAAAGGTGTGGTAACTTCTCTCGGAATATTGGAATTGGAACATCCTTAACCCAGAGAGGAGGTGCTGAGGGAAAGGTTAGGTCTCGAGCACATTCTTTTTCTTGGGAACTAAAATAAATCGCATCTGTTTATTCTTTCATCTTTGCCTCCCAATAACGCGTGGCATATGTACCACAAATCAGCAGAATGGGGCATTAGATCCAATTGTTTCTTTATCTTTTTTAAGGTTTTATTCATTCATGAGAGACACAGACAGAGGCAGAGACACAGGCAGAGGGAGAAGCAGGTTCCCTGCAGGGAGCCTGATGTGGGACTCAGTCCCAAGACCCCGGGATCACACCCTGAGCCGAAGGCAGATGCTCAACCTCTGAGCCACCCGGGTGCCCTGATCCAATTGTTTCTGATGCCAAGTTCCTGCCCTTCCACCTCAAAGTCTCATGAGGCCAACCCCAAGGATGAGCCATCTAGAGCTTGGGATGTGAGGATGGTTCAGTCAAGTGAGCACGTGAGCTAGCATGGCAAGCCACACGAGCAGAGAGCCACTTGGGAATTAGGAGATTTGTGGTGCAGTCTTCAGGGTTTTCTTAATTAGTTTTGTAACCTTGAGCGGTGCAGGTACCACCTGAGTTGTTAGCCTCCTCACCTGTGAAATTAGGTGTTTGACCTAGATTTTCCCCAAGTTGCATACCTTCCAGCTCTAAAATTATATGATTCTGGGGATAAAAAGCAACATCCCTTTACAGCTTTTAGATGATGTGGGTGTCGCAGTTACAAAAAAAAAAAAAAATCTTGTGAGAATTCATCAGAGGTGGCTTAAATGCATTTAGCACGTGATCTCCCATATTGATAAGGAAAGAAAGGTCACCGTGAATGGTAAGCATACAGAAGGAAATGGGGAGAAACACTGAAAATCAAACCAAATTAAATGGAAGTTATAAAATAAGGAGAAAATTTTGTCTAAGCTTTAGCAAAGATTAAGGGAAATGTTGAGAGAAGAAAGCCCCTGAGACAAGATAAAACACTTTCAGACCTTTTTCTACCAATGAGGTTGTATTGTTTCCCTTCCCTGACAACCTTGAACTATTTTCTACTCTTACCTACATCTGAGATACCAATCAGAATAAAAATAGCTCTTCAAAATCCTAAGGGAACAAATTAATTATTTTTTTCCTTTGGCCTTTGTATTTTTTATAAGATGAGAACTGTGCTTTGATCTTTCCTCAGGCAGCAAGCCTCAGTGGGAGATATGTGTAAATAAAGTAGAGAATCGGAGAATGAAATAAGTGTACTTTCAAATGGATTCCCAAGTCCAGGTGGAGAAGGCAGCTTGGCTCCCGGTGGCTGTCTTTCACCTGTTTTGTTCTTTATGTGATTTTCAAGAGTCTCTGACTCTTGGTCGGCATCTCCGAGCCCACGGACCTTACTCTGGAGAGTCTAAACTCCAAATAACTCCACATGTCCCGTCCCAGCAGTTACCATGCACGTCTCTTAAAAAGGGAAGCTAACCTTTGTAGAACCTCTTCAAGAAGCTATATTCAATTAATAACGATTTATATTGCAACAGAATCTTGAAAAAAAAAAAAACCACTGGTTAATTAATACAACAAACATGTTGAAATCTCGTATGTGCCAGGGACTGGAAAAACTTAACATAGAGGAGAAGAAACAGCTTTCTCTGTCAACAAACTGTTCCCACTCTGGCCAGGAGAACGTTGACACGAGCAGTCACCCTTCCATGCAGTCAGGGATGTGCCCAAGGGGAAGGGGCTCCCGAGCTGTTGAGGCATGAATATGTCTTTCCACTTGGCTGAGATAGAGTTAAATCCCCCCATGTTCTAGAGAGGAAGAGCACCTCGACGTGCAAGTCCTACGGAAATGCTGTTTGCAGAACAAACTAGAGGAAGAGTGGTTTTGGTGACAGGAAGTCACGGCCATCTGGTAAACCAAGACCAGATTGAGCCCACGTCTTGTTTGTCAAATCAAGTAGTCTGGTCTGCTCTGGAGGGCTCAGGGAGCCATTGGAGTTTTCAGGTTGGGAAGTCGTCGTAATTTAGTGGGCTTCTGAAGATTACTTTATAGGAGATGTCAAGGGGACCTACTAGATTAGAAGGAACAATGGCTTTGGAAACCAGAAAAAAAAAAAACAACCCTGTGTTCAAATGTTCATTCCTTTAATTTCCTGTGGGACCCTAAGCCCATGATTTAACCTCTCTGTGCATTAACTTCATAAACCAGCCTTAATTCCCCCTCTGTATCTGTAAAATGTGGAAACCCACACGTGCAAAAACACAAAGCCATATTATTTTTTCTCCATCGCAGTATGTCTGTGGTTTTTAGACTCAGACGATGCAGAGTAATGCGGCATGCCTTTGCGTGACACATATTAGGTACTCTGTGTGAGTGTATTTCCTCCAACCAGTAGGTAGTTCAAGATCAGCAGAACAGGGAAGCCCTAGGAACAGAGCTGTGCTAGTAACCACTGTCCATGCCACAGCGCCAGGGTGCAATGAGCTCCCTCCTGCTGGTAAGCGACCTCCTGCTCAAGTGGAATCCCCTTCGTCCTTGCATCTGGGATCCCCGCCAGGCACACTAATGCTGGGAGCATCCTCTCCTCAAATGGCTGAGCGTTCATCCAGGATTGGGTGACTGTCCCCTCTGGCTCTGCCTTTTCTCATTTCATCACATTATATAACCCTCCATGCCCAGAAACGCTCTCAGGGGCTGGATGCGCCTGCCTCTCCCCAGACCCCTCTGCCATCCGCCAGATACCTGTAGACATTATTTGAAATCCTGATTCTGGCCACTTGCTTTCCAACACAGGAAAACACACTCTCTGGCTGTTCGTTTGCTTGGACGTGGTCATGAAGCAGAAAAACGTCCAGCATCTGAGAATCTATTGTTAATCAAACTGGGATAGAGCCGCCACTCACCTCTAAGGTCATTACAGGCTAACAAGTAGGGAAGAAATAGAGAGAGATAATTTAAATAAAGGGTCAGATATAAGGAGGAAGAGCAGCATAGAAGCACCACGTACTGGCAGTCCTGAGGAGACGTGTACTCCTTCTAAAGGAACCAGGGAAGACTTGAAAGAGGCGCTGCCCATGGCTGGAGCTCAGGCTCACATGACATCAGCGACCCCCAGCCCACGGGCTGGACGCAGGGCAGAGCAAAGACTAGGATCCACACGGCCAAACGAGAGAAAAATAAGCCAGAAGGTTGAGCTGCCCTGGAATGAGCCACTTAAAATAGCTGGTGGAGAAGATCTGTGGACAGGTATTTGGGGGCTGATGCCAACTTGCGGAGTATTCCATAGCTAGAAAGTGCCAGACCAACGGGTTTTTTTTTGACTCTCAAGTGGTGTTTCCAGTCATAACATTGAAGCGACTCTATGCTGAGTCTCTACCATGTCTTACGATTCTACATGTCAAATTCATGCAATCTTTTTTCGTTTACATTAGTATTGTATGAAGACAGTATCCAAAGCAGAGGGTTTAGCGACTTGCCAACAATCAGACGGACTGAGAATCATAACCAGGAAAGGTGTGGGCTCTGTTTACCTGGACAAGACTGAGCTCTGTCCATCCCTCTGGTCCCCAACTTTTCCTTCCCGGTCAGCCTCATACCATCCCGAAGAGCTCAGCTGTGCTCAGCTCATCCTGGCAGCAGGGAGCAGAATCTCAATATTCAGCTTTGTACGAGACAAACAAGCAGCAGAGTAAAATTAAAACAGATTTATCTTCACAGGTGTATATTGCTTGGGCCACATGGCTGGAAAAGAGTCCTAAGATCTACCTTAATGAACATATCAGGGAAGTTAAGGAGAAAAAAAAAAAAGAAGAAGAAGAAGAAGAAGAAGAAGAAGAAAAGAAAAATCCTAAAGTGTTTTGGGAATAGAGCTCTAAACAAGTCCATAAAGTTGATTTATAAACCAATAAAAGTGTTGAATGATTAGCCTACCTATCTAGTTAACTACTAAGTATTTGCTAGTGATTTACTGCTTGAATGAGCCTCATCTCTAGTAGCACAAATAAAAATTTAATTGTAAATAATACTCGCATGTCACGCCCTGTGTGTGAAGGCAAAATCAGTATTCCACTTTCCGTGGAAGGAGCCTTGGCGTGTGTCCAGGGGTGGAAATGGGGCCCAGCTGTAAATTCAGGGTGTGCGGGTGTGCTAGATCTTTATTCCAAAACTAGCGCGTATCTGACCCAAGAACGTATGCATCATCTTGAATAGTTGGACATCGACTGGGGCGGCTGGGGTGGGATGACTCCCGGGGGAATGATAAACGGAATGGATCAAAGAGCGAGACACAGGCTGCTTCCATCGGGAAAGCACTGCTGCTGCCGGGCACAAGATTAAGTGTGAGGTTCTAACGGCGACCAGTCCGACGGCGGGAGGAATGAACAAATTGCACTTTGTTCTGGACTTGGAGGCATGACTTCCATCCTGAATCTCAACTGTATCACCACTTACGAGGGGTCGTTATCTGGCAAGTCAATTAAATATGGGCTTTCTCATAGAGAAAAATCTAGATCATAAGGCTGACCTAGGCTGAGAAGCACGCGAACTGCTAGAGAATAAAGTGTACTTTGCGTATGATGCTGCATGTAGAGAATAAAGAAAAACTGCCAACATCCATTCTATCGGCGTCATACAGTGTTGTGGCCAAGCACGGCAGCTTTGATATTCTGAGGGTCTGCACTCCCCAAATACGCTGGGAGCTCGTGCAACGAAGGGAAGAGCATATTTAATGAGCGACCACGACGGCTGAAGCCCAAATACATCCTTCATCTTCTAAGTGTGTCACAACAGCGCGGTGAACTATTTCTATTTCTTCAAAAATGCTTAAAGAGATCAGATAATGCAACTAGGTTCACACCCGGCACGTGCGAGCTAAGACGCGAATCCTAGTGTGTCTGGCTGCCACGTTCATGCCACCGCTCCATGTCCATCCCATTTCGTGTTGAGCGGTGAAGCCCAAATAGGACGCCTGTGCTGGAACCTGCTCCGGGATTACAGACCCAAAGGGGCCGCGCCGGGAGGCTCATTGTTCAGTCGGCACTTCGAGCGGCCAGTTCTTTTCTTTCCACGCGCAGCACAGTCGCTTACTCTCTAAATGAAAGGAGCATGTATTCTCTCTTTATTATTTTGTCACGTATAGTTTATTACAAAACTATAAAATACATATAGGGCCCCTGGGTGGCTCAGTGGTTGAGCATCTGCCTTTGGCTCAGGGCGTGACCCCGCTGTCCCGGGATCCAGTCTCGCATGGGGCTCCCTGCAGGGAGCCTGCTTCTCCCTCTACCTGGGTCTCTGCCTCTCTCTCTGTGGGTCTCTCAGGAATAAATAAATAAAATATTTTTTTAAAAAATACATATGGATTTCTAAACGTTGACACTATTCAATTTCAAGCTTTCATTTCCATAGAAACATATGAGATGAATACATATATATTTAAATCTTCTAGAAACAAAAATTGATCATTGGACACGTGCCATTTTATTACTTAAATAGCATCTAATTTAAACTGATTTTTTTTTTGCTGTGCTGACATCTGCTGTCACCTGCTATAACAGTTTTCTCAACACTATGAGCCTAGAATTCATCACATATTCACATTTCACTTATTTTGAAGCCATAAAGAGACATGATGATCTCTTCCAATCATGTCAAGAGTCTGCATCCCCCATGGCTCAGCATTAAAATCCGTATTTAACAGTTTCCTGCTTTCTCTTCCTTTTTCTTTTTTTTTATTTTTTTATTTTTTTATTTTTCCTAAGTAGCTTCCCAGCACAACTCTGTCCCAACACTGCACTCCGGATCTTTGAAAGCCTGTGTTTTGCAGAATAATTAATAGCCAGCCTGATCCCGCGCCTAGATTACGGCACTCACCCAGGTAAAGAGACCTACTTCCTGAGAAGGGTCCCTCCAGAGACGTCTCCGCGACCTTCTTTCTTGCCTCATATGCACTTTGGAGCCTCGGCCCTCATCCACAGGTGATCATATTATTCCTCCCTCACTGGGGGAGGAATTTATTTATACTTCAGGCACTAGTCTTCACACTGTGCTTTTCAAACTCACAGTGACAGGTTAATTACCCAAGCTCATGAGATAGCTAATCATATTCTTTAAGATAATAAACAAGTCAGGTCGGAATAAGAAACATCAAGAGGAGGGATAAATGCTCATAAATTCGGGAAACGAAAGGCAGTCATGGCTTTTTCAGAATGAACGGGCCAGCGTTGTAAAGAATACCCAAGCGTGGATGTGATTTTATGGCTTTCAACCCAGAGAGACGTCAAGCGTTCAGTCTTAGATCCAGAAATCTTTTCTAACAAGTTCCTCATCCATGGTTGCTTCTCTTACGGAAGTCCCGTGGGGGGCTCTCCCGGGCGGCACCTGTCCCGAGGGCCGTTCCTACCACTTTCCGCGTCATCCTCACATCAAATCCACTGCCTCTTGGAGATACTTGTAAAATACAAACCCAATCACTTTACTTATTTTAGCTTCTGGGTCTTCAGGGACTTCCCATCCTTCACATTAACATTTAAAGGTTTCTCGAACTCCGGTCTAAACCTTTCTTTCCGATTCCTTGTCCTTCTATATTTCTTTCATATCTTTTAATTAGCCAAGATTATACACGGTTTCCTTCCTTTTGTAATCTCCCTGCAGTCCTATCCCCGCACTTTAATTAAACCACCGTTTTGCACCAAAGATGTCTCAAGAATTCTTTCTTGGTCATCGGCTCCAGACCTCACCTATATTCCAAAACCTCCTCATCTGGCGCCCAACGTGAAGCTGTGAGTCTTTACGTCTGGACTCTGACCTTCGGTGCAAAGTTGGCGTCATGCAGAGCCCAGCAAGTACAAGCTATTGAAGCGAATTCAATGGTTTTTTATCCAGAGAATGTGAAGAAAGAAATTATTTTGATATAAAGCTTTGGATTTGGAAATATCCATTAGTTTTCCCAGGATGTCCTTTCGATCTTTCTCATTCTACGGAGACTTCTTTGAACCCAAAGACTCAAATCTATTGACGGTATTTTGTCCTTTTAAGGTTTATTTCCATTCTTTCTTAGCCCACCAGACCACAAGTTGCCTGAGGGCCACATATCTTACCGTGCGTTTCCCCCGCCCCTGGTGAGCGTGCGGGATATGAGAAGGGAGCGAAGTAAGGCTATCTGCCTTATCTCACACGACCTGCAAAAAGATCCTTCTGGGTACGGATCGATCTTATCCATCTGCCACCTGCTTAGCCAGCTGGCTAAATAATAGACCACACAACAGAGCGATGCTTGAGGAGATGTCGCGTAGGAGACAGTTGCTTAGAAGCTGTTAAAGGTGATTAGCACTTAACCGATCCAAGTATTCGTCAGCCGACGGCAGAGCTCAAGTGCGGGTAATGTTAAACATGAGGGGGAATGCACCCATCGTGCGTCTTCAGAAAACCTTTCTGAGGAGGGACCGTTAGTGACGGGCTCTAAAGGCAGGTGGCCTCGCAGCCCAGAACAGAGCCTGAGCCGCTCTAGCTCCCGGGGACCCACGGCCAGCAGGAACCCGAGGAGCAGGGGTCCCGGAGCAGGGAGCGCGGCAGCGGCCCCTGGGGTTGGCGCGCAGCCTCCAGCCCCGCTCCCGCCACCTCGGTCCCCGCAGGGCCACTGCCCGCTGACCCCCGTGCACCTGCCTGCCGCAGCCGGGCTGGCCTGTTCCGCAGCTGTCATGCATGAGCATGATATGATGCTCAACCCGTAGCAGGACAGGGTCTCAACCATCCTCGGCCTGTGACACTTTTTGATTAAAATACAGTATATGCCCCCTCCCCTATCCTGAAATACAACAAAACTGCGTACATGTTTCTCAAAGTCAATCTAATACATAAGAGAAATAATGCTGGGTGCCCGGGTGGCTCGGATGCTTAAACGGCCGACCCTTGGATTTGGCTCAGGTCTTGATCTCAGGTCGTGAGATCGAACCTTGTATCGAGCTCCGTGCTGAGCGTGGAATCTGCTTATGATTTCCTCTCTCTCTCTCTCAAGGGCTCCTTGACTCCTCTCTCTCTAAAAAAATAATAATAATACCAAAGGATTTTTCAGCGAATACATATATACGCATGCAGACACATGAATGACGCTCTGGCACCACGCACTGAGGTCATCAGAAGCTCATATCACTGTGGGATCACCGTAGAAAGAACCCACCCTAAATACCCACGGAGACAGCCGTGTTGTATCAGCGACCAAGTCCGAGCCGTGCCCTGCCTTGGCCAGGATGTCGTCCACAAGGTGGAACTGCCTTGATGAGGCTCCGCAGTGGACGCCCCCCATCAACCGGGTCCGCATTCGTGGAAAAAAACAGTGAATAAAGAACAATGCAAAATATACTTTGTCTCTCTCTCTCGAGCCAGAAGAGCTTAGTTTCCTCTGAGGGAATTTTTAGATGACAGGTTTGGGGAATCCCTGGGTGGCTCAGCTGTTTAGTGCCTGCCTTTGAATCCAGGGCGCGATCCTGGAGTCCCGGGATCGAGTCCCGCGTCAGGCTCCCAGCATGGAGCCTGCTTCTCCCTCCTCCTGTGTCTCTGCCTCTCTTTCTCTCTCTAGTCTATCATAAATAAATAAATAAATAAATAAATAAATAAATAAATAAATAAATAAACCTTTAAAAAATAAAAAAAAATAAATGACTGGTTTGGTTTCTCGAGGGGCTGGAGGCCCAACCCACGTTGCCGTTCCTCCGTGCCAGGGTCACCATCTGTTTTGCAGATAGTTGCCTACTATGCATTTCTTGGCATATCTATGTCCCTAATTTTCATGCCATTTTAAGGTATATAGGTTCAGTCTAGAGCATCCCTTTCTCTTCTGGAGTTACTGCCTTGTGTTTTCTTTTCTTTCTTTTTCTTTTCTTTTTTTTTTTTTCTCAATTAGTCCAGTAAGGAGTTTATTGGTTTTATAAATATTTTAAAAGAAGTAAATTTTGGCTTTGCGAATACTCTGTGGTAAGGTTCACCATCGCTATTTATCTGTTACTTCCTTTCGTGTTCTTTTGGTTTACTTGCTATGCTTTTCATGTCACTTGTAGGCAGAAGCTCGATTATGGATTTTAAAAGTGCCAAATATTAGAACCGTAAATTTCCCTGAAATCACTTTATCTTTGCTTTACCCTACGCACCTGAATGACTGTTTTTAATTTCCAGTGCATTTTTTTAAATTTCAAAATATGTTACATATTTTCCAAATACTTGCCAATTTTCCAGATGTCCTTAAGTCAGAAAACACCCTCATTCTTTTAAATCTCCCACGATTCTGTTGTGAGGCTCATGCACCTTTGGGACACTTGCATCTTTTTTTTTCTTTTTTTTTTTTAAATAAGATTTTTATTCTTTTTTATTGGAGTTAAATTTGCCAACATATAGCATAACACCCAGTGCTCATCCCATCAGCGCCCCTCTCAGTGCTTGCATCTTTTTCATGCAGGGGTCATTTTCTTGTTCATAAGCCTACTTTTTTTTTTTTTTTTTTACCTCCAGCAACTGGTTTTCCCTTGCTTTCTATGAAGAGCCCTTCTAACTCTCTTACGATTAGCACACACGGTCTGTCCTCTAAGACCACTCACTGGGAGCCGACCTGCTGACCGCATGCCCCAGGTGAGCTGCACGTAGCTGGCTCTGGCTTTATTTCCATCGTGACAATTTCTGCGTTATAATTTGAGGGTTTACTTCATTTATATTTACTAGTATTTGCACTGCTGTATCTAAGCTGTATCGATCATGCCTTTTTCTTTTTTCCTGCATTTCTGACGCGTTGACATCTGAGGCCCTGCTGACACTTGCCTCCTGGGCTACCAGCTTGGAGAGGCTGAGCGTGACTCTAGTGGGAGCTCGCCTTTCAGATGCAAACCAGCCGGTGTGGAGCCCACCGCACCCCTTCCTGTGGCTCTCAGGCTCAGGGCCACCCCCCCACATACCCTGATCACCCTGGAGCCCCGCACCAAAAAACTAAGGCAGCCCCAGAGCCCCCTGACATCATCCAAACCAGCCAAGCCTAGACCAGCCAGCTCTGTCTCACCTGCTCCGCCTCGTGGAAATCACAGTAATTGGCCCCTGCTTCTCTGTGGGGGACCCCGCGGGCGCCCCTTCTTCTGGGGGAACCGTGAGCTGCAAACTCTCTTTTCTTAAAAACCACCTTGGCCTGCTGGCAGCGTCACACCTGCATCATCACGAATCCTACGTCCTTGTCTTGTCATTTCCATCCTAGCACCATCTCTTTCCACTCTTTCCTGCTTTCTTTGGTACTGATTGTCTCTTCTTTCCTCCATGTCATCATCATTCTTTCCTCATTTGAATCCCTTTCTCGGCTTATTGAACACACTGCTTTGTGTCATCTAGTGCTTGCCCTCTGATGGCCGGTGTGCATCTGACTCTTACCACGTAAGCTTTAGTAACCTTATTCTATTTCACGTATATTAAAAGAGATTCATAACCACGTGCACCTGTTTTTCCCACTCACGTCCTTTCTGCTATTATTTCACATTGTATTTGTAAATATGTTGTAAAGCACAGACTACAATGTTGTTTTATGTGCTTTAAGTCGTAAGTTGCCAATTAAAGAAATTAGATGAACAAGGAGATACCCTTTCATTCTTTTTTTTAAGATTTGATTTATTTAAGGGGGGGAGAGGAAGCACAAGCAGGGGGAAACACAGAGGCAGAGGGAGAAGCCAGCGCCCCGCTGAGCAGGGAGCCCGATACGAGGCTCAACCCTAGGACCCTGGATCGTGACCTGAGCCAAAGGCAGAGGCTTCACCGACTGAGCCCCCCCCCGGGTGCCCCTCCCTTTCATTCTTAAACATGTATTTGCACTGTGTCCTGGTCTTTCCTCCTCTGGACCCAACTCAGATTGGGTTGTTTTCCCCTCATCCAGGCCCAGGCCCAGGAGGTGCCCCCTGCATGTAGCTCTGCAGCCGAGGACGGGCTTTGCTCTGGTCCCCCGACTCCCGAGCCCCTGCTGACCCGACCTGTCTGCCTTCCCGCTCGGCAGCCCCGCGTCTCACTCCCCGGGCCTTGGCTCCCCACGCTCCGGGGGCAGAGAACGTGCCTTTGGTTGCTGCCTTTTCCTTATTCTGCCTGGAGTTGGTTGAGCTTTTTGGACGTTGGGTTAACATTTTGCATAAGTTTGAGAAGATCCTGGCCAGTGCTCGTTAACATCTATTTGACTCAATTTCTCTGTCCTTTTCTCTCACCTTACAAGTCCTAACATTGCCCCTTGAGTCACGGAAGTGCTCTGCACTTTCCAAAATGCTTTTCTCTGGATTTTAATAGGAATATGTTCTAATGATCTTTCCTCATTATTAATGGTAATTTGAGTCATTCGTCTCCAAAAGCAAATGCTTCATGGCAAATATGTTACTTTTCATTTCTATAATTTCCATTTGGCTCCGCATCATTTCTAGTTTATTTTTAAGGTTCTCTCTTTGTTCCCAGATTTGGTTGATATTTCGTTTAAGATCTAAGCATATCTGTATAGCTGCTTTAAGGCATTAATCTGTGACTTTCATGTGTCTATAAGGTTTCTATGGACAGAATTCTTTTCTGAGTATGGGTTAAATTTCTCTACATCTTTGCACCTATTCATTTTTTATTTTTACGCTAGGGACTTGGGCTGTTATCTGCTTGCTATTCTGTTTGTTATCCAAACCCTGTCTGAATACTGTTGTCTTTCATCCAACAGGCCGTTTCAAGTCTTCTATCGGCTTGTTCCCTGTCAAAATAGCTTGTAAGCTTTTAAAAAATGAGTCAAGTAGCCTTTACTCTTGGGTGGTATTAGCATCACCCCTGGCTGTGACATTGCCAGGAAATCTTAATAAGACCCCCATGCACAGACGGGCAGGACCTGGACATCTCCCGGCCCCTTGCTGGGACCAGAGCAGCCAGGAGAGCTGGTTTCCCGGCAGCCGCTCTCTGGGTGGTGTCGCAGAGTCCTGCCCTACACACACCCCGCTCATTGCTTCAGCAGATAGATCCCTGGGCAAGTTCCCAGAGTCCTTCTTCACTTAGATCCTTTCCCTCTGTAACCTGCGCCCCGTTCCAGCCTCCTCCAGCCCTGAGCTCCCAGCTCCCTGTCTTGGGTTTTGCATGAGCACCGCGCTGTGCCCACCTGCCGCCCGCCGTGTGCCACAGGGAGGGGCCTCCAGACCGAGGCAGGTGCGTCCCGAGGCTCCTGTTGTTCCCCTCATTCTGGGACTGTTTCTGCTCAGGCATCTCAATGTGCCATGTTTCACCTCTTTCTGGAACACCCACCACCTCCCCCACTTGCTTAGGTTTTACTCACCTGCCAGGCTTAGCAAAGACCTTACTTCTCAAGAACACATGTCCTCAAATGTTCCAAATACGGAGTCAAGGTCACTTTAAGGATTCCGTAGGACAATAATTTCCTTAAGGTAAAACACGCCAACCTGTATGATCCCATTTATCTGTCTGTTTACTCCCATGAAAAACAGAACAGGGATCCCTGGGTGGCTCAGTGGTTTAGAGCCTGCCTTTGGCCCAGGGCATGATCCTGGAGTCCCAGGATCAAGTCCCACATCAGGCTCCCTGCATGGAGCCTGTTTCTCCCTCTGCCTGTGTCTCTGCCTCTCTCTGTGTCTCTTGTGAATAAACAAATAAAATGTTTAAAAAAAAAAAGAAAAGAAAAACAGAACAACTTAGGGTCAGTTGTGTCTATACTGTTCCTTCACGTTTCAGCACCTGAAATGTGAAGCATAATATTAATAATAGCATAATATTAGTTTTATGTGATGGATACTACCCCAGGTGTTGTAGGGGATATAGATAAGGTCCACTTCTAACTCTTGAAAAACTTAGAAGAATATTAGCAAAACTAGATTTAAATTAAACAAATGGAACTCAAGTAACAATGGTCAAAACCCTGGTGGTTTGAAACAACAACATGTACCCTCTCATAGTTTGAGAGGCTAGAAGTCTGAAATCAGGGTGTTGGTAGGGCCATGCTTCCTCAGGAGGCTCCACGAGGAAACCTGTTCCTTCCCTCTTTCACCTTCTGGAGGTTTCTGCATTTCTTAGCTTGTGACTGCATTTCTCTGCTCTGTGTCCACACAGCCTTCTTCTGTGTGTGATGATGAACCTAGCTCTGTCCCTCTCATTTGCTGGAGATGTATGATTGCATTTAGGCCCCACCCGGATGGTCCAGGATAACCCCTAATTTAATCGCACCATTTGCCATACAAGGTAACAGCCAAGGGTGATTGGGATATGGGCATCCTTCCATTTAGCCTGCCATCGCGGGTGACAATGTATGAGTTGTCTTTTTTTTTTTAAGATTTATGTATTTACTTTAATGAGAGAGAGGGAGCAGAGAGTGGGGAGAGGACAGAGGAGAGAGAGAACCTCAAGCAGACTCCGAGCTGAGCACAGAGTCCAATTCATGGCTCAATCCCATGACCCTGAGATCATGACCTGAGCTGAGACCAAGAGTTGATGCTTAGCCCATTGAGCCACCCAGGTGCCCCCAACGTGTGAGTTATTTTAAGGTGAATACAAATGAAGACATCAGTAGTTCAGAAAAATGGAAAGGATTTGGCATTAACAAAGAGGGGCACCGAGTGGCTCAGTCGGTGAAGCATCTGACTTTGGCTAAGGTCACGATCTCAGTGTTGTGGGATCGAGCCCTGTGTTGGGTTCCTTGTTCAGTGGGAAGTCTCCTTCTCCCTCTCCCTCTGCCTCCCCTCCTGTACTCTCTCTCTCTCTCTCTCTCTCTCTCTCTCAAAAAAAATTATATATATATATACATATATATATACAAAATCTTTAGAAAAATAAAAACAACCAAAAATGTTGACAATCAGTAAGAGTTCTAAAACTCCTATGAGTTTCAGAGAGACTATGAGACTATTAAAATGGCACGAAGCATGTCTAGATCAAGTTCTAGAACATGGAATACAGGAAAGGATATAGTGAGGCAAAAAAAATTTAAAAAACAGAAAAAGATGGTTTGGATAAGAAAGCAGCTGGTCATGGAAATAAGCCTCCACAGTTTGTATTAAATTGTATTAATGTGTATTTAAAACAAGGAGAAAAATTTGAGCAAGAGAATGATTAGGTTCTCAAAGATTACACGAGCAGCTGTGTGCACAGTGATTTAGATGTGAGAGGCCATCTGTCCATTAGCCGATCCCATATTGAGGGTTATTCTTTTTTCTGTTGAATATAATGGCAAGGAGCGTTACTATGAGTATTAAAAATATATAAATCTTAACAATGTCATTAAAGACATGTTATCAGATGTGTTAAACAGGTTCTCTGCCAAGAATAGAACATTTAAAGAAATGTTTTAGCCACTATAATTCTTAATGTTGTAGGATAGATATAAAAATTTAACATAATGTAAAAAAAATTTAACATAATGTAAGCATTTAGAAATGTGTTAAGATTTTGGATGAACATCAGCTCTGAAGTTAAAACAAAAACCTGCCCTCATCACCATAAGATTAGATTGTGTATTGTGCTAGGATCTTTTTCTGAATCATTCATGTGTCAGAGGAGATCATCAAGTGCGTGTGACGGCCGGTTGACCCTTGAGCCGGACTCAGTGGATCAGAGGCTCCTCACCCCCTCCTCTGTCCTTGGAATCTGCATCCCACTCGCCCTCCTGCTCCCAGCGGCTGCCCCAAGGACACAGGCCCTGAGATGGTGACGTGGTGCTGGGGCCATCCGTAGGGTGCGTGTGACTGAACCCTGTGAAGGCCTCTGTAGAGACTTTAAGATTTAGGGAAGGGGTGGAGATCACTTGTGGAACCCAAGACAAGCTCCAGATGCAAATTTCCTTGCTCCTTACACCTGCCGCCTGCCCCTCCCGAGTGGCCACCTCTGTCTTCTCTCTCTTCCTGCCCTGTGCTCCCAGTGGCTGGTGTCAGATCTCACTCCAGAAGCTCCCAAGGGTGTGAACCGACTTGGTGAATAAGCCAGGAGACTGAGGAAATGAGCTTTGGGAAGGAGATGTCTGTGGGGAAATCCCAAGATGGCAGGCGACCACTGGGTGGCGTGGGGTGGCCCATGCGGCAGATGCTTGTGGACCCCCTCGTGGGTAGGGGACCATGTGGGAAACTCCAGCTGCTCCAGTGCGCTCACATAAGGGACTGTCTGAGCACACTCCGAGAGAGAAGTCCTAGGGAAGGGAGGACAGGGAAGAGGAGGAAGCGTAGTGCCTGACAGTGAACCAGGTAGATTCCTGAGCCCCCCGACCCCTAATACAGAGGAAAGCAGGAGCACAGCCGTAGCAGCCCCAACCAGCCAGGCAGCCCCAGTCCAGAGAAGGCTCATGATCAGACAATGTCCCCCCGATGAGCTCATTGACTGGGCTGCCAAGTTCTAGCACAATGCCAGGAGGGGATCCAGGCGTGATTAGCGTGGTGATGGGGCACTGGGGGCAATAGCATTTCTCTGACCAGGTGGGAGACAGAAAATGAGCAATACCACCCCCCACCTGCCCTCCAGCAGCACCCAGAGAGCGCAAGGGGGTTCACAGTACTCACTGCCTTATAGGTTATATAGGTCATTCTATCCTGCAGCCAGGCTTGACCCAGGGACCTTCCTGTGCCAGACCTGGAAGTTGATAGATGAGGTACAACAAATTCTCAGGGAGCAGGGAATGAAACAGATCCCTGTGTCCTCACCATCCTTCCCCTAATGGGGCCGCTTTCACTGCAGGGACGGGAGCCAAGATTCTCCAGTTCCTCCCCAGCACCTGGTATGTGATGCTGACTCCCACACTGAGCAGTCACGGGACAAGACATTTATGATGTTGGGCAATTCATTGTTGACCTAGGGGGACCGATAAATCCTGGGAATGGGTACAGGTTGTGGGAAAGACCCAAGAAATGGGTGAAGCTCAGAAAGCCGAAAGACTATTTCAATCAATTATGAAGTGTTGGGTAAAAATAACCCAGAAGTAAATGTGGTTTGACCTCATTGCTGCAGGGACCCCACCTCAACAACTAGATGGACAACCCAACTCCCTGTTGGTTGGCCTGTGGGAAGCCTGGAACCCTGAACAAGAGTTCAGACCTGTCCCACCTGCCCCTACCATCCCTGATGCACCACCTGTTCCAGCAGAGGCCTTATGGATACAGAACTATTAGGGATGGGTGCCTCCTGCATCCTGAGTACCGGACCCAGGCCAAGACTGCCTACAGGTGAGGGTCACTGGAGGTGAATTCACTGGTTCTCCAAGAATGAACAAAAGGTAGCAGCTCTGATGGGTTCGCAGCTGGATGTACTTCCATACATGATACCCCTCAGAAGCTTTCCGGTCCATCAGCACCATTTATGATGGTGGGGAGCAAATAGAGTCAGGAAAATCCTAACACAGCAAACTGGGTATTCTCACCCAGATATTATGAGGTTTTTATCTCCCTAATGCCAGAGAACATATTGAGCTCGATTCTCTTAGAAAGTCAAACTCTGCAAATCTCTGTCAATGAAGTCACCCTCTGGGTTAGAGTAATCAAACCGGAGCTGAGGGGAGACACCAGCTGGGAACCAGTAAGCCTCATGAAGGGTGGTATTGTCGGACAGTATGAATTGCCTGGAGTGGCAATGCCTAAGGAGATAGTAGAAAGTATCCAAGAACTGCCCTGAGCAGTACTATACACCCTGCCCCATAAATCACTCAACACCCCTGTGTGGTCAGTAAAAACAAACAAACAAGCAATCAACAACAACGACAGCAAAACCAGATGGCTCGTGGCAGATGACCATGGACTACTCAGAACTGAATAAGGCGATGTGCCATCTGTGTGGCATGTCCAACATTACCACCATCTTAGATACAATGTTCTAGGAAGGAACTATACGGCTCTGGACTTCGCAGGTGCCTGTTGCAGTATAGCCCTGGGCGCTGAATCCCAGTATCCATTTGCCTTCATGTGGAAGGGCCACACTGACTTTTGAAGTGCTTCCCCAACGTCACTGGCACAGCCCCACCATACGTCAGGATGGCAGCCTGGGACCTATCCCTGTTCTCCATCCCCACATCAGTAGAGTGACCCCATTATATTGCTGATGGGGTGTTAGCATGTGAAGAGTTGTCTCTGCTGCAGAACACCCTGCAGGCTTTGCTGGAGCATCTATGAGGAAGAAGATGAGCTATGAACCCGTAGAAAATTCAAGGCCAAGCCACCACCGTAAAGTTTAGGGAGTTGTTTGG
Organism: Canis lupus baileyi; assembly: GCF_048164855.1. Taxonomy (NCBI): domain Eukaryota; kingdom Metazoa; phylum Chordata; class Mammalia; order Carnivora; family Canidae; genus Canis; species Canis lupus. The sequence continues at coordinate 55,808,805 of NC_132858.1, forward strand.
TTGAATAAGACATGTTGTCCCAGTTGCTGCCATTTATTTTTTTGATTTATTTTTATATTAATTTATTTTTATTGGTGTTCAATTTGCCAACATATAGAATAATACCCAGTGCTCATCCAGTCAAGTGCCCCCCTCAGTGCCCGCCGCCCAGTCACCCCCACTCACCGCCCACCTCCCCTTCCATCACCCCTAATTTGTTTCCCAGAGTTAGGAGTCTCTCATGTTCTGTCTCCCTTTCTGATATTTCCCACTCATTTTCTCTCCTTTCCCCTTTATGCCCTTTCACTATTTTTTATATTCCCCAAGTGAATGAGACCATATAATGTTTGTCCTTCTCCGACTGACTTACTTCACTCAGCATAATACCCTCCAGTTCCATCCACATTGAAGCAAATGGTGGGTATTTGTCGTTTCTAATGGCTGAGGAATATCCCATTGTATACATAGACCACAGCTTCTTTATCCATCATCTGTCGATGGACACCGAGGCTCCTTCCATAGTGTGGCTATTGTGGACATTGCTGCTAGAAACATTGGGGTGCAGGTGTCCTGGCGTTTCACTGCATCTGTATCTTTGGGGTAAATCCCCAGCAGTGCAATTGCTGGGTTGCAGGGCAACTATATTTTTAACTCTTTGAGGAAGTTGCTGCAATTTGTAAGATGCAAGCCTACCTGCAGAAAGGTTGACTTTTTCTGGATGTTGTAATCACCTCTAAAAAATGTGAGAAGGTGCAAGTCTTTGTAGGGATTTTGGGGTTTGGAGGGCTTTTATTCCCCACCCGTCAAAGTGCTTCCATCCCTTATGTTACATGGAAAAAAAAGAAAGCATGTAGGCCTCGGGGCTAGAGCAGCAAGCTATCTTTGAGAACGTAAGAACACTAGTGAAGCCAAGTAAAACTCTGGGCATCTCCAAAACAGGAATTTCAGTTGAATTAGATGCATCTATGATTCTCAAAAATATGGGTCAGACTGTGACAGAGACAACAGAAGGAGACAGTGCCCCTGGGATTTTGGTCTCAGCTCTGAAGGGAACAGAAACCCAATGAAGCAACAGCTCCTAGCAGTTGTATAGAAAGTTCCTCCAGGTAGACCCTCTCACCCAGCAGCTGAGGCAGAAGCCAGTGGGCTAAACTCAGAGCAGTTTGACTGATGATCACTTCTGAGCCCTGGCCATTAACCCCTTCCACCAACACTTGGGCTGTTCCAAAAAAATTAACACTACAGCTTGAGCGACAGGAAGCCAAGAGAGGACTGATCATAAACAAGCCCTTGTGGGGCCAGGACGCATGTGGGAAGACATTCGGGTGCGTTTGCAGCAGCCTTGGGCAGTCCTCAGTGTCCTCCATGTCCCAGGTCATAAGACAGTGACACCTGGCAATCAGGATGCCAAGGCCCTAACTAAGGTACCAGCTCCAGACACTGACCCTTCAGTAGACACAGTAGACTGGGTGCTTCGAAAGCAGGGCCATAAACAGGGCCATCACTACACCAGGTGGGATAGTGTATTGCCAAGGACGCTGGATTGCCCTTGAAATACAGTAACTTGGTTAGTACACTAACAGCATGTCCTGTGTGCTCTAGACAACTTCAAGTCAACTGCCAAAGGAGTCTGGGGCCACCCACCGACCATCCCAACAGGGGAGGGCTTGGCAAACTGATAACAGCGGCCTCCTCCCTCCGAGTAAGGGTTCTAAATATGCCCTGGCCTGTGTGGACGCTGTATCTAGCCTAACCCAAGCTTTGCCCGTCACCCTACAAACCAGGCTGCCACCATTAGGGATTAAAGAGGCTGAATGTCCTTCATGAATACCCTCACTGAATAGGCAGTGATTGGGATCACATTTCAAAGTCACAATGTACAAGACAGAGCAAAAGAACTGGACTTTGAATTGAGGAACCATCTGCCCTATAGCCCACAAACAGCAGGGTTGGCAGAAAGGAAAAAAGAGAGTGTTAAAGCAGCCGACTTGCCACTTCCGTGCTAGTGGCACCATTTGCTGACCACTCAGGGCACATGGGGGAAGAGGGGAAAGTGTGAGATTATAAGGGCGGGTCAGGAGGGGTAGAGTGTTGAGGGAGGTTGTGGAGAGGACATGACCCCAGTTGGTCTGTGAGAGGGCCCCAGGCACCTGGAGGACTCTCCCCTCATGCTTGGGATGTGTGTCCTGCTTGCCTTCCCCACGCCCAGGAGCCACACAGGGGCACAGCCCCGAGGTAATGACGTGCTGCTGAGACCATAATAGTACCCGAGACGAGCTTCATATGTTGTCTGCTTATTAAACCTGCCACCTGCCGGTCTGGTGTGGCCCCCTTTTTGTTCTCCCACTTCCCGCCTTCTGTGTACAGGGGCTGGTTTCAGATCCCACCTGGGAAGCTCTCCAGGAGCTTACACACCAAAACCACGACTTTGTTCTACTTAAAATTTCCATTGCTTACCTGAAACAGCTGTACCATTGTGTGTCGATGATACTCACATTAAAAAAAAAAAAAAACACATAACACATTTTTAAAATACAGCAATAAACAAAATAAACTTCTATTTCCTCCCATGGCAATGATATCTGGTGCACACGATTGAGTACATAGTAATTACAAAGTTTTATTTTCAAATCTAAATAGATTTTCACCAAGAAACAAGACATTTACCAAAAAATACTTATGTAGGCATTGTTAAAGTGAGTTCTAAAACTTTCATCATATTTTAGAATCATTTAGTTCTCACTTTGGCTAGTTCATTCATTGGAGTGTTTTATTTCTATTTTATGTTGTGTTCTCTTCTGTTTCCATAATATGTTAATTCAAAATAGTATCAAGAACATGATTTCCCAAGAAACTCATGAACTTTTCTACCCTAAGAACCAAGGAGCTAACAGAATTTTCGTTTTCTGAATCCACATAAGACAGCTACTGTTGTTGTGTAAAGTAACATTTACCTAACACCATGGAGGGTTTTATCTGTTTTAGAGAACACATATGGCCCCCTATTTAAAGTGAAAGCTTTGATGTGATAAACACATTACATCTCCCGTTTTAGAACATAGTGGAGATAACTGACTTCTAGCTTTCTTTTAGTTTAAACATCATCGTATACTATTCCACTGACCTCTCAAAAGCCAACCTTCAGGAAGCTCCGTCGGGTGTGTGTGAATATTACTACACCCAAGGAGTGTCAAGCTCCTGGCACTACATTCTGCAGATCCAGGCTTTAGAAAGAGTCCTTTCGACGGCCACCACGGTGCCACCTCTCATGGCACCCGTTTTGCTAACAGTGGAGACTTAATTCCGTCTAATCTGGCCACTTTGTCTGAGTCCGTAATTCTTTATTCAGATTCAAATATCATTATCTCAATCACTGTCCGATTCAAACTGGGGCTCCCGGATTCTTTCTTCTTCTCAAGCATTTCCTGTGCCTCCTGCTCATTCGGGTCAGAGGCCCCGCCTGGCAGGGAGAAGGGTGGTGCCCCCAGGCAGGCCGTGCCCTCTGGTGCCGCAGCACGAGGCGCGGCGGTGGGGATGGGTGGCCTCTGCGAGCTCCCCCTGCACGAGGGCCCGCGGCCCGTCCTCAGAAACGCTGTGCGACTGGCAGGAGGACTGGGAGCCAGAGGAGGACACCTCTCCGTGTCCAATGTCCCCGACATTCTGATAGGAGGCCAACACCTGCCCTCCTCCCAAAAGGTTTGGTGCTTTCTGTCCCATCCTCCAGCCAAGTGGAATGAAACAAGAGGCCCCTGAGTTTTCATGTTTTCCCATTTTGTCTTTCTTTTTCTTTTCATTTTTTTTTTTAGCGTTTGCCTTTGGCCCAGGGCGCAATCCTGGAGACCCAGGATCGAATCCCACGTCCGGCTCCCGGTGCATGGAGCCTGTGTCTCTGCCTCTCTCTCTCTCTCTCTCTGTGACTATCATAAATAAACAAATAAAAATTTAAAAAAAAAAGATTTATTTATTTATTTACCTGAGAGAGACAGAGAGAGGAAGAGAGAGAGAGGGAGTCCCAACCAGACTCCTCACTGAGCATGGAGCCCAATGCGGGGCTCGATCCTGTGACCTTGAGATCACAACCTGAGCCAAAACCAAGAGTTGGTACTTAACCCACTGACCACCCAGGCACCCCCGTTTTCTCCCCAAATTTTTATTTAAATGCTAGTCAGCTCACAACGTAATACTGGTTTCAGGAGTAGAATTCAGTGATTCATCACTGACATATGACACCCTACGCTCATCAGAACAAGTGTCCTCCTTAATGCCCGTCGCCCATGTTGTAGCTAAGAAGGGGGTGCAGGATCCTAACAGAAGCGAGACTCATTTAGCACGTGACGAGGGACAGCAGAACCCTTCATGGGCACACGCCTCGCACAGTTATAACTGAAACGCAGCAAACACAGTTTGAAAAAGGCAAAATCATAAACACATGACAAATGAAAGTTGTACCATTAGATGGTTTACGATTGAAGATGTACCTTTGTTAACAAGTCACGGAACAAAATAGTGGTTTGGAATCTCCTTGTAATCTGGGTTATAGAAATTTGCAAAATGCATCATTTCTTTCAACTTGGAGGCGAAGGGCGCTGACCCTCCATGCAGTCGAAAATCCACGTATAACATTTGACTGCCCGCCTACTGTTGACAGGACCTTAGTGACAGCTTGAATAGGTGGTTAGCACACCCTTCGTTTATCATACATATCTTGCCCGGTGTTCTTGCAATAAGGCAAGCTGAAGAAAAGAAAATGTCATTAAGAAAACCATAGGGAGACAAAATACATTACAGTGCTGTCCCGTATTTATCAAAAAATATGTGCGACTAAGCAGACCCACAACAGTTCAACCCCGTGTCGTTCGAGTCAACTGTATGCGTTTGTGATGAAGACTTTCTCAACGGATGCCGTTGAGAAGATGCTACGTGTTCGCGAGTAGCATTGAAAATGCCACTAAAACAGAAGAGATGGGATGACTCCATGCAAGGCAAATATCTTCAAGTAAGGGAAAACAGTCCCAAAGACAACCTTCCTTCATCAGTATAGGGTGATATCAGGGATTATAAGGACAGAAGAAAATATTTCTTTTCTATTTTATTTAGCGAATGGCAATTTGACCAGTTTTTTGTGTGAGTCGTGCTAGAGAAATCATAGCATTTTTTTCTTAAAGTTTTATTTCTATTTAAAAAAAAAGAGTTTTATTTCTATTTAAGTAATCTCTATACCCAGCATGGGGCCCACAGCTCTGAGATCAAGGGTTGCACGCTCTTCCAACTGCACCAGTCAGGCACCCCTCCTAGCATTTTTGATTGTGCAAACCACCATAGGGTTAATGAAATCCCTAAAATTCAGCCCAGCTGACTAGACTTTCTCCTATTTAAGTTACTCTAGGTCTCCAGGGTTTTACTGCTATGGATAAGGGATCTTTCCCATGACATAAAAATTTATAAACTAATGAACCATTGGAAAATAACTCAGATAAAGCACTCAGCTGCCTTCAAAATGACATCTAATCCTTGTTAACCTAAATATAGCAAAGCTTCCTTACCCATATGTTAGTAGATATTTTATGGAGTGAATAAATGTCTTGCAGTTTCTAATTCTATGCATGTCATTTTTTTATAGAAAACAATATGCATATTTTTATTAGACTCTGTCAAATTTAGGTGCTAATTAACACTGTTACAGGCTGCAGAAGTGTATCCAAGCCTGAATACGTTAGTCATTAATTTCAACAAGTAAGAGGGGTAAGGAGTGCATAAAAAGTAGTCTTGGACACAATTCAGATTGCAGAAATTCACAGGGAACAGTTAATGCACTGGAAACTTCCATCTCATAATCAACTCCTCACCAAAGAGAAACTGAAGTCAATTTGGAAAAACAAATATCAGCTGGGCACAGGCTTTAATGAAAAAATGACATGAAATCCATCACTGTTGGCAAGAATCTTACCCCAGAGCGCATCACGCGGGAGACCCAACCTCGGAGAATGTGCCGATACGTGTGTGAGTCGGAGCCTGTCAAAAGGCTTCACTCCCTTTTAGTTTATGGGCCTAACCAGTCATACAAAAACACTTGTGGCCTCAGAAAACCTTCTTAATTGCTATTAAATCTTACTTTCAAACCATTAAACTCACAAATCAGAGGCTTCCTAAACCTAAGAACTTATAAATGCTAAATGTTCTCTGAAGATTTCTTACTATTTTTCAGTGTTTTAAATACAACATTTTGGCACGTAGAAAATAAAATTAAATGAAGACGAGTTTAATAATAATTCCATCCTAAAACTCAAAAATTTTCATCCACATGTATGGGATATTTTCACAGTTGCAATTAATAGCTTATGCCTAGATTTGCATTTAAATTGATAAGCTAGTAGGTTTTTTATAAATATGTTGTATGCAGAAAATTTTAATAATTAAATTATATTCCATTCAATTAAGTTTCTTTTTTAAACTTAGCACTTACTCTGTGGCATGAGCAATGCTAAATGCCAAATCTAATATAATAAGTAATCATTCCACTTTTCTTATTTTGGCTTGTTTTCTATGTATTTTTTGCTATTATAAGTACCAATTCAACTAACATATTCCTGCCCCAAAACATTTTCTTTCTCTCTTTTTGACCATTTTTCCTTAGAAGAACTTCTTGAAAATGATAGTGGAGTGAAGAGGTCCTTAACCACGTTCTGATTAATTATTTCACAACTGGGACACTAATGTCCTCAAGTCTAGCCAGGGATGGTATTATTATTAAACATATAACATCTTTTAGAGGAAGCTGACATTTTTTCACTCACGATTCAGTGTCCCAATGAGATACTTTATTGAACTCTGTAAACTTCTTTATAATAATAACTCACCACGGGAGGATAAAGTTTAGTCATGGCCACCGGGGAGAAGCTCTTTGGTGTTGTACTTCCTGATCCACACTGAGAAACAGGATAAGTGCTTATTGACAGAAAAATGGAAACGTTTCCTTTATCTGTTAGTAAAATTCACTATAATAGCTGATTATAGGAAAACAAAGCTAAGCAGAGGAAAAGGATGATGGAGGGTAAAGGACACGGAAAGTGACAAAACAAAAACAACAGTAAAGATAAAACAGGAACAGAGTCGGGACACCTGGGGGGCTCAGTGGTTAAGCACTTGCCTTCAGCTCAGGGCGTGACCTCGGGGTCCTGGGATGGAGTCCCACATCGGGCTCCCCACAGGGATCCTGCTTCTCCCTCCGCCTGTGTCTCTGCCTCTCTCTCTTTCTCTGTGTCTCTAATGAGTAAATAAATACAATCTTAAAAAATAAATACAGGAACAGAGTCGTCAAAGGACACGGTTGGGTTGGAGGGATGCTGAGAGGCAGTGGCAGACAGCACACTCAGAGATTGGGAAAACATCACATCTCCCTTCACTCGTTTTCAGTGTCCCTGTGGTCATTACCTGTATTCAGAGCCCGAGAGTCCTGATGGAGGACGTGGGACATGTGGCCAGCAGTGTCAGTGAAGCCCTGGGCGGCGTGAGTCCAGCAGACTGATGTCCTCCACAGGTGAAAGCACAAAAGCATTGGCTGTTCTGGTTCGAGCTCGCAGAAGGGCTGAGCAGGGCCCCACTGCAGGGCAGTGCGCGGCCCCGGGAGCAATCGGAGGTGGCATGTTATTTGGGTTGGGTATCACAGGGAAGCTTGGGTAATGATTCTGTCAATGGCCCTGAGTTCTTAAATAAATTGAAACCATCCTTTTGGCTCTTCACTGGCAGGATGGGAGTGTTACAAGGACATGAGAAGCCTTAGGATGTAGGGTCTTCAACTACTGTGATTCCTTCCCTTGCTTCTGACTTCAAGGTTATTGGGAAAGCTTAGGCAATCGTTTGATAAGATCTATCTGAACTTTGATAGGCGTGGCTGTAATTAGGTTGCCAATGTGAGTGGGATTTTTGGCACACGGTCAGGTCCACTGTCAAGATCTTTTTTGGTGGTATGCATTAAACACGGCGGAGGAGACAAAGGTATGTCCAGGGTGGATGCCACTTGATTATGAATAGAGGAGTCCACTGGCAGCTCAAGAGCTAGTCCTTGTGATGTGCACCTAATGCTGCAATTTCTTTTTTTTTAAGATTTTATTTATTGTTCGTGAGACACACAGAGAGAGAGGTAGAGACGCAGGCAGAGGGAGAAGCAGGCTCCATGCAGGGAGCCCGATGAGGGACTTGATCCCAGAACTCCAGGATCATGCTCTGGACCAAAGGCAGATGCTCAACCACTGAGCCACCCAGGCGTCCCCGTACTGCAATTTCATGAGCAGAGTGAGTGTCTCCCTATGACATTTGCAGAGGTGTATCAGGAAGTGATGTTAGTAGCGTGTTGTAGAGTCAAGTTGAGGGGGGAACATCTGCGGGTTATTTGAAATACCTTCCACCTATGAAGTAGTCTGCTCCGAGGAAGAAGCTGAGCAAAGGTGGCAGGGGGCACCTGGCCAGCCCTGGGTGAAGAGCATGCGACCCTTGATCTCTTGGATGAGTTCAAACCCCATGTTGGGTATGAAGATTACTTTAAATAAGTCAATAAACTTTTTTTTTAAAAAGGTGGCAGGATTAATGCAGAAGGAGTAGCGCCCGTATCCACCAGTAATTGATGGAGATGGTCGCCTACATTCCTTCTGAGTGTTTAAGAAGCTAGCAGGATGCTGGCCACTTGTTCCTTCCTTTTTTTTAAAATTTTTTTTATTTATTTATGATAGTCACAGAGAGAGAGAGAGAGAGGCAGAGACACAGGCTCCATGCACCGGGAGCCGGACGTGGGATTCGATCCCGGGTCTCCAGGATCGCGCCCTGGGCCAAAAGCAGGCGCCAAACCGCTGCGCCACCCAGGGATCCCCACTTGTTCCTTCCTAAAAGCACCTTCGTTGATCTGAATCAAGGGATTTTTTTTTCTTTGCCTTGCTTTGTCGTTCATAAGAGGCTTTTTGTTTTTCAGTGTCTCCTGTGTTCAGATCTTCAGGTGGTTGGATGGGGAATGGGCCGCCTAGCTGTTTGATCTGAAGGGCCACACGTTAGTCTGGGTCCTGTCTCATTTTTTTGTTCAAAAGCCCTTTCAAAATAGTCTGTCGGGTGCTATAGTTTGCTAAAGGGCCTGCTTCTCATTCCAATTTTCCTGTTTTCAAATCACGTCTCCATGTTCAGGTTTCACTCCACCAACAAAACAAGAGGACTGGGTGGCTGTCACTCTAGGCCCTCCTTTAACTCTCAGATGTCTTCTTGGAGGTATTTTCTGCTCTACCACAAAAATCTACAATTTAATCTCTTTCTGTGGTTTGAATAACCGAATTACAGTGCGATCCATCTTTATCAGAGATGTTTCCAGTATAGTTTTTCAGAGATGACGATCTCCTTTTCTAGTCTTTCCGTCTTTGTTTTGTTTTGTTTTGTTTTCTGGCCCTCAGGTTGACTGTGGGGAAGGGATGTTGTAGGTCTCTCTCCAGGTAATTACAATCAGCATTTATGGAGAACCAATGTTCACAGTTCTGACGCTGACCAACATGTGTACAAGTTGACATAAGTTGGGTAGCCCTGGGTTATATGTACTGAAAAGGATTCTTAATCCTTCTATGAATATCTGCTGGTCTTGTTTTGTCTTGTTTGCATTTAGGGACATCTTTCCCACCCCTAAAGAGAGAGCAAGCTTGGGGTGAGGGGCAGAGGAAGCAACAGAGACAATCTTAAGTAGTCTCCACACCCAGTACGGAGCCTGACACCAGGCTCGAGCTCACAACCCCAAGGTCATGATCTGAGACTAAATCAAGAGTCAGATGCTTAAACAACTGAACCACTCAGGCACCCCAGGAAGATCTTTAACTATAGCCCTGAAGTTCAGGGTTGAGCCCAAGGTTTAAATCCTGCAGTTGTCAGAAGGCAACTGATGAGCACGGGTCATGGTGGGCTGGGGGTGGGGGTGGGGGTGGGAGTGATGGATCCTTGGAGGCAACTGGCATTTTGGTCTTTTAGGAGAGTTGCCAGGAAAAGGCAGAGGGTGTGGACAAGGAGGGGAGGAAGAAGGGGACACGGGAGGGGAGACATCAGAATGGGAGGGAAGTGGAAGCACCAGATAGAGGGAGGCAACTGGAGGATTTACTTGGGAAATAAGTTTAATTTGTTCTTGCTTACAGTTGTCAAATTGCTCATTAACTTCGGTCACAGAATCCTTAGTGAAGCAATTTTTAATTAAGAATTTCATTTGGAGGCCTCTGCATAACAATCAAGAAATGCTGCCCACCAGGCTTGTGACATCCTGTCCCCTTTCTTTCCTAAGATACCTCTCCAGTGAGCAATCCTGCTCAGATCAGACGTTCCCACGAGCAGCCACTGAAGGCCCAAGCTCATCCGTGCTGAGCTTATGCCATTTAGCAAGGATCAGGGCTGTGCAGGGAGGACATGTAGGAGGAGGGTTTTCCCATAGAGCAGAGGACCCAGGCTTGCAAGGGCCCGTGAGAAGGTGACTGTGGGTAGGAATACGACGTGTGAGCACCTCGTGTCTCAAGCCTAGACCTGATGGTGGGCCACGCCCAAATCCACGCCCTGGCAGGTGGAACGCCAGGGAAAATGCTGTCTCTGAATTGAAGTCAAGCTCTCAGGACATGAGATGGAGACAGGAGAACCTCACGCAGCTTCATAGTGACCCACAGCCAGGTTTATCCAAGGGAATGGTGGTCTGGTGACAGCTGTAAACCCACCAGAGCCTGTGGGGCTGCCTCCAACCAGTTTTCAGGGCCTAGGTTCCACCCCGGGCCTCTCCTTATGACGAACCACACGTTTAGACAGCACGACACGTGACGGCAACACAAGAGCTACAAGGAACACAAAGAAGTGAGCAGCTCCCACTGAGGATGCCAAACAAAGGGGAGCAAGTCACAAAACCCAGTACCCGACTGAGAGCAAACAGCTGAGGAATCCGAGGACAGCGGGGCTCAGACCCAGTGCTTCCTGACCTCGCCTTCAGGGACGCGACAAGATGTGAGCAGCAGGGTGCGGAGGGCATCTGTGGGCACCGGGCACCGTCTGGGTGTGAGGCCAGGAACCGCAGCGACGGGTAGTGGAGACCAGAGCTCAGTGGAGCCTTCAGGGTCAACTGTGGGCGTAAAATGAAGAGCAACCAAGTGCAGATAGAAACATTTATTTATTTATTTATTTATTTATTTATTTATTTATTTATTCAGGGCTCATTACAGCAAAAGGATCAACCACCGTCATTTGTGTCTGGGCAGAGACCAAGTGGCAGGCACAGGAGCGGGGGAGCTCATGGCAGAGGAAAGGGAAGACCCAGTCCCGTGGGCCTAGGCACGTTGGAGGTGGTTACTATGCGTGGGCATCCCATGTGAATGGCTAAGGGAGCACATTCCCTGTTGGTCCTAAGTTAGAAGTAGGACCCGAACCTAAGGAAGCTGTTACTGATGATGCTTAAAGCCAAGCGTTGCAGCGAGATGGCTTCCTGGGTGATTCATGGTAACTAAGCGGAGGCGGCTGGGGTCGGCGTCCCGGCAGGCTGCTGCGGAGGCTGGGTCACAACCCTATCGTGACACGGGGTGCGCCCACCGTCTGCTTGTACATTCAGCCTCTCGTGGGTGGAGGAAGGGATTCGCAGCTGCTACCTTTGTCCTTAATCCTGACAAAGCTGATCTCACCTTGAAAATTCAAAATAAGTCATTCCCAAATTCCTTATCATTCAGTGCAAACCTCAAAAAACTGAAAATCTGAATTAATATTCCTGACAAGTGGTGAGGCAGCCACAGCCCACTTTCCTGAGAGAAGGTGAGAGACGGCGGGCATCACAGAGACGGTCTGGGGTGCAAAAGTCTTTTTAATTCATTAGCTGGGAATGAACGAACTGAGAAATCCACCTTGTAAACAGAAGATCAGTCAAAATCACCTCGCTTTCACTTCTGGGGAAGAAGAGGAACAGCTCCGTCCCCATTTTTTTTTTTAATCTTTTTTCTTTTTTGAACTTCAAGTACAGACTCAAGTCTTTGGGCTTGATCATGGTTGGTCTACAGAGGCCCCTTTCCAGCCATTGCGTTTCCCACGGTGAGTGATTGGCCAGCGCCTTCACCAAGACAGTGGTTAAATATTTTGAATGATGTTTTGTGTCCAACTTTCATGTTTAAGCTTTTTGAATGAAATGCATGCCTTTTGGTATATACGCATTTGCATTTTGTGTGCAAGGGGCATTATGGATACAAACACTTCTGTTCTTTTTCCACCCATATTTTTAAGATCCATCCACCCTACCAGGTGAACACTTCCCACACTTCCTCCGGCTGTCCGTCCCTTGGCCAGATGTGCTCAGCCGGGCCAGAGGACTCATCTGGGCGGCTGCTAAATTCTCACACTTGGGCTCTTCTGCAAATCAATGCTCTGGTTGACAGGAGCCCCGTCACTGTGGGAATATGAAACTCTCACCTCCGGGGCAGCCTCTGATGGGCCAATGTGCAGATGTGCCAACTGTTCCCCGCCCCTGGACAGTGCCATGGTTTACACCACAGAGCTCCCCTTGGGTGAGGCTAAGGCTGTGCCCCCCGGAAGCATGCATTTGCCCAGCTTTCTCCCCTGCCATATTCCACTTCCCTGGCTTTTCAGGGTTCTCCTGAAAGCACCCCGCCAAGGAATGGTTGCCCAGGCCTCAACATCCCAGGCTCTGCTTCTAGAGAGCTCCATCCACGGCAGGAAGTGCTCCTACCTGTGGGGCCGCTCACCTATCCATCTATGTCATCTTTACTGCCGCCACGAACGTCTCTAATTCATATGCTTGTAAATCTGTTCGATGTTTTCTTTTCTCTGTGTGTCCTCAGGCGTGCAGTGGCGAGGTCCTGAGGTATGCCGAACTGTATGCGATGAAGTGCTTCCAGCTAGTTCTCCTTAATGGCTCCATAACTCTAGACTCACACTCTGGGAAGTTGAAACTCCCTTCAATTTTTGCTGAAATTCTAGTTTAATATTGGCTTATCTTCCGCCATTAAGATTGATTTAAAAAAAAAAAGTAATAGGTTGTCCTTATTTATCCAATCAGCAAATCTACTGATTTATATCAAATTGCATATATGGTATGTGGGCTTCAGGAATAAACTGTATTTCTTGAATTGAACACCACCCCCATGGAAACATCTTGATCCTTAATTCCTCCAAATTAACAGGGAAATATGTCCATGATCATTCAAATGACGCTTTTTGAAGATTTCTATCCCATCCACATATGCTGTTGTGTACATGCTATGTGCCAGGTACTAGAGTGGGCTCTTGGGATACTATTTTTTTTAAGATTTTATTTATTTATTCATGAGAGATACAGGGAGAGAGAAACAGAGACATAGGCAGAGGGAGAAGCAGGCTCCCTGCAGGGTCTCCAGGATCACGCCCTGGGCTGAAGGCAGGCGTTAAACCACTGAGCCACCCGGGGATCCCCAATACAAAATTTTAATAGAAATATTTCACCTAATGTGAGTATTGGTTAAGTCAGTATTTAAGCTGCCACTTGGAAATAAACCCAGTGATTTGGTTCAGCTTAGCAAGCAGCGTGCTAACTGCATGAGTCAGGGCTGTGGATTGCTAACCCATCCGTGAGGAGGCTACGGAATGGTGATTGCAGCCTCACAGCCTGTGACGAAACGGAGCAGAGCCAGCACATGGCTCATTTATCCAGATTCCTGCTGCTCTTTCTAGGGCCAGAGCTGGATGAAAGTTTTGGGGAGCAAAATGAATATTCTGGCATGACAAAGCTTCTGGGATTCTTGATGTTTAGTTTCTTGGTCCTATTTAATCCACTCTGGCGTGACACCTTAATAAATTCCAGCTATTCAGTGAGGGCATCCCCGGGACCAGTGATTAATAACAGAATCAATCAAAATAACCCGGCTCCCGCCAGACATTTAATGATTACTTAGTGTTTTCAGGCGACCATTCTGCTCACTCATTTTCCCTATTAGCTTATTTCCCACTCCTAGGCAAAGGTTAGATACCGTTCTTTCTCTTGTCAACCCAGCTTCCGTCTGTGTCTTGGTCTTTTATCTCCACCTTCTTCATGGAGCCTTCATATTATTATTGCTCCTGCTGCTGCTACTTTGTTCATCCTCTTTAGCTGGCTGATTGTTTTAATTATAGCCTTTAATACTACTTGCAGGCTCTGGCTTAGTACCTCCCAAACTTGGAATTATGTTGTGGTCATCTTTGAAGTGCTGTGAAGTAGAGATTTTCTAATATTGTCCTCAGAGATTCTGATTCAGTAGGTCGTGGTGGAAATCTGTGTATTTTAAACTAATTCCAACCTTATCTATGACCCTACTCAACAGTTGGCAAATTCTCACTTGCCCGATATTTTGAGCCTAACAGAGTAAATATATATATATTTTTTTTTATATATATATATAAATATATATATATATGCCCACACTAAGCAGTATATATAATTAGTAGTAGTATATATAGTATACTATGTATATTAGCATATGTAGCATATATAATTTATATTAGTATATATAATATATAGTGTATATATGGTATACATATGTTAGCATATAATAAATATATCCATAAAATTTCCCCCAGCCTTATCCTAGCCCCAGCCAACCGTCAATCACCAGACAGACACAGAGTCATTTTTTTCTACAAATTACTCTCTTCTCCAAAAGACCAATGCTTTGGAGTTCCAAGGATGAGCATTGCTCGTGATGGAAGCCCAGACCCGGCATTTTCCCCCTGCTATCATCATGATGAGAAAGGTTCAGGCTAGCCAGAACCTTAAACAATCTGCAGGACAGTTATTCACTTAATTTCAAAGAATAGTGGCACCTTCTAGCTTTATCTTTAGCCTTTGTTTTTTACTATTTCCCTCCCTGCAAATTATATTATGACTTTTTTTATCCCACTTCACTCTAAATGTGAACGTGCAAGGACTTGTTCCAAGGCTTTAGACAACAACCTGGATATACCATCCTGACTGGATAACCTACAACTGAATTGTCCTATAAACATTCTGAGACTACTAGATCCCTGAGTAATGTCTCAGGCCCTGTCAGTAGTTAAATCATGTGATAACACCCTTCAAGGAAGACAAGTTAATGCAGATTCTATGTCACATCACTCGTGGTGTCCACTGTGCAATGAAATTACCAGATTTGTCAAATAAATTGTTAGAAAATATGACCCAAGACTGGGGCAGCATGGATGGCTCAGCCGTTTAGCGCCGCCTTCGGCCAGGGGCCTGATCCTGGAGACCTGGGATCGAGTCCCACATCAGGCTCCCTGCACGGAGCCTGCTTCTCCCTCTTCCTGTTTCTCTCCCTCGCTCATGAATAAATAAATAAAATCTTAAAAAAAAAAAGAAAAGAAAATATGACCCAAGTCAAAAGAAATAGCAGACAACAAAAACAGAAGCCAAAACAGTTTAGATGTTGGAATTAGCAAACAAAAATTATGAATGTTTTCAAGGATTTAAAGAAAAGATGAGCAAAATAAGAACACATGTAGATTATCAATAGAGAAATGAGAAGTAAAACAAAAAGTCAAATGAAAGTTTAAAACTGAGACATAACATACTTCAAAGAAAGAATTATCTGGATGGACTTAACTGCATATTGGACATTGAAGAATAAAAAAGTCAGTGAACACAAAGATAGAACAGTAGAAATTATCCAATAAAAGAACAGCAGAAAAAATAGAATGGAAAAAGTGAACCAACCTTTCATAAATGTTGACACAACACCCAGCAGTCTACACATACTTAATCTGAATCCCAAAAGATAAGAGAGAAAATACAGTAGGGAAAAAAATAAGGAAACAATTGATGAACTTAACTGGATAACTATAACTTAACTCAAATGGATAACTACAAAGATCTGAAGATGTTGATGGTAAAAGGATAAAACATTAGGTTGAGTACACAGAAGAGACTTGCCTCCATAGCAGAAAATAATTACATGTGGGTTAAATGCTTATCTTGCCTTGTCTAACAAATTATAAAACACAAGGCACAAAGGAAAAAAATGTTTCATATAACTTATCTGTATCTCAGGATAAGGCTCAAGAATATTTATAGGAGTAACAAAGCCATCAACCAAGAGAAAAATGCACAATTTTTAGTATCTGATCAAAGATTTCCAGACATTCTAAGAAGCAGAAAAGATACGAATCATGTGAGTAAAAAAATCAATCAGTAGAAGCTAACTCAGAACTGACACAGATGTAGGAATTAGTAAGCAAGGACAATAAAAATAGGTACCTTATCTATATCATGTATGTTCAAAATGTTGAGAAGAGTCATAGATTAAATGAAAAAGGCCCAAACCAAACTTTTAGAGATGAAAACCACAATGACTGATTCAAAAAGTATCATTGATGGAAATAATACCACATTGACTATCACAGAAAAAAAAGATTACTGAAACCACTTAAAATGAAGTACAGAGAAATAGCTTGCTTCTTTCTTTCTTTCTTTCTTTCTTTCTTTCTTTCTTTCTTTCTTTCGTTTTAAGAAAAGAGCATCAAGAGTTTAGGGGAAACTTCAAACAGTCAAACACATAGGTAATTAGATTCTCAAAAGGAGAAGAGTGAAAGAAAGGGGCTAAAAGTATTTGTAGAAATCATGGGTAAAAAAGTTAGAAATTCAATAAAAATGGTCAACTCACAGTTCAAAAACAATCTCAACAAAATTCAACCACAAGAAATATCAAGGAACAAATTGCTCAAAACCAGTGAAAAAGAGAAATCTACAGCTAAAGGAAATAAATGACACGTTATATCCAGAAGAACAAAGATAGGGATGGCAAGAGATTACATTTTTCAAAGGAAGCAGATCCTATGAGAAGACAACAGAGCAATAGTTTTCAAGTTCTAAAAGACTAAAATAAAAACTGTCAGTGTAGAAATGTACCCAGTGATAAACTATTTTCAAGACAAAGGCAAATGAATAAATAATTTTACATAAAATATAAAAGCTGAAATAATTGGGGCTTCTGGGTGGCTCAGTCTATTAAATGTCCAACTCTTGGTTTTTGCTCAGGTAATGGCCTCAGCATTGTGAGATGGAGCCCCAAGTGGGACTGTTTGATGAGCATGAAGTCTACTTGAGATTCTCTGCCTTTGCCCTTCCCTTCCCCCACATGTGCACACATGTTCTCTCTCTCAAATAAACAAAATCTTCTCAAAAATAGTTAAAAGGATTGATCAACAGCAGTCTTTCAATAGAAGAAAACGACAGTATGTGGTAATATGTATTTATACAAATGAATAAGACACCTCAATGACATGGGAAAGTATATATGATTCTTTTCCTCTTATTTAAGTATTTTATAAAAAAAGAGTTGACTACTTACATAAAATTTTAAAACAATTATTATATTTATAACAAATGTAAAAATTAAAAATATGACAAAAATGGGGAGCAAATTATAAGATACTTTATAAATAAAGTGATAAAATATCATGTGAAGGCAGATAGTGATAAGATGAAGATTTATAATATTAATCCTAAAAAAAAAGCCACTAGAAAAAAAAAAGCCTAAGAAAGGGATAAAATCAAATTATAAAATGTACTCATTATTCATAATAAGGCAGGAAAAGATGGAAAAGGGGAACATAGAACAGGTGAGACAGATAAAAATCAAATAGCAAGATGATAGGCTTAAGGATAAACATATGTATAATCCCATTAAATGTAAATTATCTAAATACTTCAATCAAAACACAGAGATTATCATATGAAGACAATCAAGATCAAGACCCAACTTCATGCCACTTACAAGAAACTTACATTAAATAAAAAGCTTATATAAAAATGATCAAAGTGAAAAAAAAATGAAAAAGATATGTCATACTATCCTCAGTAAGAATTATACTACAGTGGCTAGTTCAAGAACAGACAAAGTAGGCTTCAAGCAGTAACTAGTACCAGGAATAAATAGGCCATGTAATGATAAATGAGCCAAACAATCAAAAAGACATTAAAACCCAAAAGTTTTATATACCTTATAGCAACACTTCAAATACATGAAAAAAGGTGATAGAAATTCAAAAAGAAATAGATAACTCACAATTATAGTCAAAGATTTATTGAAATATCTTTCAGTAAATATAGGAAAAGTAGACACAAAATCCATAAAGATAGGAAAGATGTGACAAACACCATCAACCAGTGAGACCTAACTGACTTTTATAAAACCCAACATTTGAAGCCTACACATTGTTTTCCAAGTCACACATTCTATTTACCAAAATAGAGCATTTTCAGAATAAACAATCAAAGTCCAGTAACAATGTATTTTAAAAGATTCAGTGGAATTAATAAAGAAATCAGCAATAGAAGATGCTAAATCACTAAGTACTTGGATATAAATAAAACTTCTAAACAACTCATAAGTCAAAAAGAAATTGAAAGGAAAATAAGGAAGTATTTTGAACTAAAGGAATGAAAACACCTGGTAGTATTTGTGAGATTCCACTTACTAGTATTTAGAGTTTCCCTCTACAGTATATTTCCTGCTCTGATTTTCATATTAGAAAAGAAAGCATGTTAAGTTAATAGCCTCCAGATCCACTTGTAAATAATAAAAAAAAGAAGAACAATGAGTACCTGAGTGGCTCAGTTGGTTAAGCAACTGACTCTTGATTTTGGTTCAGGTCATGATCAGGTCATGAGATCGAGCCATGCATTGGACTCCATGTCCAGAGCAGTATCTGCTTGGGATTCTCTCCCTCTTCCTCTGTCTTTCTCCCACCTCACTTTCTATCTCAAATAAATAAATGAAATCTTTAAAGAAGAAGAACAACAATAACAACAAATGAAACAGAAAATAAATTGAAGAAAAAATAATAAAGATCAGAGAGGAAGTCAATGAAATAGAAAACAAAACAAAACAAAACAAAACAAAAAAAAAAAACAGAATAAGGCAATGAAACCAGACATTAAAATAATAAACCACTAGTCAGTCGATTTAAGGGGGAAAAAATCTTAAGCTACCAATTTCCAAAATGAGAAAGGTTATATAGCTATAGATTCTATTATTATTAAATTGATAATTTGTGTGTGCTATTCACAACTTCATGCCACTAAATTGGACAGCTTAGATGAAATTGACAAATTCCTTGGAAGACACATGCTCACTCAAGAGTGATAGAGGACCTGGTAACTATAGATCTATTTAAAGGAATTGTATTTTTAGGCAAAAACTCTTTCCACACACAAAAAAAATATAAATAAACCAACAAACAAAACCCAAAAACTATAGCTTGAGAGGCATTCACTGTTGAATTACATAAAACACTCAGGAAGAAATAATACCAGTTCTATCAGAAACTCTTCCATAAAATTTTTAAAAAGGAAATAATTTCCAACTCATCCTAGGAGTCCAGCATTACAGATACCAAAATAAGGCAAAGATATAATGAAAGAAAGCCACTGACCAAAATCCCTTACAAATATAGAAGCAGAAGCTCTGAATATAATTTAATACTATCCAACAAAAACATACAAAATTATAATACATCATGGCCAAGTATATGTGATTATTTCTTATAATTGCAAATGAATCTATTATTATCTCAGAGTAAAAGTCTAATTTTTAAAAATCCTCTGTTAAGCCATTCACAAAAATAAACTCAAAATAGATTAAAGACTTTAATGTAAGATCTGAAGCCATAAAATTCTTAGAAGAAAATATAGGTAGTAATTTCTTTGACATCAATCATAGAAACAACTTTCCAGATATATCTCCTCCAAGGGAAACAAAAGCAAAATTAAACTATTGAGAGTACACTAAATAAAAGTCTTTTGCACAGCAAAGAAAGCCATTGACAAAACCAAGAGGCAACCTACAGAATGGGAAAAGATATTTGCAAATGGTATATCTAACACTAAGGGTTAATATCCAAAGATAATAAAGAACTTGTATAACTCAACACCCTCAAAAATAATCCAATTAAAAATTGGACAGAGGACATGAATAAACATTTTTCCAAAAATGTACACATGGTCAACCCAGGTACGAAAAGATGCTTGATATCACCAATCATTAGGGAAATAAGTATTAACACAACAATGAGATATTGCCTTACAAGTGCTAAAATCAAAGAAATAACAAGTGTTGTCAAGGATGTGAAGGAAAAAACTCTTCTGCATGTTGGTGGGAATGCAAACTGGTGCAGTCACTGAGGAGAATGGTACGAGAGTCCCTTGAAAAATTAGAAATAGGACTAAACTATGATCCAGTAATTCTGCTACTGGGTATTTACCCCAAATAAAATGAAATAACCAATTTGAACATATACATGCACCCCTATGTTTGTCGCAGCATTATTTACAATAGCCAACATATGGAAGCAGCCCAGGTGTCCATTCATAGGTGAATGGATGAAGAGGTAGTGCATATACATACAATGGAACATTACTGAGCCATATAAAGGAATAAGATCTTACCATTCACAACAGCATGGGTGGACCTAGAGGATATAATGCTAAGTGAAATAAATCAGTCAGGGAAAGACAAATACCATATTGTTCCACTCATATTTGTTCATTTACAGATGGACAAATGAAGGAAAAAAAAAGAGACAAACAAACAAACAAACAAAAAAACAGACTCTTAAATACAGAGAACAAACTAGTGGTTCCCTGGGGGGAATTGGGTGGGGGATGGGTGACATAGATAAAGGGGATTAAGGGCACACTTATTGAGATAAGCACTGAAAAATATTACAGAATTGCTGAACTCTTATATTTTATCTCTGAAATGAATGTAATACTATATGTTAATTATATATGAAATATCTATCTACCTATCAATTTATCTTCCTATCTATCTATATATCTCCCAGTAGACATTTTTTTGGTAAAATTTTACAAGCTGATTCAAGAGTTGGTATAATAATATAAATATAGAAGATCTCAGAATATATAAATATCTTCAGATCTCTGAAAAAGAAAAGCAAGTAGATTTTAAAGCTTATAATAAAGCTTAAGTAATCAGGACAGTGTGGGTAGAGCTAAAGATAAGCAAACAGATCAATGGATCTGCATTAATAGTCCAGAAATAGTTCTGAATATTATATGTGGACAACTAGAAAACTATGAAATGTTAATCCAGTGGAGAATCAATAGTATTTTTCTACAACCTAGAAATTTGGATATCCATTTGCAAAAAAACAAACAAGTTCATACCTTGTGCTGCACATAAAAATTAATTCAAAATTTGTCACAGATATAAACATAAAAACTAAAACAATAAAACTTTTAGAAGAAAATATGGGAGAAAATTTTTGTGAGCCTTCCTTAAACAAACATTTCTTATGTTAAAAACCATGAACAAGACTCATAAAATCATTGACAAATTACATTTCTTCAAAATCAGGAACTTGTCAGGAAAATGAAAATAAAGGTCACAGACTGGGAAAACAATCTCTGAAAAGCTGTATCTGATAAAAAGGCTTGTAACTCTCATACATAAAGAATTTTCAAAATTCAATAATATAAAGGAGGGAGAGAGATGAATCAGTTAAAGTGTTTGAGGGCAGTGAAATATTCTGTCCAATTATAAAGGCAAGTATCTGTCCTTATGTACTCATTCAAGCCCCAGAATGGATAATGCCAAGAGTGAAGTAAAATGTAAACTATGCACGTGGGTGGTAAGGATGTAGGATTATAGTTTCATCGATGGTAGCAAATGTACTACTCTCCTGGGGGCTCTTGATAATGCAGGTAGCTGTGCATATACGGGGTGGGGAAGGGAGAATATAGGAAATTTCTGTACTTTCTTCTCATTTTTTTTCCCTGTGGAACCTAAAAGTGCCCCAGGAAAATAAGGTCTTAAAAAATCTCAATAATAAACAAACAAAAATAAATCACAAAATACGAAATTATGTGAACAGATATTTCACCAAAGAAAATATATGGATGGCAAATAATCACATGAAAAGATGTTTAACCTCATTAGTCACTGGGAAAAATGCAAATTAAAATCACATGAAAAGATACTTAACCTCATTAGTTATTGGGAAAATGCAAATTAAAATGCTGAGATACCATTATACATCTGTTAAAACATCTAAAAATGAAAAGAGTACAGAAGCTAACTATTGGAAAGAATGCGAATGAATTTGTGGGACACTGGCATTAGTGGTACTACTCATAGATACAGCTAGTAGGATGGTAAAGCGACAGGAACACTTTGGAGAACATTCTGGAATTTCTTTAGAAATGTCATGTACTCGTACCATGTGCTTCAGCCATTTGCTTATAGGTAATTACCTGAGGGAAAAGAGAATAAATGTCCATATAAACTCCGGCACATGATGTTCACAGCACAATAGTCCATTGCAACCTGTAAATAAGTAATAAACGACAAACACACATAAAGCAACAAACGTCCATCAACAGGTAAATGGACAAACAAACTTGGTGTACCTACAACACGGAATGCGTGAGTACAGTAATATAAAGTAATAAACTAATTATACATAGCAACAGTCATGAAACTATTTTTTAAAGGTGTATTTAATTTATTTTAGACAGACAGCGAGGGGGAGGAGAGACGGGCAGAGGGACAGAGAGACACTCTCCAGCAGACTCCATGCTAAGTACGGAGCCTGAATGGGGCTTGATGTCATGATCCTAAGATCACAACCCAAGCCGAAACCAAGGGTCTGATGCCCAGCTGACTGAGCCACCCAGGAACCCCGCAATACTCATGAATCTTAAAATAAATGTCAAAATAAGCCAGACTCTCTTCTCCAAAACAAACAAACAAACAAACAAAAAACTTGTGTCATTCGATTTGTATAAAACCTAAAAAATCCAAATTATTTTACAGTGAAAGGAACTATGTTATCAGTGGTTGTGGAAAGGAAGAGTCGAGAAGGAGGGGTCCTTACGAGACATGAGCAGATTCTTGGGGTGAAAGTTATATTCCATATCTTGATTCTGGTGGTGGCTTCAGGGATATATATATATATAGACCAAAATTTATTAAATTATATACTTTATGTGCACTTTGGGGTAGTTTTATCTTAACGAAGCTGTTAAAAATGGAAAAATCCTATTTGCAATCATTCCATCAAATAAGGAATAATACACTAAAAAAATCACACAGGACCTTTAGAAACAAATGGAGATGCAACATATTCATGGACTTGAGACCTAACAGTATTAAAACTTGAATTGTCCTTTCTTTTTTTTTCTTTAAAGATTTTATTTATTTATAATGAGAGACACAGAGAGAGGCACAGACACAGGCAGAGGGAGAAGCAGGCTCCCTGAAGGGAGCCTGACTCAGGACTCGATCCCAGTACTCCAGGATCACCCCCTTAGCCAAAGATGGACACTCAAGCACTGAGCCACCCAGGGGTCCCTAAATTGTCCTTTCATTAATATATAGAAGTTTTTTTAAAAGTTTAACAATCTGACTCTAAAATTTCTATGAAATGTGAAGACATATATCAAGATTCTTGAGAAAGAGGAACAAAGTTGAAGAACTTGGAAGTGCCTGGGTGGCTCAGTGGGTTAAGTGCCTGCTTCGGCTCAGGTCATGATCTCAAGATCCTGGGGTCGAGTTCCTGCATCGGGCTCTTTGCTCAGTCGGGAATCTGCTTCTCCCTCTTCCCACTGCTCATGCTCTCTCTCTCTCTTTCTTCTCACCTTCTCTCAAATAAATAAATAAATAAATAATCTTTTTAAAAAGTTGGAAAACTTGAGCCTCTTGACTTCAAGATGTCATAAGTCTGTAGTGATCAAGAGGATGTGGTATTAGCCTAAGAATAGGCAACGGAATCAAAGAAACAGAAAAAAATACATAAATAGAAATAACCCCGCAACAAATGTGCCAGTGCCATCCAAATGAGGTCAGACAAATGTAAGGAAAATGATAATCTTCAAATCCTACTTCATACTATCGACCCACATCTCAAACATAATTTGAGATGCATTATGGGATTTAAAGTAAATGCTAAAACTACAGCTTTTTAAGAGGACATTAAAAATACTTTAGTACAAAAGAAAAATAATTGATAATTTACACTTCGTGGAAATCTAAAATATCTTTTCAGGAAAACGCACTATTTGGGAGATGAAAAAACAAGCCATGGACTAGAAGAATATTTGTAATACATATATCTGCCCAGGCACTAATATTCAGTTAAGTAACTCCTCAAATGAATAATGAAAGGAACCCATAAAAAAGGGCAAAAGATTTTGTTGGGGTAGGTCATCAGGAAGACGTGATTACCCGTGGCCCCATGAGCTGGTCTCCGAGCACTCGGAGGCTCCTCAGCCCTCCCCTGTCCTTGGGATGTGAAGTCTGTGTGCCTTTCCAGCTCCTGAAGGCCACTCCAAGGACACAGCCTCAAGATGGTGACATGAGGTTGGGCTGGGAATAACCTACTTAAAGCCTCTTTAGAAACTTGTAGGTTCCGGTGTGAGGTGGTATCTCATTGTGGTTTTGATTTGGAAGGAGCCTCGGTGTCCAACGAAAGATGAATGGATAAAGAAGATGTGGTTTATGTATACAATGGAATATTCCTCAGCCATTAGAAATGACAAATACCCACCATTTGCTTCAACGTGGATGGAACTGGAGGGTATTATGCTGAGTGAAGTAAGCCAGTCGGAGAAGGACAAACATTATATGTTCTCCTTCATTTGGGGAATATAAATAATAGTGAAAGGGAATATAAGGGAAGGGGGAAGAAATGTGTGGGAAATATCAGAAAGGGAGACAGAACGTAAGGACTACTAACTCTGGGAAACGAACTAGGGGTGGTAGAAGGGGAGGAGGGCGGGGGGTGGGAGTGAATGGGTGACGGGCACTGGGGGTTATTCTGTATGTTAGTTAATTGAACACCAATAAAAAATTAAAAAAAAAAAAAAAACAAACTTGTAGGTTCCGGTCGACAGGTGCAGACACCTATTCCTCTCGAGGCCGCCCGAGACAAGCCTCCTGCGTGAGATCCCTTCGCTTCCCAAAACCACCCCCTGCCACCCTGGAGGCCGCCTCGTTCCCCTCTGCCTGCCCTGCAAGTTCAGAGCCCCGCTTCAGAAGATGCCCTGAAGGCTCCCAGGAGGGTCGTCAGCCAACGGTCTTCAACAGACACGTAACATAAGAAGAGAAGAGATGGGAAACGCCACGAACAAAGGTGGTGTGACAAAGGTGATCAGCACTGTCATTAGCGAAATGCAAATGAAAGCCACACTGGGAAAGCCCCTCACATCCACCAGAGAAGATAAAATGAAAAAGAATGACAAGGGTGTATAGCAACTGCATCTCACACGTGGCTAGCTGGATGTGAAACCGTGCACCCACATTGGAGATTTTTGAGCCTTTTCTTATAAAATTAAACACTTGTCTACCCCACATTCCAGCGATTCACTGTCAATGGGCCATTGACGTCTCCATGATGGTGCGGAGGACAAGAAGGGAAGGGTTGTTAGGAGAGGAGGGATAACTGGTTTGTCATGGGAGACAGGGTGGGGTCAGGGGTAAGGTGAGCCCGGACAGAGCCCAGACCTGTCTCACTCTGCTGCACCGTTACCTCCAACGTCCACGGCTGATACACGCACGTTTATCCTCCATCTCATAGCCGCGGCATTCCCAAAGCTTCCATTCACTTCTGCAGGTGGCTAACGTGCATCTCCATCCACTCTGAGCTCAGCTATCTCTCCCAGGAAGTCTTAGTGGACCTCCGAGTCTAAGTTCTAGAACTTTCTAAGGTGTTTCACAAGCTCCTTATACCCTTGCATAACACTTTCAGAGAATGCCTCACTTTGCTCTCCCATTAGCGCTTTGGGTAAGCACAGACTCTCCCTCGGCTTCGTGTTATTATATCTTGCCCAGACCCTGGCATACACGGAGTCTTTGATGACTATTATCAGAACGATTAAAGGATTGACCGAGTCTGTAAATCCAATATTTTGATTGCTGGGAAAAGTTTTTACATGTTAATATCCTAATTCGACTCATTTCCAAGTTCCAACCAAATACTATCGATTTTTTCTCACCGTGTAAACAAGAACTATCGATTACAAAGCTTCACTATCAACCCAAAGCCATTAATTATATTTCAAATCTTGGATCACCATTGTAAAGGCAGACTTAAAATGAATATAAATAGTATTTTGACAGAGAAGTTCCGATCAAAATTATGACTATGCTCTTAATCACTTGCAATTTAGGTAAATAAACGCAGTTATTTATACAAGCCGAAATCATGACCCCACATGGAGGGAATAGGAATGGAAGCAACCACTTCCCACAGATGCTATGTCTCCATCACCAAGCGCCAAGCATGAGGAAGAGCCTTCAGAAATCTTGCTGGTTGGTTAATTCCTCTCTCCGTGTAGAGCTCAGCACCAGCCACACAAATCCTTCTACCAGTATTGACAGGAATGTATCATTGATGGTTTATATTTGGTGAATTCCCTGAGCTGCGAGAATAAGTCCTAAAGCAGCACTTATGAGGGTGAATCCACCCACCAAAAAGCCTCAAGGTGGGTTAATATATAGCTGGCCATTAGCCAAAGACTGCTTTTAGAATAAAATGAACTTTTGCATTACTGTTTCAGTATAACACACTGATTCCAAATAAACTCCTAGTATAAATGAAGAAACATAATTATTTTGAGAAAAGCCCCACTTCAATTCAATCCCACTCAGATATGGCATGATCCTTGTTTTGGACAAAGTATAAGACAGGCTTATCAGCCAAAGAGCCCGGTCTTT
This sequence comes from Canis lupus baileyi, assembly GCF_048164855.1. Lineage (NCBI taxonomy): Eukaryota > Metazoa > Chordata > Mammalia > Carnivora > Canidae > Canis > Canis lupus. The sequence goes on from NC_132858.1 coordinate 55,835,513, forward strand.
GCTAGCTAGGTGTTCACTAATTAAGTAACAATTAGCAATTATAATATAAAAAGACAATTCAATATTCTTTGCCCACAGTTCATCACTTGTCAAGATGCCTTTTACATGAAGCATCTTATAAGATACATTAAACTTGATTTCTGGGGTGGCTCCGTTGGTTAAACGTCTGCTTTCGACTCTGGTCATGATCCTGGGGTTGGGATTGAGCCCACGTTGGGCTCCCTGCTCAGTGGGGAGCCTGCTTCTCCCTCTCTCTGTCTTGTGCTCCCTCTCACTCACTACTTGTGCTCTCTCTCTCAAATAAATACATAAAATCTTAAAAAATAAACTTGATTTCTGGGTGATACCCAACTGAGAAATCACAACGTGATTAATGGACAAATATGGTGGATGGCGGTGGATGGCCACATTGGGAGTGAAGAGGAGTTGCCACCTGCTATCATCCACCATCTTACTACAGGTAATATAAGTACCTCTAAGTTTCTAGAAAGTCAAGAAGACGAATTTAAAATAATTGTAGACACCTAAAGGGGAAGAAGGCCAAGCTCCTATACTGAGCTTGTCTGACCCAGACACGGGGACACGTGGCAGATCAGAAGTAAAGTTGAGACGTTGCTCTTTTCTATCCAGTGCTAAGGAGGCAGGTAAACCTAAGATATAATAATAGCAGATGGATCATCCCAAACCTGCCTGGGAAAATCGATCAGAAAGAGGGGATAGGAGTCAAAATTGAAGCTTGAAGGCAACAGTGAAAGTAGAGGAGATGCTCAAGTGGCCAGAGCTGGAGACTGCAGTCCGCTGAGTTCCCAGGGTCAGCCGTAAGGTGGCTAGGAGACAGCGCTGTGCACGTGAACCTAGTGACCTGAAGCCAAACCCCAGGCCGAAGAAGGGCAGGGGGCAACGTGCATCGAGTCAGATGCCCTGACTGGTGCTTTGAGGCCCACGCTACATCCGTTTCCCATGACAAACCAGTAGGCAGCTGGTATCCTCCATTTGCCAGTCCGAACCTTCAAAGATGAGCTAATTTAGCAAACACCACAAATATGGCGAGTGGCAGAGGAAGGACTGGAATCCAAGAGAGTGTAAAGATAATGCCTAATAAACTCTTAAAGAAGACCGTGTTCCTCCGGCTCGTGGGAACACCTTTCAGAGGACGGGAGTCTCCCATTCATCAGGCGCGGGCGCCTCCTTGGCCGCTCCCTGCGTAGGTCCGATGTGGGAGCAGCGTGTTCAGACAAGATGTGTCGACCGATAGGTCTGAAGCAGATGACGCTGATGACAACAGCATCCTGGAGCCAGAAGCATGGCTGAGGGTCTGCGGGTCCAGGAGGAAGACCAGGTCATACTCAGAATCGATCACATTCAGGAATCAATCTTTCACTTTCAGCGACCGATATGGCCGGAGCATGAGTGATGCCTGCCTAAGTTAGCGGGAGGGCATGGGCGGGAATGCGATAGACAAAACTCCCAGAGCTTCACTATCTCATACGTGAAAGTGGTCGTCTCGGCTTTTATGGAGGTATGTCTCTCGACGTCATTCCAGCCTGAACTCACAGAGCATGGGCAATGCCCCGATGACGGAAAACCCTGTACAGGAGAAAGGGCTTGAATCCAAGAGAGTGTAGAGTTAACGTCTAATAAACGTGTAAAGAAGTCTGCGTTCCTTCTGCTTGCGGGAATGCCGCCCGGATGACGGGGGTCGGTACCACCGATTCCAGCTGAGCCAAGGAATGTTCCGCAGAGAGAAACTAGAAATCAGAATCCCACCAGTTAATAGGTATTTCTTCCCTCTCGAGCTGCTAAACCACAGGGCAAAAGGTAGCGCTCGGAGGGTGTAATTAAATCATTCCAAGAAACTATTTTATTCTCCTTTATCTTCTTCCTAATTGGTTTTTTATTTGCCTTTAAATTTTAATTGTCCTGATTTATGTGTATTTCACTTTATAATGTTTCTCAAATCCTTTGTGGAATAGGCCATAAAACATAAATTCTTTAAGGAAAAAAATAGATTGTCCAATAATAAATATCTGTGCAGATCCATGGAAGGTCTGGAGGTGTGATTGCAGAGCACTCTTTCTCTATAAAGACCTAACTAATCTTGTAAAATGATCAAGTGCGTACACTCAGCTTCATCAGCCGACCTCTGGGCAAGACCGGGGGCCAGGTGGCAGAGGTCGTCTCGTCTTGCTACTACCAGGGAAGGCATTTTGTACAACACCTAACAAAGTCTGAATTGCCTTCTTAACTTCTCCTTCCTCTACCCTGACCATCAGGGCATAAGACAGAGTCTGATCTGATTTTGTGAGATCAGATGAAGACAGTCCCAAATGCTTGTGAGATTCTTATTGACTGTTTTGAAGATTGAGCATCACCCTATTCAAAGCCATCATCTCAGAATTAAAATATGTTTCCGGAGTAATTTAAAAATCACATTCAGCGTGACGGAACTTGGACATACTCTTGTTTAAACTGACTTTCAGTCAAGTCGTCACGTACTTGAACCTCACCCAAATTATCGGCTTATGTCACAGTTGAATACACGAAGAGGGTTTGCGTTATCTTTTTGGTTAAAATCGCCAGAGAAGCAATCTAAACGAATTTCCCCCGTTGCTTTGCTTTATTATTGAACGTATGAGAAAATTATCCTGGCATGAGGAAACGTGAAAGATTCTTCACGGGAAGAAATACGGAATTAATCTTGCTCTCCCTGAGGCCCTTTGCATCATCCATTACGGGGTTAGGGCCCTTGCTTGACGTTCGCTCAGTCAACCATCGTGCGCCATCAAATGACCCGGTTCTAGGGACATTTTGTATGTAAAGGCTTAAGTAGACTTTATAGATGTCAGGACGGTCGTTGTGGACTTGGTTACAGCAGCCGGAGGATGGAGGGGTCCTGACACGCACGGCCCACGCTGACCCCGGTCGCTGGGGCCTCTTGCGAGTCTGCAGTCACCAGACCTACTGGCTCTTCCCGTGGGCTCCACGTTGTGTTTGGCATCAGATGTAAAGGATGAAAGTGCCTCTCGAAGAGCGTACACCCCTGACCCGTAAAGGTGGGGAGGAGGAAGGATCACATAGAACATGACCTACAACGTCCTGGAGGGATGAGTATGTCCTAAATGACGCTCAGACAAGATGCACAGAAATAGGATGGACCGTTCGGGGCGACTCCTGGGGGTACGTCTTCCACCATGACCCGGAGATCGAATGCAAATGATCCCTCCTGGTAAAGGCCGATGAGTCCTTCCCACGGGCCGGAGAGGGCAAATGACCTGTCGGGAGAAGAGGGCGGTTCTGTCCTGTGGGGGAGACTTGCACCTGCAGATGCTCGTGTACTTCGGGGGTAGCTACTGAAGCCCTAGAAGCCAAGGGACTGGCGTCGGGTCGTTGTAGCCAAAGAGGAAATTGGACTGCCCCTGACGGTCACTGTGTTGGTGATCCAGGCGACGGAGGGTCGGAGATTTAACAGAAACAAGGCGCCGGGGTGGGGGGGTGGGGGCGTCCATCTTCGGCTCAGGGTGTGACCCTGGGGTCCCAGGATCGAGTCCCCATCAGGCTCCCTGCATGGAGCCTGCTTCTCCCTCTGCCTGTGTCTCTACCTCTCTCTGTGTCTCTCATAAATAAATAAATAAAATCTTTAAACATAAAATACAGAAACATAATGAGACAACACGTATCATCCCAATGATGACCCTGTTCTCCTAACACGTTCGACATGTTGACACATGGCTATTAAAAAAAAGTGCATTTTGTTTTTCCGAGACCGTTGACCTTAACGATGGACGGGCCGTGGACTTGCTCTATCCCACACGTAGTGAAGGGAGCTTGAAAACTGGCTCAGGGCACGTATTTGTAGAGTCCTCGGAAGGTTTTAGCGAATTGTTCAAGCACAAAATTAATTTTTATGAGGAAAATCTGTTAGAGTGTTAATCCGAGAAAGCGCTTGCCTGACTCATGGTTCTGGAAGGGCCGGGACAGCCTAGTGGAGGGCTGCGTGAGAAGGCTGGGGAAGGCGGCGGTCACAGCGGTGAAGAGGCCGAGGAAGGCTAGGGGACCGCAGGGCCGCGACCTGTGAGCCCAGACCCGGGGCAGGCCGGCAGGTGCGGGCAGGAGGGACACCTGCAGGGAGGAAAGCCCCAGAGGACACGGGGTGGGGGCACAGGGGCCAAAGGCCGTCCCCTCCGTGCCCACGGCTCCCCGCTGCTGTCACCAGGGGACTAAGCACAGTGACAGCAGACGGCCAGCAGGGCTCGGGCAGGCTGCAGCTCCTGCACACGGGTCCCCAGCTCCCCCACCCCAGCCCTGTGGGCCCCAAGCCGCCTCCCCGGCTGCACCCTGTGCTGCCCTCCACTCTGCCTATGGGTCCAGGCGCTCCCCATGCCCCGGGGTGCGGGCACCGCGCAGGTCGGCCTCATGTAGGAGCCAGCCAAGGAAGTAGTGGAGGCTACTCCCCTCCCCCAAAGGGAAGGGATCCTGAGAAAGAGGAACCTCTGGAGGACATTTCCCAGGATCAAAGAATGTGGATTTTGTGGGCATCAGGGGAGGGGGCATGGGGGGCATGGGGGGCATCCTGGGAGGGGCATTAGGGGAGGGGGCATCGGGGGAGAGGGCATGGGGGTATGGGGTCATCAGGGGAGGGGACATTGGGGGAGGGGGCATCAAAGGAGGGGGAATCAGGAGAGGGGGCATCAGGGGAGGGGGCATCAGGGGAGGGGGCATGGGGGGTATGAGGGCATCGGGGGGGTATGGGGGGCACCAGGGGTTTTTTGCCCCCGCTGTGCACCCCCCCCCGTCCCACAGGCTCGTCCCTGCAGGCGCCCAGAGGAGGTCTGACCCGGGCGGGCTCCTGGGCCCAGCGGCCTCACAGGGCCCGCGAGCTGCAGTACCAAGACCTCCTGCTCGGTAGGTCTGTAGCGTTAGCCCAGCCGGCTTCCTGACTTACAGAGTTGTTTCAGCACAAGCGATCTGCTTAGTAGTCCTCATCCTCAGAGCTTAGTGTTAAACAGCCCTAAATACGCTGCACGGGGGCGGCGCCTGTTCCCGGGCTTCGCCTCCAGCCTCTGTGCCCTCCCCCCCTCCGCGCCCCGAGTTCTGGGCGCAGCTCTTTGCATGCAGTGCACACAGCGCCTGTTTCCCCGCCCCGAGCTCAGGGCCCTAAGCCACACCGACTGCAAGAAGACCCAGCCGGTCCCCTAAGATCCCCAAGGGCCATGCTTCCTGGAGGATCAGGAAAGGAGGCACTTATGCTGGCCTGGGAAGCCCTCACGGCCCACAGAGGACCACGCGGGAGGAACAGCCCCGCAGGTGGGCTTCTGGGGAAGGGGGACCCCACACCCCCGGCACCAGCAAGGGGTGACTGGACACCTAACCCAGAGCCCGGCCCCGGGGGGAGCATAGCTGGTGAACAGGACGGTGGTGTGAGCGTGGTGGTGGCTCCTAGGGAGCGCCTCCGACCCCAGGCCGATGTGTCTCCACCCCCTGACACCTGTTCCTGATCCCAGACACGTCTCCATACGGGGGGAATCTGCATTTACTCACGGGGGTTGCACACGGGCAGTGCCCCTCGCAGGCCTGCAAGCCCCCAGGCCGCTCCCCGCAGACCAGGCCTCGGCTCCACCCAAGGGCCCAGGGTGCCCATCGGTTCCGAAACTGGCTGGTCCGATGTTCTTTCTCCTCGCGGATTCTGTCTTCTGGTTAATGATGCGAAGCCAAGCCCCAGGCGCTTCCCCGATGTCCTCTTGCTCCGTCCACCTCTTTCTGAAGAACAGACCGGAGGCCCTTTCTGGAACGAATTCGTCCCCTAACTGCAGCTGCCCTAATGGCGGTCGTCGTGGTTCCCAGTCTGGACTGTTTCCCCATTAGGTGACCCCAGATGCCGGGCAAGCCGCGTGCAACCCCAGGGGCCCAGTGTCACCGCCTGGCTCCTGCCACGTGGGTCGGCGCCTTACTGGCCACTAACAGCCACTGCTGAGAACGTCCAGCTAAGGAGAAGCCTTCCCGCCCGGCCCGTGCCCCACTGCTCACGCGGGAGCCGCCACCCACCCTCCAGGCCGAGGACGCCCAGTTCCCCACGTCTCCACCTGCCAGAGCGGATTATCCGTGGACTGGGCTCCACCTGCGCTACCCCCAGGGTTACCCTTCTTCAGGGAGTGAAGCAGCCACTCGTATGCGGCTAAGCCCACAGGTACCAAGGTGACCCGCATGCCCCCTGCAGAAATCCCACGGGCGGATCCCCGTCCACCTCCCCGACCCCCACGCTGGCACCGCTTATGTTCATAAGCCGCCTACTGCCCCTTGTAAATGCAGGACGGGGTGGCTTGCGGTCCACCGTGGGCCTCCCGAGTAATTTCCGTGTCACATAATTCTCGATCATCCCCTGACATGCGGGCTTAAGCCGCGAAACTGATTATGATGCAAAATACATACTCGAGGAATTGGATCTACCTTTATTTCTTTTAGTCATTAAATGTTCAAAAGTGGATGATAAATTTTCTTGACTTCAATATATTTCCCTGACATAAAAAGCACTAAAAGGGAATTAAAGTTTCATAAAATCTCTAATATGCACTGTACATATTTCCCTGTCAGACAAGCTGTTTTTAGTAAAGACTTGCAGGATATTCGGTTTCAATCAGTGTAAATTTAAATAAATTCATTCCAATCCCCACTATCCCTTCCAGCTATAAATCTGGGGAGACCTGCAGAATTAATCCGAGCTCCTTCTCAATGTAAGATCAATGGGAAGGACATTTTATTGCTGTTAAAGAGAAAATTACAATAGCTGGTTAGACTAAATCCTGGGATTGGAAGATGTAATAATAGAATTAATTCAAATTCTGTCACCTTAAATCAAGATATTTAAATGTCAGCTCCTGCTGTCAGGGACAGGGAAAGTGCCATCAAAGATGATTTTTAATGTATGAAGAAGAAGAAGAAGAAGAAGAAGAAGAAGAAGAAGAAGAAGAAGAAGAGGAGGAGGAGGAGGAGGAGGAGGGGGAGAGGGAGGGAGGGAGGGAGGAAGGAAAAGAAAAAAGAAAAGAAAGAAAAGAAAAAAGGAAAAGAAAAAAGGGAAGGGAAGGGGAGGGAAGGGAAGGGAAAGGAAAGGAAAAGGAAAAGGAAAAGGGGGAAAGGGGAAAGGGGAAAGGGAAAGGGAAAGGGAAAGGAAAGGAAAGGAAAGGAAAGGAAAGGAAAGGAAAGGAAAGGAAAGGAAAGGAAAGGAAAGGAAAAGGGGAAAGGGAAAGGGAAAGGGAAAGGGAAGGGAAGGGGAAAGGGGAAGGGGAAGGGAAAGGGAAAGGGAAAGGGAAAGGGAAAGGGAAAGGGAAAGGGAAAGGGAAATGGAAGGGAAGGAAAGGGAAAGGAAAGGAAAGGAAAGGAAAGGAAAGGAAAGGAAAGGAAAGGAAAGGAAAAGGGGAAAGGGAAAGGGAAAGGGAAAGGGAAAGGGAAAGGGAAGGGAAGGAAAGGAAAAGGGAAAGGAAAGGAAAGGAAAGGAAAGGAAAGGAAAGGAAAGGAAAGGAAAGGAAAGGAAAGGAAAGGAAAGGAGAAAGGGAAAGGAAAGGAAAGGAAAAGGGAAAGGGGAAAGGGAAAGGGAAAGGGAAAGGGAAAGGGAAAGGGAAAGGGAAAGGGAAAGGGGAAAGGGGAAAGGGAAAGGGAAAGGGAAAGGGAAAGGGAAGGAAAGGAAAGGAAAGGAAAGGAAAGGAAAGGAAAGGAAAGGAAAGGAAAGGAGAAAGGGAAAGGGAAAGGGAAAGGGGAAAAAAAGAAAAAGAAAAGAAAAAGCGAAGCAAAGCAGGCTGGGGAAGCGGGGCGGCGCTCAGGTGCAGCGGGCCTCCCTCTTGAATCACCGGAGTCCAGGTAACTCAGCAGGCGCCGAGGTTGCATGTCCTTCACATTTTCCCACCGGTTTATCCTCCAGGCCGTTGCCACCACCACAGCCACCACCACGGGCCCGGACCCCAGCCTGCAGCCCCGCCCGCCCCCGGCCTGGAGACACCCGCTGGGATGCACGCCATGCACTGTCCTCTTCTGCAAACAGAGCACCCAGATGCGCTGCAGGTGTGCCCAGGTGCTCCCAGGTGCACTGCAGGTGCGCTGCCACTGTCTACCCGGGGAGGCCCTGCGGCCTGTGACCCAGGGCTGCCGTCCACACTGCGTGAGCTCGTGCACCTGCTGCAATGTGAGGTCTGATGGCCCGGACAGCTGGGGGCGATGACCTCGCTGGGACGGCCTGGGTCACCCTCCCTCAGGTGGCAGGAGCAGTGGCTCAGCGGGTTCCAGCCCCCAGGAGCCCAGAGTCCCGGCTTCCCAGGCCTACCCCTGCCCTCCCCAGGCCTCCCGCCCCTCCACCGCCTGGGCCACCCCCTTTCCAGCTCCGAAGCCGCTGCCGCTTCCCGCTCCCCCCACCTCCCCCCACCCCAGCTGGTGGGTGCAGCACCCGTCAGCACTTCTGCGTAGTAGAATGTCCCAGGTTTAGGGCCGGCATGTTTCCTGTCTCCTGACCGACCCTGATTGACACGCTACTAAAACACTATTTTTTTCTTTCTTCTCTCTCTTTATTTTAAAGGTTTTACTGATTCAGAGCTGGGGGAGCGAGAGGGGCAGAGGGAGGGGCCAGCAGACTTCGCTGAGCTCCGAGCCCATATTAGTAGGCACAGCGATTAATAAGGAGCATGGTGCCAGCAGGAGGCCACTCTCCAGTCCACAAATGCACTTCCATTTGGTGTCTACAGCTGTCTCACTAGGTAGCTAGTGTTCCAGGTCTACACTAGAGGCCAAGGGAATCTGAGACCTGGAGAAGTTTAGTGATTTGGCCAAAACCAAGCAGCTGACAGGTGGCAGATGGAAGCAGCGCGGGCGGCGGGGACCAGAACCAGGCCAGTGCCCTGGCCCGGGGACCCCAGCAGTGGGCCCCCCCCGCCGCCCCAGGTGCTCGCACCCCGTTGTGCTTTCGTGACTGCTCTCCACCTTCTGGATGGACTCATAGCTCATGGTGATCAAGTGGATATCACAGTTTGAGTATCCCCGATACTGTGACATTTCATTCAGTAATTATTACAAAGAGGATGAAAAATGGCTCAAAGGTCTGTGGGACTGACTTGATTGACGTCTGTAACGTCGGCGAGTGCAAATGCGCTGCCCTGATGGCCCCGGTGATGACGTCTGGGTGCCAGGAAGATCACGGACGATATTTTCGCTTCAATTTAATTAATTAAACTAGACTCTGTTCATTAAAATGATGATTTATCCTTTGAAATATAGTTCATAAGCTCGTGCCTGGAGTATATTTAATCAATTTTAAAATTAACCGTTGCTGTCTGGGTAGATCCAATGAGTAAATCATCTTAAAATATAATTATGCAGGGCTACCATATAATTGGGAGGAATTGGGAGACTAGTAACCAGAAAATAGACTATAAATGCAATTAATTAGCTTTTATTCAGTAAAGCATGCCGTTTAATTTCTCTTGGAGCAGGTAGTACCATACGCCAGTTGTCTCTCTTTCACAAGTTTGATTTAGGATAAGTTAATATCTGTGCATAATTTGGGAGAAGCCCTCGTGGGGAAGAGGAGGGTATGTGGAGTAGCAGCTTCCCCATGGGGGCTGGAGATGTGCTCTCTGCAAATACACTCGAGGTGCGGGGCCGCGGGCCACGGGCACTTCCAACGGGAGGACGTGCGTGGGGTGAAAATACAAACTATCCTACAAATATACAGGGGCCGTGGATGCCTGTTGGAATCCCTTTTTCCCCTGCTGCTTCACTCCTAGATTTATCAATCCCTTACGGTTGGTATCCGTTTTTTCCAACATTTATCCGTTGTTTTCCAATGTTATCCATTATTTCCAATTTTAATATATTCCAAAACCCTTTAGCCCTCTTGATTTCTTCTAATAACTCAGAAGGTGCCCTTCACTTTCGTCGCTTGCATGACCAGGGGCTGAGCGGTGAGGGGAAGCCTGCAGAGGCTTCGGGACTCCTCCCTAGCACGTGGAGAGGCCCCATAGTGTAATTTTGACGGCATTCAGAATATTTTTCTCCTTTTGATTTATTCAGTAAATTTCAATCGTTAAGATTTATAATTCTATATACTTTTAAGATATTTTATTTATTTATTCACAAGAGGCAGAGACACAGGCAGAGGGAGAAGCAGGCTCCACGCAGGGAGCCCGATGCGGGACTCGATCCTGGGACCCGGGGTCATGCCCTGGGCCGAAGGCAGGAGCTAAACTGCTGAGCCCCCCAGGGAGCCCCTCATCACAGCTTTTTTTTTTTTTTTTTTTTTTCATCACAGCTTTCTATTGATTAGTGTTTGCCTGGTACTTTGTTTGTTGTTTTGTTTTGTTTTGTTTTGTTGGCTATTTTTTTTTTACTTTTTATTTTTTTAAATGTATACATATTTTTATTGGCGTTCGATTTGCCAACAGGTAGTATCATTTAATTTTTATTGTATCTTTGATCGCAGCTGGCATCAGGCTGCAAGTCTGACTCACCTTCTGTAGTTATAAAGTGAGTCTAGTTTTCAAAAAGTGTGCAGGGATCCCCAAATCTGCTCTGCGCGCTCCTTCCAGGACTGAGCCGGTGTCCTGCTCCACACGTGCATCATGGTTCCTCTCCCGGCTAGGTGGGTGTACACTTCGTCGGGTGAATTCTATGCACCTATAGTCCTCGGCTGGGCCAGGATTTCACACACAGCCTTGCAGGATCTCTGTCTTGAGCCCCCTTCTCTCAGTGGCACGCAGCGGCTTCCCTTTCTGCTCTTCCCACTGTAAAATGATGGATTTGTCCCCCCAAATGTCCTCATGCCATCACGTACGTCCTGAGACTGTGTCTGTGTCTCGAAAAAGCAGGAGGACAGAGAAATGTAGCAAGGATCCTCCACTGTTCAGACGGCGGAGATGCTCTCCCACTCGGTTTCATCAAGAAGGATTTTCTGGGGCGGCCCGGGGGGGCTCAGCAGTTGAGCACCTGCCTGCGGCCCAGGGCGTGACTCCAGGGTCCCAGGATCGAGTCCCACGTCAGGCTCCCTGCATGGAGCCTGCTTCTCCCTCTGCCTGTGTCTCTGCCTCTCTGTGTCTCTCGTGAATAAATAAATAAATAAAATATTTTTTTAAAAAAAAAAAGAAGGATTTCTGCCAGCATTAGTTGTCTTAGCAACAGCTACTGCCACCAACTCTAGAAGGATACACAGGAAGTCTCTGGGATTGAGACCTACTTAGGGGCTGGTCTCGGAGAAAATGAAAATAAAATATAACAGAGAGACAAAACAGGGGCTTTCCTTGTCCATTCCTTAGGGGACCCGGTGCTTGAGACAAAAAAGAGGGTTTATCCTGGAGCTTCCCTGTTCCTGCCTCTTGAACAGTCAGGGGCTCAGGCTGCCCAGGATCTAATTTAAGAGATTTGGGAAGGAAAACACGCACACCACATGCTACACTTGCATGTACCACACACACACACACACACACGCACCACACTACACTTACATTATATATATGCACAATACACCACAGACACATACGTGTATCCATGCACACCCACACACCACACACATACGTGCAATATACCACACACATACAACACATGCCACACGTTCACACCACACAAACATTAAACATACATGCACACATCGCACACAAACACACATACACACAGCCACATACAACACAAATATATAGACACACAAATAAGCATATATACATGCACGGCAGATACACTACAGGTACACACACGTGCCCACACACATACCACACATAACAGATACACACACATATACACACACCAAGACACACATCGCACACCACATGCACACACACATCATCACATGAAACATACTGCCCTCAGATTATTGTTTTATGCTTCCCATCAAGGACTTGTGGCTGCACAGCACCGGAGTGGCTTAGTCGGTTGAGTGTCTGACTCCTGATTTCAGCGTCATGAGATCAAGCCCCATGTTGGGCTCTGTGCTGGGCATGGATTCTGCTCGAGACCCTCTCTGGCTCCCTCTGCCCCTCCTCCCTTCAAATAATTTTTTTTTAATTTATTTATTCGTGAAAGACAGAGAGAGAGAGAGAGAGGCAGAGACACAGGCAGAGGGAGAAGCAGGCTCCATGCAGGGAGCCCGATGCAGGACTCGATCCCAGATCCTGGGATCACGACCTGAACAGCAGGCAGGCACCCAACTGCTGGGCCGCCCAGGCATCCCTCAAATAAATTTTTTTTAAATCTTTTTTTTTTTTTAAAGGAACTTCTGCTTTCAAGCCGTGGGCCAGGTAATGTGAAATACCATTACTCCACCTTTAGAAAAACTAAACCATTCTATTCTTTTGTCCCACGTTACTTTTAAGGCTCAACATATACAACCCATTAGAGTCTGTCCAACACTTCCTCCTGGAAACTTTGGGTTCAGGGAAATGCCATGACCACCCCTGCCTGCAACTCCATTGTACACCAGACATTAGCAGAGAGCGATGCAGAAGCGCTTTAATGGGCCCAGAGTGCTAACTCGGATCTAAAAGCCTCATGCGGGGATCCCTGGGGGGCCCAGCGGTTTAGGGGCCTCGGGATCGAGTCTCACGTCGAGCTCCCTGCATGGAGCCTGCTTCTCCCTCTGCCTTTGTCTCTGCCTCTCTCTCTCTCTCCCTCTCTCTCATGAATGAAAATAAAATAAAATATTTTTAAAAATTAAATAAAATAATAATAATAAATAAAATAAATAAACAATATTTAATAAAATAAATAATATTTAATAAAATAAATAAATAATAATAAATAAAAAAGCTTCATGCAATCGAATGTCAGCCCACAGACACCGCCCTTGCAACCCAACACGGGGACCCAAGAGAAGAAAGATCAGAAGGACTGCTCCCCACCTCCCTTAGCTGACGAGGTAAGTCAAGAGACTATTGTCTTATCCTACAGACTTTGGGTTGAATAACCCTCTCAAGGGCCTTGAGGAGAAGTGGTTTCTGTTTTGCTTTGTCTCTTGATTTTACTCAGGAAACTGAAGCTTCCCTAAGGTCCTGCCTCACTCACTAGATTTCTATGTGGACCTCTCCTTTCATTGCTCATTGTCTTCTGTGCAAATACTCCCTTCAGGCACCTAACAGTGAGCCATAGCTTTCTAGAACAGCATTCCAGTTTCCTAGATCCATTGCGCAATCTTGGACTTAATCCCACATCTGGTTTTAACATGATTTCAGTAATTACTAAAGCCAACGGCTGTTTTCCACCTGCCTCCTCATCCAGCCACAGAACCTGGTCACAGTGGAGCTCCTGTGTTGTCCCCACACTGTGTAGAGCTCCCCCAATCCCTGTCAAGGATATGCACCACCCCGATCACAGCAAGGCCATAATCCACCAGACTCAGACCCCAAACGCAGCTTCATTGAGCTTGAGGGTTCTACTTTAGCTCCTTGAGCTTTTACTGTTACATGTATGTAAAGAAAACAGTGTTCTCTGCATGGCTGGTTTGGGTCGATTCAACTAGGACGTGCATATAAATCACCTACTACTCATAGCTGGCATCAAGTTGCTCCTGAAAAAAAAAGATAATTTACCTTCTCTTCCTCAAATTCCGTTTCTGGGTCAGGATTTTGTAGCGTGTTCCACAGAACACCTACCCCATGAAATGGCAGGGAGGAGACAGAATTCTACGGTGGAAACATCTGGGCCCTGCTAGAAATCTAAACTTGAGCCTGAAGGCTCACATCTCTTGTTGACATATTGAGGGCTCTGGAAAGTCTCAAGTGTCAAAATCCCAATCTCCATTTATTCCTAAGAACCACAACCAATTAGGAGCAGAACTGTTTGTTTTGTTTTTTTTTTTCCTCAGCTAATTTTCCTTATTCTCTGGTTAAAAGATGTGCCAGGTTTCCTCTGTTGAGTCACTCCTTGCAAGGCTAAGGGGGTCAGTCTTAGGACTCTCCTAACCCACAGAGCACCTGGCCCACACAAATCCTGCTGACAACACGCCAAGATACCGTGTTTACTCTCCTCTGCCAGTCTACGCACCCGGCATCCTCTGGGGTTCTTGCAAACCCTGCTTTCAAGCCAGTCTGCTTTCCCACTCCTCCAGCCCACCGCTAATCTCCACTAATCTGCAAGGTGTTGGTGATTAGCTCAGTAATTATCACAGCGACAGGATGACAGCCGGAAAGCATCTGAGCTTCCAAGCTGTTTTTATGAAAATTTTGCCTGGAAAGGTGACGAGGGAGAAGCACAAGGAAAGCATTACTTGGCCAAACGTTTAACACGTGCCTTCCCAAGCGCCATCTGGCTTTGTTCAGTCATTACGCAACGCCGGATGATCAGCCATGGATGAGTCTCTCCGGTTAATGAGGCTCTTCCTTCCCGTCTACTCTATCTGGGGGCATTTCTACTCAACTCCCCAAATTGAGCAAATACTTAATGAGCCCTATGGAGGGGACCGTAGAGAATAGAGAAGGGAGGGCACCTGGGAGGCTTAGTCGGTTAAGCATCTGCCTTTACCTTGGGTCATGATCCCAGGATCCTGGGACGGAGCCCTGCATCAGGCCCCATGCTCAGTGGGGAGTCTGCTTCTCTCTCCCCCTGCCCCCTACTCATGCCTGCTCTGTCTCTCCAGTCCTCTCCACTCTCTCAAATAAATAAAATCTTAAAAAAAGAATAAAGAAGGATAACATTTTTTGTCCTTCAGAACTCAAATTTTAGCAGCCATCACAGGCCTATACATACATATAATCAAAGAGCGTCTTTGATAAATATCATAACAGGGCCACAGGGAAGCAGCAAGGAGGGTGACAGACAGATGGAAAGGTAGACATGGCCTCCCCTGGACGCTTCTTACAAAGTAATGAGATGTGGCCCAGATTGAAGGGAATTCTGTCAGATTAACCGCAGCAAGTGATTTTTCTTGCGAAGTTTCTCTACCTCCTGGCACAATGTCTGGGAACCCTGAGGAATCCTGAAACATCTTGGTTTCCATTATTAAATGCCCAGGATCCTGGAGATGAAGTTTGCTAACATGGAGGGACAGGCATTTTGGGTAGAGATAAAATCCTAAATAGATGTGCAGAGATGGTTGTCATGCTCCAAGTGGCTTCGGGGATCAGGTAATGACCTCTCACCAGGGAAGAGCTGCAGATCTGGGTTTGCATCTCCACTTTGCACGTTCAGACTCTCTAAGTGCAGTTGGGATGCACACTGTCCCAACACCTCCGTGTCCTCAAGCAGAGGTAAAGACGTGACATTAACACAGAGGGTTATTTGCGGCCACAGTTCCCCAGATCCCAACTCCGAAAGCCATTCCAGCTGTGGAGGTGGCTTCAGAGCTGAGCACACACACGTTCGATTCCAACTCTCCTCACCTGAGATGCAGTTGGGTTTTGGTGGCGGTGGTGGTGGCGGTCGGTTGGTTGGTTTGCTCACCTGTGGGAGTGACGGTGATAGTATTTGCTTCACAGTGGATTATTTTGCTGATTAAATCTGATGGTGAACATGAGAGTCTAGAAGAACGCAGCGTCCCAGTTCCTTAACAGAGTTGATCCCTTCCTCGCAAGATAGTCTTCCGTTGCTGACTTAGAGGAAACTGCTCCTCCTTTCATGGTGTTGCTTCTAGGGAGGGGGACGGGTCGTCTAGTTTTGGATGCAAGTGAGGTGTAGGGGGAAGGCTCGAGACATCAACTTGTGTCACAATCCCAGTTCCCAGATTGTCTGTTTCTGCCAATGATGTGATCTGGGACGGGTTAGCCCATTTTATGCAATTCTGCTTCCCATCCAGGGATGGAATACTTGAGGAAATGTTATGATTTGGAGATAACTGTTAAGTAAGGCTCCCTCACACCATCTAGCACACAGCAGGGTCGTGAGCATTGAGTTCCTTCTCTGTCCCACATCTTCCTCGAGGAACTCTCCTTCAGGGCATCATCTGCCTCTGGACTTCAGTAAACCAAACTGGCAATGGAGATCTCCCTTCATAGGGACATACAGTTTCTCCCTGTGTGTCTAATTGGGGAAAATTGAACAACTCCTAATTAGTGTTGAAAACATAAATCGGAGCATTCCAATGGTGCCATCGGAAGCACAGCGTGAGGAAGCTGAAGCTGTCCCTACGGGCTCCTTCTGGTGCCGCCGCTAACCGTCCTCTTACCAGCTGGGTGAAGTCACGTGATGTCCTTTCCTTTGATTCTCCAGAATGCTTTCATAATAATATTTCCATTCCACAGACAAGAATCACTTTTGAGGGCAGCCCGGGTGTCTCAGCGGTTTAGCACCGCCTTCGGCCCAGGGCGTGATCC